>NW_026728814.1:0-363632 GCF_030684315.1 Stegostoma tigrinum
TCAGAGGAGCAGGAAAGTTGATGGTTCAGGACCTTTCTTCAGAAGTGGGGGAGGGGATGGGAGCTGAGACATAAACAGAGTGGGGGCTGGGGAAGGTAGGTGGGAAGGTGATAGGTGAGTGCAGGTAGTCAGTGGTGAAGATTTTTCCTGCTGTTCATTAGCTCTGTGAGTGATGGTGAGGGTTCATCCCGAGATGGGGAAAAAAAAGGCCACTCCTGATTCTCCTAATGTACGGCAAAACAGCTTGTATTTTGTGGAAACTTTTACTCTGTCATTTTCCTCGATGTTTTGGCTGTTTCAGAGACTTGGATAGAGCAGGGTCAGGAATGGATGTTGCAAGTTCCAGGGTTTAGATCTTTCATTGAGGTCAGGGAAGATGGTAAAAGAGGGGGAGGTGTGGCTTTGTTAGCCAAGGACAGTACAACGGTGGCTGAAAGAACTTTTGATGAGGTGGTATGGGCTGAGGTCAGAAACAGGAGAGGAGAGGTCACACTGCTGGGAGTTTTTTATAGGCCCCCGCAAAGTTCCAGGGATGTGGAGGAGTGGATTGGCAAAATGATTCTGGGCAGGAGTGAAAAGAACAGGGTGGTCATTATGGCAGATATTAACTTCTCTAACATTGAATGGAAATGCTATAACTCTAGTATGTTGGATGCGTCAGTTTTTGTCCAATGTGTGCAGGAGGGTTTCCTGACTTGGTATGTCGAAGGACCGACAAGAGGGGAGGCCACACTGGATCTGGTACTTGGTAATGAACCAGGCCAGGTGTTTGATTTAGTGGTAGGTGAGCACTTTGGACAGAGTGACCATAATTTGGTTATGTTTACTGTAGCAATGGAAAGGTTTAGGAGTATGCCACAGGGCAAGAGTTATAGATGGGGGAAGGGCAATTATAATGCGATTAGGCAAGACTTAGGAGGCATAGAATGGGTTAGCAAAATGCAAGGGATGGGGACAATCGAAATGTGGAGCTGGTTTATGGAACAGATATTGCTGTCCTTAATAAGTATGTCCCTGTCAGGCAGGGAGGAAGCGATAAGGTAAGGGAACTGTGGTTTACGAAAGAAATTGTATCTCTTGTTAAGCAGAAGAGGGAGGCATATGTGACGATGAGACAAGATGGTTCAGATGAGGCGATGGAGAGTTACAGATTAGCTAGTAAGGATTTAAAGAGAGAGTTAAGAAGAGCAAGGAAGGGACATGAGCAGACATTGGCAGGTAGAATAAAGGAGAACCCTAAAGCGTTCTATAGGTATGTGAGGAATAAGACGATGTCTCGGGGAGGAATAGGGCCAGTCAAAGACAGAAGTGGGAAGTTGTGTGTGGACCCTGTGGAGATTGGAGAGGTGCTAAATGATTATTTCTCATCTGTTTTCACTGAGAAACAGGAGAATATTGTAGAGGAGGTTACTGAGTTACAGGCTACTAGAATTGAAAGGATTAAGGTTAGTAAGGAGGAGGTGTGATCAATTCTAGAAGGTGTGAAGTAGATAAATCCCCTGGGCCAGATGGGATTTTTCTGAGGATTGTCTGGGAAGCCAGAGAGGAGGTGGCGGAGTCTTTGGCCTTGATCTTTGAGTCCTCATTATCTACAGGTTCAGTACCAGAGGTCTGGAGGATTGCAAATGTTGTGCCCTTGTTCAAGAAGGGCAGTGGGGCTGACCCAGGTAATTATAGACGTGTGAGCCTTACATCTGTTGTAGGAAACATTTTGGGAAGGATTATAAGAGATAGGATTTATTATCATCTAGCAAGCAACAATTTGATTGGAGATAGTCAGCATGGATTCGTCAAGGGCAGGTTGTGACTCCCAAAACTCATTGAGTTTTTTGAGAAGGTGACCAAGCATGTGGATGAGGGAAGGGCAGTTGACGTGGTGTACATGGACTTCAGTAAAGCCTTTGATAAGGTTCCACATGGTAGGATATTGAAGAGAATACAGAGACACGGGATTGAGGGAGAATTAGCAGTTTGGATTAGAAACTCGCGTTCTGTAAGAAGGCAACGAGTGGTGGTTGATGGAAAATATTCAGCCTGGAGTCCAGTTACTAGTGGTGTGCCTCAAGGATTTGTTTTGGGACCACTGCTGTTTGTCATTTTTATAAATGACTTGGACGCAGGCACAGGTGGATGGGTTAGTAAATTTGCAGATGACACTAAAGTCAGTGGAGTGGTGGACAGTGTGGAAGAATGTTGCGGGTTGCAGGGAGACTTGGATAAACTGCAGAATTGGGCTGGAAGGTGGCAAATGGAGTTTAATATGGATTAAATGTGAGGTGATTCACTTTGGCAAGAATAATAGGAAGGCAGAATACCGGGTCAACGGAAAGATTCTTGGTAGTGTGGCTGTGCAGAGGGATCTTGGTGCCCATGTACTAAGATCCCTGAAAGTTGCCACCCAGGTTGATCGTGCTGTTAAGAAGGCTTACGGTGTATTAGGTTTTTTTGGTAGAGGGACTGAGTTCCGGAGCCATGATGTCATGCTGCAACTGTAGAAAATGCTAGTGTGGCCTCGTTTCGAATATTGCGTGCAATTCTGGTCGCCCCATTACAGGAAGGATGTGGAAGCATTGGAAAAGGTGCAGAGGAGATTTACCAGGATGTTGCCTGGTCTGGAGCGTAGACCCTATGAAGAAAGGCTGAGGGACTTGGGTCTGTTCTCTCATTGTAGAGAAGGAGGCTAAGAGGGGATTTAATAGAGACATACAAGATGTTCAGAGGATTAAATAGGGTGGACAGTGAGAGCCTTTTTCCGAGGATGATGACTTCAGCTTGTACAAGGGGACATAGCTACAAATTGAGGGGTGTTAGATTTAAGACAGATGTCAGAGGCAGGTTCTTTACTCAGAGAGTGGTAAGGGCATGGAACACCCTGCCTGCCAGTGTAGTTAACTCAGCCACATTAGGGACATTTAAACAGTCCTTGGATAAGCATATGGATAATGATGGGGTAGCATAGGGCAAGGGGCTTAGATTAGTTCACAAGTCGGCGCAACATCGAGGGCCGAAAGGTCTGTTCTGTGCTGCATTGTTCTACGTTCTATGTTCGAGGTGCTTCACAGATGAGCAAAACATCGATTAAAGATATCAATTTTACGATGTATCAGAAAGAATAAGAGAGAGGTTTAGGGAGGAAATTCCGTAGTTTGGGTTGTCAGCAGCTCCAACCCTGGAGTGTTGTAAGTGGGGTGGGTCAGAAAAATATCTGGAAAGGGGAATTGCAGGAGTGCAAAAAACACATATGGCCTTAATGATGGCAAAGGTTTCAGAGACTGTCATTAGAGAGTACGGATGTCGCATGGAACTTAAGGCATTACTCTGCACTCAATCCATTACAAGTCATGACCACAAAGGTACAGAAGATTTCTGATGCCTTAATCAGGCTGATCAATATTTGTATCGATGGGCTTGCAAAATGTCAGTAATCGCCTCTACCTCAGAGTCATGGTTTTGTTGGGATGCTGCTACAGAAGAGGAGACTGGGAGCAAGGAATGTCACATAAAATGCTCTCCTCTTCTCACTATTTTCACTGCAAAACCAAGGGAGCACCTAACATACCACCTCTATCTCCCGTCACAACACTTTGCCCCACAATAACTGTGTCTGCCCCTGCACAAGGAGAAGTGGGAGTCTTTTCCAGGACCATGTGGCGCCCTGAAACTCTGAGTGAAGACCAAAAGCATCGGAGCGGTGAGAGCAAAGATTTGAGAAGACTGTCTGCACCTTTGCTGAAACTTACAGGAGCACCAGGTCAAAGCAATAGGCAGCATGTGGAGTACAAACTGGAATTGATTAAGTGTGCATCTGTACAAATTTGGACAGGCCAGGGGTTTGGGACACTTGACAAAATTTTCAGTTTCCTTTTTGAATAGTCACCTGAAATGTCTTTTTGGAACCACTTCTAACCCTTATCCTTGCTCAGATCTGGAGGGCCAGGTCACTCTTGCTCTGGTTTCATCCTGCAATTTTATGAAGTCAGCAACAAGATGAGTTTCAACATTGACTTTGAAGATTATTGAAAGCTAACATCGATTGCCATTAGAATGTTTTGATTTTGATTTATGTTGTCTCGTGTACCGAAGTACAGTGAAGTGTTTTTGAGAGCGGTGCAGGCAGATCATAGCAAACAATGATTTACAGATCAAAGTGTGCATAGACAGAGCAAGGCATGCAAGGTTATGCCTGCATAGGAGGTGTGCAAAGCAAGATCAACACTATTTGGAGTTACAGAGTCCATTCATCAGTCGAATAATGGCAGAGAAGAAGCTGTTCTTCAACCCCTTGATGGGTGTGTTCAATCTTCTGCCCAATGGAAGAAGTTGGATGAGAGCATTACCGAGATGGGACGGGTCATTGATGATGTTGGCAGCCTTTCTGCAGCAAAGAGAAGTGTAAATGAAGTCCATGGCTGTTGCCGTTGTGGCCTCCTCTACATTGGGGAAACCAAGCGGAGGCTTGAAGACTGCTTTTCAGAACACCTACGCTTGGTTCACACTAAACAACTGCACCTTCCAGTTGCAAACCATTTTAACTCCCCCTCCCATTCCTCAGACGACATATCCATCCTGGGCCTCCCGCAGTGCCACAACGATGCCACCCGAAGGTTGCAGGAACGACAACTCCTATTCCGCTTGGGAAGCCTGCAGCCCAAAACGTATCAATGTGGACTTCACCAGCTTCAAAATCTCCCCTCCCCCCACTGCATCCCAAAACCATCCCAGCTTGTCCCTGCCTCCCTAACCTGTCCTTCCTCCCACCTATCCCCTCCTCCCACCTCAAGCCCCACCCCCATCTCCTACCTACTAACCTCACCCTGCCCCCTTGCCCTGTCCATCCTCCCTGGACTGACCTATCTCCTCCCTATCTCCCCACCTATACTCACCTTTACAGGCTCCATCCCCGCCTCTTTGACCTGTCTCCTATCCACCTATCATCTCCTCTATCCATCTTCAATCCGCCTCCCCCTCTCTCCCTATTTATTTCAGAACCCCCTTTCCCTCCCCCATTTCTGAAGAAGGGTCTAGACCCGAAATGTCAGCTTTCCTGCTCCTATGATGCTGCTTGGCCTGCTGTGTTCATCCAGCTCTACACCTGTTATTCTCTGGATAAGAGTTTGGCTTCTGTGATGATTCGTGCTGTGCACACAACTTTCTGTAGTTTCTTATGCCCTTGGGCTGAGCAGTTGTTGCACCAGGCCATGATGCACCCGATAGGATGCTTTGTATGGTGCATCTGTAAAGGTTGGTGAGGTCTTCATGGACATGCAGGACAGTAGATAAACAAAACATAAAAAGTAAAAGTTCAAAAAGATGCCAAGTTAGACATGCTGGGACTTTAAGTCAGATTTGAAACTGTTTTGTGTAGGTAACAGTTAAAGAAAGCTCTTGCAGTTCTTTTGTCAGTGAGTACAGAAGTGCTGGTGAAATAAAGGATTATAGATGTAGCAGCCCTGAGTTAAGAGGAAAACAGCACAGGCATAAATATGCAGAAGATCACGAGGTTGACTAAGGTCAGTGTTGCTTATATGAACTGTGACTGGGCACAGTGGGGAGTTAATCAGATAAGAACAAGGATAAAATAGACCTGTGTCTGTGCAGTGGAGACCAACCAGAATCAGAAGATGAAGGCCCAAGACAGACACTTTGAAGATCAAGGCTGCAAAAACTACCAGAAGTCCTTTTAACACTGTTGTTTAGCCACTGACAGGAACAGTACAACTGTTTGAGTGTAAGTTGTTGTCTGCATTTATCACTGCAGTTTGCCTGACAGCAGATCACCTTCTACTGACTCTGTCTCAATAAAGTTGATTGTTGCTTCACAGCCCAGCTCTGCTGCCAAGCCTGCTCCTGCCTGACAAGTGTAATCACAAAAGAAGATAATGCTTATTGCCAGTCCAGGCAGGCTGTGATTGTGGATGAGAGGGGAGGATGTTCGACAGAATGGGAAATGTTCATTCTGAAGAGATTGACCTGAAACAGTGACCATTAGTCTACTACTTTGCTGCTGTGCCTTTCCCCATGTTTGATATGTCAGTTCAAACTGTGGTGGTTTTGCTGAGTGTTCAGATCACAAGACCATAATGCATCCGAACAGAATTGTGCCATTCCGTCATGACTGAATGGTGTGCAGTTCTGGTCTCACTGCTATAGGAAGGATGTTGTGAAAGGGCTGAGGATTGACAAGGATGTTGCCAGAGTTGGAGGGTTAGCGACTCGCTTGTCAAATTGACTTTATTTCTGTGTATTACAATTGTTGTTCTGCTCCAGTTCTTATTTTAATCAGATGTTGATAATCATGCCCAGACATACAAGGCAGAAAATGATCTATCTCCATCAGCAGGGTATCAACCCCCTAATATTTTGAATAATTTTTTTTATCTCATCTGCTGTCTGGTTGCATATCTCTTTCTGTTTTCTTTTTGTTTTCTTTTTCGCCACTTTGTCACTTTACAGCCTGGAGGAACATTGAAATCCATAACTAAACTGACCACATGATATCTGTTCTCCTTCTGTCTTCCACCTTCCACGCACCTTCCTTCCATTGATAATAAAATGTGAGGCTGGATGAACACAGCAGGCCAAGCAGCATCTCAGGAGCACAAAAGCTGATGTTTCGGGCCTAGACCCTTCATCAGAGAGGGGGATGGGGTGAGGGTTCTGGAATAAATAGGGAGAGAGGGGGAGGCGGACCAAAGATGGAAAGAAAAGAAGATAGCTGGAGAGGAGAGTATAGGTGGGGAGGTGGGGAGGGGATAGGTCAGTCCAGGGAAGACGGACAGGTCAAGGAGGTGGGATGAGGTTAGTAGGTACAAAGGGGTGCGGCTTGGGGTGGGAGGAAGGGATGGGTGAGAGGAAGAACAGGTTAGGGAGGCAGAGACAGGTTGGACTGGTTTTGGGATGCAGTGGGTGGAGGGGAAGAGCTGGGCTGGTTGTGTGGTGCAGTGGGGGGAGGGGACGAACTGGGCTGGTTTGGGGATGCGGTGGGGGAAGGGGAGATTTTGAAACTGGTGAAGTCCACATTGATACCATTAGGCTGCAGGGTTCCCAGGCGGAATATGAGTTGCTGTTCCTGCAATCTTCGGGTGGCATCATTGTGGCACTGCAGGAGGCCCATGATGGACATGTCATCTAAAGAATGGGAGGGGGAGTGGAAATGGTTTGCGACTGGGAGGTGCAGTTGTTTGTTGCGAACTGAGCGGAGGTATTCTGCAAAGCGGTCCCCAAGCCTCCGCTTGGTTTCCCCAATGTAGAGGTAGCCACACCGGGTACAGTGGATGCAGTATACCACATTGGCAGATGTACAGTGGATGCAGTCCTTCCATTGATGTTTTGTGAGGATTTCATCAGTGCCAGCAGCCGTGATCGAATCGGAGGAACAGGTTACATTGCAATTACATTTAAATCCTCCCCCAACTGAAAAATCCCTCGAAAATTGAACACAATTTCAAGGAAGTTATAAAACACATATGGAGCAATGAATTGAATTGTTAATAATGTTTAATCGGTGTGACAGGATTATAGAACGAAAAAACACTGCTGATGGTTCGAAGCTGAAAGACTAACAGTGAAATGCAAGAGACACTTAGCAAGGCGGGACACAGTCTGACGCACACACACTACAAGATAACCAGGGGAATGGGGAGGGAATTTGTTGGTTATACCGGGATACAGGGTCAACAGCGAAAAGTGGGAGTCACTGGATTGGGAATCGCGGGATAAAGACACGTAACTGGGTCAGAGAATGGGGACAGCACAGCGAGGCTCCCTGTGGTACTCGCCTTGGACTGCCCCGCTTTTGGGCAGGTCTGAGTTCAGTTTCCGGAAACTGCAAGTTCTGTGAAGTGGGCGGGACTAAATTTGTGATTGACAGGTAGGGGGTGTTTTTCAGTCCAGAAACAGCCTCTGCTCCGCCTTTTCTTGGTGAATGTTTCCCTGCAGTCGAGTTGGTGAGTGTTTAGAACTCTGTCGGTTTCCCGGTAATGTAGGTGAACTGTAGCTCACTGTGTGTTAGATCATATCGCCAACCCTCTCTCATCCCCTTTCTCCCAATCCCCAGTTACACGCTGCTGGCTCAGGGAGCTCTGGCGGATGCGGGGCTGTGGTCAATCTCGGCGCTGGTTTCGGTTCACAGAAGACGGTTTAGTTTTTGAGGTAATGACAGATCATTCTGCCCAGCAGGACAGATTCTAATGTTGTCAGCAGGGACCATACAGCCCTCACAGACTGGGGTTAGTTTCTTTCCAGCAGAACAGACCGAGGAAGGGTCATCGGACCCGAAACGCTATATCTTCTTCCCAGATGCTGCCTGACCTGCTGAACTTTTCCAGCAACTTCCGTTTTGTTGTAGACGAAGGGGGGGACATGACTGACATGTATAAATTTATGAGGGAAATAGAGAAAACAAGAACAAATCTTTCTGCTTAGTGGTGGAATCAGTATCGGGCGACATGGATTGATGGTAAGCGGCGGGAAGTTTTGATGAGTTGAGCGGATTTTTTTCACTCAGATAATGGGGGGAAACTGAAACTCACTGCCTGGCAGCCTGGTCGAGCTAGAAATGGTCATAACATTTCCGGAACTATTGAGATGTATAAAATAAACACGGAAAGAACTGGGATGCTGTAAATCAGAAACAAAAAAGAAATTGTTGACAACATTCTGCAGATCTGGCAGCATCTTGGAGAGAAGTCAGAGCTCAAGTTTCGGATCGAGTTTTTGAAGCCAGGATGTAGAAACCCCAATGAGGAAAGAGGGGACCTAACTTCAGACAACCAACGCGGACAAGTGCTTGAAGTATCAGCGGGGAGAATTTTGCAGGCAGTTATCAGAACTCTTTTGAAAAGATTTGGGATTGTTATGGAAAAGGACAAGGATGGACCTGTAATCAAAGTTCTAACTTGGTTGATTTTAATAAGATATGATTTGGCCATAGTGCACAGGAAGTAGATACTTTCAGGTACATGTGCAAGAGGGAACATAAATGGAGAGATAAGGAGAGCTCTAAGGGAAATATGAATTGATACTGTCAAGTGAAATGAAGCAAAATGCTCTGTTGTTTTACAGGTAGACATATGGTTAAAGGATAAGGGGGAATGTGTAAGGTCCATTAAGGACCACAGAGGTATCTGTGCGTAGAACTAGAGAGTGTTGGCCTGGGTCGAAATGAATACTTTGTGTCAGTGCTCACTAGTGAAATAGATGAATCAGGGAGAAGGTCTGTGATAGAATGTGAAGAAACTATCACAGAGAGAGAGAGGAAGTACTGAGTAGTCTGGAAGGTTTAAATGCAGATCAGTATCCAAGGTCAAGTGAAATGTCTCCTGTGATGTTAGGATGAAATAGCAGGGTGCTTGCAAGGTTCTTAATTCCCCACTAACCACAAAGGGACCCTTCTGAAGGGCCACCGGACCCAAAACGTTAACT
This sequence comes from Stegostoma tigrinum, assembly GCF_030684315.1. Taxonomy (NCBI): domain Eukaryota; kingdom Metazoa; phylum Chordata; class Chondrichthyes; order Orectolobiformes; family Stegostomatidae; genus Stegostoma; species Stegostoma tigrinum. The sequence goes on from NW_026728814.1 coordinate 9,424, forward strand.
CTGTTTTCTCCTTCGCAGTTGCTGCAAGAAGTGCTGAGCTTTTCCAGCAACTTTGTTTTTGTTCCCAATACTTTTATTTAATCTCTTTGGACATCAGCAAGGCTTTTGGGAGACTGAAAGAAAAGCTAAGTGCGCATAGAATCCATTGAAATTTAGCAAATTGGATCCACAATTGGCTGAGGTTCAGGAAGCAGAGAGGTGGGTTTTTTCTTGTTTCTAACCGCAAATCTGTGCACATTGGTGTGGCAGAGTGGCCAATGTTGGGCCCTTATTTTTGTTTTAGGTAAATGCCTTAGATTTGAATGTATGAAGGTTGATCAGTTAGTTCAGATGATGCAAAAGTAATAGATGGTAAATAATGAGATGGATAGCCTTAGTTTACAGACAGGCTGATCAGTGGTAAATGGAATTTGATCTAGATTCGTGAATAGCAATACATGGACAAGTTATCCTGTCCTTGAATTCATTTGTTAATCAAACAGTTTGTGATTAGTTGACTAGCCAGGGAAGGAAGGCTATTTCCTTTTCCCATCAACATACACCATGACACAGTCCTGGATTGTAAATGGGGATTTTGGCTGTAAGACAATTTTGCTACATGTTGCTCACTCCACAGTTAGACCTCAAATGAGAGGCTCTAATGTATGGTGCTGCAAATTATGAGGAACGAAAATCACATTTTGGCTTTTATTGCTCATCAATTTGCTGTCCCCTAAATCTTGATCATCTCTAATAGAAATCATGCAAACATGAACATGAGGAAAGAGGCCACCATTTTAGCAGGAAAACAAATGTGTAAAGCTAAGAGAGCAAATGATGACAGTAAATTTAAGAGACGTACCAGAACCAACATTTGCAGTGTCGGCACCCTCCCTGGATTCACTCCCTGTCCCTTCCTTTGCTGCAAGTGAACAATTTCCCCACCCTACCACTCAGGAAGACGAAAGAAATGGAAAGGAAGGAGACATTGCTTTGCTCCCAGATGTTGCACAGAGGAAGAGGTTTCACTGGAAAGACAACATCTGCATTGTGAGCCCATAACTGAAGCAGCCAATAGGAATTGCTGTGCTCCGTGGTGATGTCTCAGGTTTCAGGCACGTGGACACGGGAGCCCCGCCCCCACCTGTTGTTCCCCTCCTGCTGCCAAGGTTTCCGGGGCAACCAGCGGGCGGCTCGAATCAGAGCGAGAAGCTGCTCGGGATCTGCCCCTCCCCCTCCCTCCGGCGGCAATTGCTGAATCAGAAGGTGACCATGATCAGCCTCTGACTGTTCTGTCTGTTTATGGTTTGCCTGTTCTGTCTGTGGGGAAAGGTATGGACCATGTGGAAGCAAAGAAGGAAGACCATGGAGGAATTTGAAAATAAGGATGGGTCTGAACAGCGGGCCTTAGATTGTTTGTTATGAAATGTTTGTTGGTGAGATGTGGCCAGTGCTGCCTGGATCAGCATTTATTGCCCATCTCGGGTGCTGTGGAGAAAGAGCTGCCATGGACCATGTCTATAATCTTTGACTGCCTATTATGCTGGGGACCAGGCAAGTCAGCGTTTCTACTGGACCTGAAGCCTGTCAATTTCGGATGGGTAAATCATGTTAGACAAATCTACAAAAGTGTTTTTTGAAAATGTAACTGATAGAACCCGGTGGATGGGGTCATTTGGATTTTCTCAAAGCTGCTGATCAAGTTCCGCTTAAGAGGTTAGTGTGCAAAATCAAAGTTCATAAGATTGTTGGGAATTTACTGGTGTCGATTGTGAATTGGTTAGCAGACAGGAAACAGTAGAAATAAATGATCTTTTTTCAGTGTCTAAGGCTTTGACAATTGGGACACCACAAAGATCAGTGCCCTTGGACCTCATGTGTTCAAAGTGTACATCAATGATTTGTATGTGCGAATCCAATGTACTATTTCTAGGTTTGTTGACACAAAAGAAGGGGGATTGTGAGTGAGCAGGACATAAAGAGACTTCAGAGTAATTTAGATGATTTGAGTGAGTAGCAAATGCATAGCAGATGCAGTATCAGTGTGAAGTTATCCACTTTGGTACCAAATTCAGAATGGCAGAGTATAATTCAAGTGGTGGTCGATTTGGAAATGTTCATGTACAAAGGGACCTGGGTGTGCTTGTACACCAGTCATTCAATACAAGCTTGTAGGTGCAGCAAGCAGTTAGGAAGGCAAATGGAACTTTCTCCTTCATTTCAAAAGGGTTTGAGTATGGCAGCAAGGTGGTCTTACAGCAGCTGTGTTGGGTTTTGTGAGGCCACATTGAAATCTATGAGCAAGTTTGGTCTCCAAAACAAAGAAACATTATTCTTGCTGCAGGCAAACAGCAATTTCTTGTGTTGCTGAGTGAGGGACAGAAGTTATCACTGACCATGAATCAAGAAGAAGCTCCAGTTGCTGTCTTGGTTTCAAGTCAGATTTGGAGATGATGTCACTTGTTGACAACACTTTAAAGCATTTCCCAAAGCGGGAAGTGGGTGATGTTCCCTCACTTTTGCTTCATTTCCCTCTGGCAAAACAAGACAGAGTCTGAGGGTCTAGGCCCGAAGCGTCAGCTTTTGTGCTCCTGGGGTGCAGCTTGGCCTGCTGTGTTCATCCAGCCTCGCATTTTGTTGTCTGAGGCACTGTTTGGTTTAGGCATACCCACTGCAGGGCTCTGCTCCCCACCCCACCACCTCCCCCTGCTACACACACTAAGAAAGGAATGATGTGGATAAAGTAATCCAAAAGGTGTAGTGTGAAATACAAGACAAAATAGAGAGAGGTAGTGTTAGAGGAGCTGGAATCATTGAAAGTGGATGAGTCACCAGGCCCAGATAGATAGTTCCCTGGCGTGTTGAAGGAAATAGCAGATGTTGTGAGGATTAATTTTCAATCTTCACTTGACTCAGGTGAGGTGCCAAGGGGCTGGAGGAATGCAAATGTGGTGTTGTTGTTTAAAACAAGTACAAAGGAAATGCCATACAACTATAGGCCAGTCACTCTTACTTTGGTGGTGGGCAAACTGTAAGAATCAATCCTGAGAGATCAGAGAAACTGTCAGTTAGAAATGCATGAACTTGTCCGGGATAGTCAGCATTGCTTTGATGAGGGAAGGTCATACTTGAGCAATTTGACTGAATTCTTTGAGAAATTGGTAAGGAGTCTCAGTGTGGGTAGTGAAGTGGATATTGTTTTCATAGATTTTGTTAGGATATTTGACAAGATCCCACACAGCAAACTGGTCAAAAGTAAAAACGCATGGATAACAGGGTAATGTGTTGAATTGGATCCTCTGTTTACAGTGCTCTGACATATTTCCAGCTGCAAGTTCCAGCAGGAGACTGTAATATAGGAAGCAGTGAAATTGTTTCAGAGCTGAGCATAATGGACTATTCAGCAAATTTTGAGTTGGTACTGCTGTGTTCTGTTATCTGTGAGAGTTTGCATGGTCCAGGGCTGATGTGACTCCTTTAATCTGGCTCTGAATTCATGTTCACCATTGCTGTATTTCATCTCTACTGTCCTAGATCTTCTGTCTGCAATTGTCTAACTTCTGTCCCTGCATTTTAGCTCTGTTTTGTGTTTTACTGTTACATCTGCTAATTGTGCCTTAATTAGACTTCCACCACTGCCTATCCCCTGACCGTGTGCTTTTGACTGACCAACTTGATTTTCTCACAGAATTGTTAATAGTCAGAAATTGTTTTTAGTGTTCTGCTATCAACTTCTACTCTGCAAATTACAAGATTCATCCAGTTCACATTTTATAACCTACCATTTTGATTTTATGGTTTCTGTCTCACTCTCCTTGTTTCATCCAAATCAGCTGAACATGGTTTTCAGAAGAGGAGATTTTGCAGTTTACAAACTGAAACCAAACGTCACTCAGGATCTGAGAGAGTTACCAAACGTATCACAACCTGAATACAACAGAATATTGGACATGGAAGGAGAAAGCACTGTTCCCAGTGGGGAGAAACTGGTTCTGTTTTTGGGTAAGGCTTCAATCAATCATCTGGCTTATCAGAATGTAACACACTCATAATGATTAGAAGCCATGGAGATGAGGGGATTGTGGAAAAGACTTCTTTCATCCATCAGTACTGAAAAATCATCAGCATAGTTACACCAGGAAGAAGCCATTCACCTGTTCTGAGTGTGGAGAGAGACTCACTCAAATCATCCACCCTGCTGACACACCAGAGTGTGGCAAGAGGCTGTTCACCCCCACAGAGTGTGGAAAGAGATTTATCAATTCTTCAAACCTGGTGACACACCGGCAAGTTCACACTGATGAGTGACCTTTTAAATGCCCAGCCTGCAGGAAGTGCTATGAAAGGTCTGGGGAACTAATGCTCCATCAATGTGCTCACACTGAAAGAGACTGTTTGGGTGTCCTGACTGTGGGACAACATTTCAGTGATCATCTCGGCTCACTGTATACCATTACGTTCACATTAGGGAGAAGCCCTTTACCTGCTCTGACCGTGGGAGGGAAGTCAGTCAGTCACCCCATCTGCTGAGGCACCAGCACATTCACACTGTGCAGTGACCATTCACCTGCCCCAGCTGTGGAAAGGGAATCACACAGGTGTCATATCTGCTGAGTGACCAGAGAGTTCACAAGAAACTGCAGTGATTGGGCTTTACTATTAACCGTGTTCAGGAATTAACCAGGTTCATTGTGATCTGTTTCTGCTGATATTAATAACCACCTGTTCAGGTATATGTTAATGTAGATACGTATCAAATAAACCAGTTTTGTGTAAAATACAATGTTTCATCTTCTTATTGTCTCTAACACAGGGGATTCCCTTTCAATTGCTGTCCCACTCCCCTCCACCCTCACCTTTAACAAGAAGTATGAAAGCTCCATTGTCACTGAGATGAAGACCATCTGATCAGTTGCCTCTGCCCAGACTGGGAAAATTGCTCTGGAAAATGGGTCTGATTTTCCACCAATGTATTTACTCACAGAGGAAAGACCATTCAGGTGCTCTTGTTGCAGGGCTGGCCTCAGGCAATCGTCTGTCTCACTGCGCATCAGTGTGTTCACACAACAGGGAAGCTGTTCACTTGGTCTGAGCATGAGAAGATTCACTCAGACCTTTCACCTTCTGAGACGCCAGTGAGTTCATTAGTGACTACAGGAGTTGGATTTCCTGTTAATCAGATGCGAGACACATTCATTTTCTCATTTTGTCTTTTTTCTACTGGTGTTAATAAATTCCAGAAGTTTTAAATGCAAATATTCAGAATAAAAACTCACATGAATTAGCTTAGTGTTAAACCCAGTGTGTTGAGTCTTTTTCATAGCTCGAACACAAGTGAGTCCCTTTTGAAGGCTCTCCCTCTTTCTTCTCATGACACGGGTGAGACGTTCAAGGAGCTGAGACCCCAGTACAATTGAGACAATCTGATTGGTTGCCTCTGCTGCTCCCCTCCCTTCCTCGAACTCATTGGGTCAAACTGCTTGTCAAGTGCTTCTAGCCTGACCCCGGATCCCCAGCTTTCTCCAGTTTCTCTCCTGTCAGAGCTTGTCTTGCCCATGAGGCCCATGTTCGTTCCACTGACCTATTCTCACGAAACATATTTGCTAATAATGTTAAAGTTCACTGTCCCTTAAAATTTCATCTTCCCAATTTTTTTTGAAAAGCCTAGATTTCATGGTATTTGCAAAGACTTGAACTTGGTGTTCACCAAAGAGCTGTTCTCGGTCCCTCCTATTTCTCGCCTACACGCTGCCACTTTTAAACATCATCCAGAAGCATTTTGTTAGTTTTCACATGGTCACTGACAACTACCCGTTCTAACTCATCACCAGCCCTGTCTATTCCTCTATTGTTATTCAATGATCCCACACCTAATACTGGAAAAGCTGAAATGTCCTCCAGGGAAACGTTTGAAAGAACAATCCATTTTCTTCAGTTACTGCTACACATTCCATTCTCAAAATCTGAACCTGTAACTCTTTCCTGAGAGTAAGGCTGAACTACACTGCTCATAGTCTCAGTCACAGATTTGACATGAAGATGAATTTTCAATCACAAAACCATCCTTTCACTCACACCAGATATTCTAATTTCCATAAAGTCAGCCATCTCCACCTCAGCCCAGCTCATCTGATCCTGAAATCCTTGTCTGTGTCCATGTTAAACTTGATAATTGCAATGCATTCCTGATCACCTTCTCACGTTCACCCCAGACCCGTGTGGAAATGTGAGGTCTCCCAAAATCTGTGTTCTGCAATTCCTGTTGACATTCCCGCTAAACTGTGTGAGTGCAGTCACTCCAAGCTTAAGTGGTCTGACTGAGGCATTGACTTCCAGTTTTGGAAGTCATGAGCGTGCACCATCCCTGGAGGCCTGCACAACCAGAATAAAAATGAGAGGGAATTCTGGTCCTGTTCACCCAACACCTCTTTGTTCCCTGAGAGTGTTGCTGCTCATTTCCCTTGCTGTGTTGAACTCTGAGGTCTGCCTGCAGCAGCAGCAGTGTTTGCTCGTGGGACCTTGGTGCTCCGCTGGATCTTTTTAAACCTGTCCTTGTAGTGAATCTGTTAATCTTGGCCCTCGTCGGCTGAAATCTAAATATTAGAGCATTTATACAATTTCATTTTTCCACTCCAGTCTCTTCCTTCCCTCTCCCTTGTCTGCTTTGAATTCACCACACATTGTGTGCAGTAACAGACTGAAATCAATGAGATAATGTTTTTAGTGGGGTCATGAGAACTATGAAGAATGTAGAAGAATTAACTGAATTACTGTTAATTTTCAACCTATTTAAAATAACCTTTCTTCAGTTTAAATGTGTTGAATATGGAAGGAACGCTTTAAAGTTTCAAAATTTGTACATGTGAAGGAAGAAAAATTGAACAAGTCCTTTTGCACTCTTGAAATGTCAGAACTGTCTGTCTCCTTGTTTGTTTGTGGTGCTGTGTGACCAAGTTAATCCCATTCTATAATTATTTGGTGGATTTCCTCCCCTGGTTTAATTACACCCATAATAAATAAGAAGAACATAAGTAGATGCAGTAAATTTTACTTATTTTAAATAAAATAATTAGTTTTTAAAGCCCAATCAGGTGGTAGGGAAGGTGATGTGTTGTGACTTCAGGATGTGGGAACTCCTGGAGACTGGTGTGATCCCAGACTGATATATCTTCAATAAGCATCTGCGGCTAGAGGAACCTCAGCCCATAATCATTGAATTAGATGTTATATTACAAATGCTGCAAAATATCAGGGAGAAAGTTACCTGGACAGTTTGTTCCAGGTGATAGTCACAGCTCATAGGTATTCTCATCTTATTTGGTCCATGGTTAGGGGCATGAAAATACATAAGGCAGGTTTGGGGATTTTCTTACATTTCTAAGAACAGCATTTGAAATCTAAATGCAGGTAAGTGTGACAGTATGGAGAAACTGGGTTTGACTGTAGCGGTATACTGGCAGACCTTCAAGAAGACATTTACCAAATCTTAGCAACAATGTATCCCAGTCAGAAAGTGACTAAATAATGAAGTTAAGAATACTTCCAAATTTAAAGAAACACTGCACCCATTTACAAAGGTCAGTGGTAGGTCAGAAGATTGTACAAATTTGAGTGAACAAAGAATGATACTAAAGAACAGGAAGAAAGAGTGTTATTAAACTAGGGAGGGTTCAGAAGAGATTTACCAGGATGTTGCTAGCATGGAATGTCAGTTACAGAGGAAGACTGGATACGCTGGGACTGCTTTCTCTGGTGCATTGGATGTTGAGGGGTGACCTTATTGGGTTTATAAAATCAGGATTAATGGTAGGTGCCATTTTCCAAGGATGGGGGTTTCAAGACAAGCGGGCATATTTTTAAGGTGAGAGGAGAAAATTTTAAAAAAACACGTTTTCTAACATGGAATGAACTTTCTGAGGAAGTAGTGGATGTCAGCACAGTTACACTGTTTAAAAGACACTTAGAAATGTATTTCCACAGGATGAGGGTGTCGCTGACTCGGCAGCATTTATTGTCCATTCCTAAACAGTTTAGAGTCAACCACATTGCTGTGGGTTTGGAGTCATATGTAGGCCAGACCAGGAAGGATGGCAGTTTCCTTCCTAAAAGGACAGTAGTCAACCAGATGGGTTTTCCTGACAATTGGCTATGGATTCACTGTCATCATTCGCTTCTTAATTTCAGATATTTATTGAATTCAAATTCCACCATGGGCCACGGTGGGAATCAAACCCAGGCCCCAGAACATTCTCAGGGTCACTGGGTTAACAGTCCAGCGATAATACCACTAGGCCATCACCTTCCCATTGGGTGGGGGGGGGGGGTTGTGCACTGATTCTCAATCCCCAGGACTCCCTGGGTCACCACAGTCTAATCAGAGCACACAATATGCCTGATAGCAAAGTGTGGAGCTGGATGAACACAGCAGGCAAGCAGCATCTCAGGAGCACAAAAGCTGACATTTTGGGCCGAGACCCTTCATCAGACAATATGCCTGACTTTGCTGTCTGTTGAATCAAATTAACAGAAAATACAACCAAGTTCTGTCCTTAACAAGCTCTCCTGTATATTACAAATACGAGAACAGAGTTAGTTCTCATATCAGTTTTCTCACTATGCTCAAGCGAAGGTGAGATTTGAATTCCTGATATGCAGAAACAAGAATCCTTTCAATGTCTCAGATAAGTAAATATCATCAAGAATGTCAGAGTCAATGTCCCAGCAGACTCAGAGAAAGGGAAGTTGACATCATCCCATAAGCTGCTCATGTGCAACTTGCAATTCCCAACACCCAACTTCAGGACTCTGATGTTCTCAGTGGCATTTCCTGATGGGAAACCTGCAAACTGCACACAAGTCAGGTAGGTGTTGAACCTACAAACCTAAGATCTGCAGTCAGATGTGTTACTCATTACACCATTGACCTGCTAGTGCTCACATGCTGCAGAGTTGTGGTGTTAACAGGGACATCACCATCACTGCTGCACTTCAGTGGCCCCCACTTTGAGATTAGGTGAATTTCACTGGCAAAAAAGAAACACATTTGTTCTCAGGTAGTTTCTTCAGTATGCCCTTCTGTCTGTGCTGGAACTTCCTGTTATTTTACTCACCGTCAGCCACTCCAGTGAAATGTATTTTCAGGCTTTGAGTCATGGTTTGTTCAATTAGATTATGGGTGATCTGGTAATTCTCAACACCACTCTCCTGACTTTCCCCACTAGAGTCTCTTACTGATTAGAAATCTGACTTAATGTGCCAGTCTCGACAGCTCTCTGCAGTCAAGAATGCCACAAATTCATAACTCTCAGAGAGAAGAAATTCCTCCTCAGCTCTGTCTGAAATGTGTGAACCTCGTTCTGAGATTCTATTTTCTGTCCTAAGATTGTCCCAGAAGGGGAAACAACTTTGACAAGAAGCTGTCAAGCTCCTAAGAGAAGCTTTCTAGTTATTAGTCTATTAGTCTTATTGTTTCAATAAGGAGCAGGGCTTATGTAGTCCTGTGGCCAGTATTTAGGAGCAGCTAAATACTCAGGAGTGGACAAATATGTGATTTGTTCCCGGTGTAGCGTGTTGATTTCATCTCTGAAGTAAAACCCACAGTGATTCAGATGGAGTTACACTGTTTATGCTGTTGTCACTGTGAAGAATTCCTGGGATTTATCAGTTTGTACAAGAACAACAATTCTCTGAATGAGGACTGAACCTGGGAAAGGGCTGTGAGAGCACCAAATCCTAACCACTAGACGAGCAGGGAACACAACATTAATTCGCCTCTCAAGGCCATGGGGAATGGAATTGGAGCTGTGAAGGAAACAGAAACAAAAGATGTGGCTGGGACAGGTATGCAGCTGACAAAGAAACAAGTTGAAACAAACAAAGAGAACAGAATAGGGGGCAGCATTCACACACTAATTGTTAGTCTCGATGGTGAATCCAGAAAACTGTAAAGTGCTGAATTGAAAGGTGTGCTGCTTTCTTGGAGCTGACATTTAGCATCATTGGAAGAGTGCATTGAGCCGATGACAGAAATATCAGTGTGACAGCAATATGGAGCATTAAAACGTAGAACTTTCTCCAACAGGTTATGGATACTAAGGACCAACTACACATTTTAAAACTGCAGTGTTAGATTTTTGTTAAAGTCTTCGAGCAATTTGGAATAAGCATCAGTCCTCTTTGCATTGAATGGTGGAGGAGTCGAAAGGGATTAAGTTCACTCTTTTTGCTGATGGAGATTCAGTGAAAAGAAAGTTTAGGTAAGATTAATAATTAGAAAGCTTCTCTTGGAGATTTTTGTATCTTTTTCTATGAATATTTCAATAAAACTGCGTTTGATAGCCTGGCCACTGCTTGAGGTATTGGGGCTAATATGGGAAAGAAGCAAATGTCTTCAGATACCAGGAAAATGGCTTGGGTAATGAATTTCAATCAAACTTGATCAAGAGCAGGGATGTGTTGTCACAGTTATACAGGCATTGGTGAGGCTACAGCTAGAATGTTCAGTGCAGTTTTGGTCTCCTTTTCTGAGGACGGGTGCTCTTGCTCTCACGGGAGTGAAATGAAGGTTTACCAGGCCAATTCAAGTGATGGCAGGACTGACATATGAGGAGATATTGACTGGGTGAGGATTGTTTTCGCTGAAGCTCAGTTTCTTTGAGGGGCGATTTCATGGAGACTTATAAAATTCGAACAGGACGAGACAGGATAATTGCAGGGAGGGTGTTCCTGATGGTAGATGTGTTCAATCAGGGGTCACAGTCTGAGGATTCGGGGGAGACGATTTAGGATGGAGATGAGGAGACATTTCTGCACCCAAAGAGTGGTGAGCCTGCGGAATTCATTGCCACGGGAAGTAATTGATGCTAAAAAAATGAATGTATTCAAGAGGCAGCTAGATATAGCACTTGGGGGAAATGAGATCAAAGGTTATGGGGAGAAAGCAAGATTAGGCTATTGATTTGAATAATCAGCCATGCTTGTGATGAATGGTGGAGCAAGCTCAAAGGGCCAAATGCCCTCCTGATCCTTCTATCTTCTCTGCTTCTATCTTCTGAACAGTTAAACTTATTTTGACTGAAGTAAGGTAATAAAATTAATTATGCGCCTAACATTTAATTGAAGAGGACATCCTGCAATTAATCAAATATGCTAGTTACTCTCCAGTTAGAAACCGATGATTGAACAATGAGGCTTACAAATTTGACCTACAACAGTCAAAGAACATGATGCATTTCCAAGTCAGGACAGTGTGTGGCTTGGAGGGGAAGTTGCAGACACCATTATTTCCCAAGTATCTGGTGCCCTTGACTTTCTGGGTGATCAAGTTATCGTTTTGGAATGTGCTGTCTCAGGAGCCCTGGTCAGTTGCTTAAGCTGGTGGTGTTTGTACTGCTGCTTCTGGGTACCAGGTGACAAAGTCATTCCTGCCAACCTCAAATATACATACTGGGAAAAGTAGGCCATTCAGCCCCTTGAGCCTGCTTTGCCATTCACTCAGATCATGTCTGCTCCTGTATCCTCCAAATAACCTTTGATTCCATTCACAAAAATCTCTGATCCCTGCAGTTGACAATTCTAAGGTGACCTCAGATTACTTCTGCTTCACAGCGATGACTGTGATCAACATGGGATGATCAATGACATGGCTAAGATTGTTTGTGGCCAGGAATTGAATCACACACTGTTGATCGCTGCATGGGTTTCACATACAGGACACATGATTACAGATTTCTTTAACCCAGTCTCTGAGTGTCTGATTAGTGTAGTTTGACCCCAGAAGGCTCTCACATTACTCACTGAGCCTGTGTCCTCAGACACGAACAGCCACTTACTCTGCCCACTCCAAGTTTGGTAGAAACTGTTTCCTCAATTGCAGTTTGAGTCATATCTCAGCCCTTTAATCAAGGTGATTCCCCCAAACCTTCATTCCTTTTTGTTCCTTGTGATACTGTCGACGCTATCAGTTCTGAGCTTCCACACATTCCCACCCAGTTCTTTCTGTATGCTCCATATTGAAGTGGTGAACTGTTCTCTAAGTGAACCAGGGATGTGCCAGGAGATGATGGGAGGCTCGTGCATTTCCAATGTCAACCTCAGAAGAAGGAAGATGCAGGAAATCACTGCTCATGGAGCATGAATCCTGAAATGTTGGGGAACGCTGCCGAGATGGAGGATGCAGAAGCAGGCGAGGATGATTAATTACCTGGTCAGACTTTCATGCTGGAAATCATCAGCACCATGTTTCTCACTGCCACACGGGAGAATATCAAATTGCAAATAAGTCAGGTGGGAATAGATAATAATGAGGTGTAAGTGCATGCAAACAGGAGTCTCACTACTTACCACCAAGCTCTTTGTCTCTGTTAAAATCTTGGGTGGAAAATTTGACTTTTCAGTCTTTGACATTGAGAATTTCATTATTGAAGTCGCACCATATTTTCCCAACAGCTTTACATAATGTTTGCTGTGGGACACATATTAGGTCTTGACGCTGAAAGTGACGGAAAGATTGGGTTTTGTTTTTAAGTGATCACAGGACCTTTGCTGGATACCAAGAGGAAGAGAGACACTCTCTTGTCCACAGGAGTAACCGAAGTTTGGGAACAGAAAGAATCCCGAGTTAGAAAAGAGAAGAGCCCTAAACATGCAGCAGTCATCAACAGGACATCACTTATTCTCAACGTATCTTCCAGAAATTGAGGATACACTGTTTCAAATTACATTCATACATTTTGATTCAATAGAGTACTTAAGTTCCAGTCCAGATTTGGGATTAACAACATCAACAGAAATAAAACACAACTTTCAGCATGAACTCTGTTGTAATTAACAGCAGCAACAGCACAATCCATCCCCTGCAGTTGCTTGTGAACTCACTGACATGTCTGTACGTGACATGACTGAGTAAGTTGCTTCCTACTCATGAAGCAAATGAACACCCTCTTCCCCGATGTGACTTTGCTGGTGTCTCAGCAGTGTCCTCTGCTTTTACATTCAGAGTATATTCAGAACATTCAAAATGGCTGTTATCTGTGTGAACAGGCTGATAGGAATTTAGGTCAGATTGGCGAGTGAATGCTTTTGTACACAGAGAGCAAGGAAGCGGCCTCTCCCCAGTGTGAATCTAATGATATTTAATGAGGATCCATGAGTGTCTAAATGACCTCCAGCAGTGAGAGCACAAAGCTGTTTCTCGGTGTGAACAAGCTGGTGTTTGACCCAGTTTATCCTTTAAAGCTGTTCTCACAATCAGAGCAGTTAAACAGCCTCTCATCAATGTGAGACCTAAACCCCATCTCTTCTTCCGCAACATTGATGACTGTATCAGCACTGCCTTGTGCTCCCACGAGGAGCTCAAACAGTTCATCCACTTCACTAACACCTTACACCCCAAACTTAAGCTCATCTGGACCATCTCTGACACCTCTCTCTCCTTCCTGGGCCTCTCTGTTTTCATCTCTGGCAACCACCTGGAAACCGATTTCCATTTCAAGCCCACTGACTCCCACAGCTACCTAGAATATACCTCCTCCCACCCACCTTCCTACAAAAGCGCCATCCCTAATTCCCAATTCTTTCGGCTCCGACGCTTCTGCTCCCAGGATGAGGCAATCCACTCTCGTACATCTCAGATGTCCTTGTTTTTCAAGGACCTCAACTCCCCCCCTTCAGTGGTGGAGAATGCCCTCGACCATGTCTCCCTAATTTCCCGCAACTCATCCCACACATCCCCTCCCGGCAATAACAATCAAAACAGAATCTCTCTCATCCTCACGTACCTCTCCACCAACCTCCAATCCAACGCATTATCCTCCGACACTTCCGCCATCTGCAGTCTGACCCCACCACCGAAGACATATTTCCCTCCTCAACCTTATCTGCTTTCCGGAGGGACCACTCACTCCAGGACCCCCCTGTCCACTCCACACTCCCCCCAGCCCTGCCACACCCAGAACTTTCCGTTGCAACAGCAGGAAGTGCTACCCCTGTCCTTACACTTCCCCCATCACCTCCATCCCAGGCCCAAAGAAGACTTTCCACCTCAATCAGATGTTCACCTGCACATCTGCTAATGTGGTAGACTGTATCCGCTGTACCCGTTGTGGCTTCCTCTACATTGGGGAAATCAAGATGGAGGCTTGGGGACTGCTTTGCAGAACACCTCCGCTCGGTTCACACTAAACAACTGCACCACCCAGTCGCAAACCATTTCCACTCCCCCTCCCATTCCTCAGATGACGTGTCGATCCTGGGCCTCCTGCAGTGCCAGAACGATGCCACCCAAAGGTTGCAGGAGCAGCACTTCATACTCTGCTTGGGAACCCTGCAACCCAACGGTGTTAATGTGGATTTCACAAGCTTCAAAACCTCCTTCCCCCTACCGCATCCCAAAACCAGCCCAGCTCTCTGACCTGTCCTTCCTCCCACCTATCACCTCCTCCCACCTCAAGCTGCACCTCCATTTCCTACCTACTAACCTCATCCTGCCCCCTTGACCTGTCCGTCCACCCCGGACTGACCTATCTCCTCCCTACCTCCTCACCTACATTCACCTCTCCTGGCTCCATCCCAGCCCCTTTAATCCCCCTTCCCCTCCCCCATTTCTGAAGAAGGGTCTAGGCCCAAAACAGTAGTCTTCCTGCTCCTCTGATGCTGCTTGGCCTGCAGTGTTCATCCATCTCGACACCTTGTTATCTCTCATCAATGTGAACCAGCTCGTGCCCCAGCAGCTGGGACAGAAAATTAATCCCTTTCCCACTCACAGAGCAGGTTCTCCCCAGTGTGAGGCCTTTGATGGGAATGTAACATTGACTGTAATGTAAATCCCTTCCCAAACATGTGGCAGCGGAACAGCTTCTCCCCAGTGTGACTGAATTAGTGAATCTCCAATTGAGATGGGTAATTGAATCTCTTCCCACATTTCCCACAATTCCACTGTTTCTCCAAGGTGACCATGTCCTTGTCTTTCTCCAGGTTGAGCAATCAATTCAAAACTTGTCTACACACAGAACACATCTGAGTTCATCGACTGCAGCACTGTCATTCAGGCACTGTGACTGCATAAAGCTCTTTTCATCATCAGTTTACTGTCACCCACTCATGTTGCATCTGTCTCAGTGCTTTCCCAGTCATTTCTCTTTCCTCATTCAAAGGCAGATGATACACAGGTCCTGATAAATTGAGAAATCCTGTCAGATTTTGAAGTGATGATTGGCTTGATTTGCCATTTCGAAATTTTCCCCGACAAGTCTCCTTCAGAAAGAAAAGCCTTCCCGCAGCCAGCACCAACACCTGCTGCACACCTTCCTGACCAATAAATGTTACACATGGTTAGTGATAATGAAAATTAACATTTTTGAACCATTCCTGTATATTCACTGTAGGTGAAGTATAAGTTCTAACGCAGACCCTTCTCTCACGTCACCCTGGTGCATACTGTGTGGTTACAACAGAGGCAGAGACAGGCTGCTCATACCCCTGCTCCCACTGCTCATGTGCTTTTGATCTCCATGTTGTACGTTTGCCAAATACTGTTTTATCTTTACCAATGTTGAAGAAACCTAAACCTGCAGATTCACTTCCAGTCAGGAACGGATCATTGATTTACGCTAATCTCTGATTTGAAGCACATTTCCAGCATTCACCGTTGTACTTCCCCTGACTCTAAACCCAGTTGGAAACGAGATTCTGTTCCGTGTCAAGGAGCTGTGAGCCATGGAAGACAGTAGCTGGGACACATTTCTTACACACAGCAGGATTAACCCACACCGTGGCTTGGTTGTCAGTGAAGAGAGACGTGAAAGATTAAAGTGTCATCTGACCCCCTCAGTGTGACCCTGAAGGATTTGCCCCGACTGAAGCTCTGTTGCTGCCATTCGATTGCCCCCCTCGCCCTCCCTCCCCCACCCTGAGATTGTCCTTTCTGAACTCCAGGTGCTGTTCAACCCTCAGGACAAATACAACAAGCTACAGTGATGTGTTTGAAGCAAAGCTGATTTATTTTAAACTTTAGCCCAATTTGAGAGATTATAAACATCATCAGAAACAAACTCCAAATTTCAGAACAAAACTATCAGAAAATTACAGCACAGACTAAGACTATCTTTAAAAATGTATTTGTGAGATGTGGGTGTCGCTGGCTGGCCAGTATTATTTGGCCCATCATGTTTGTGTTCGTTGAGATTGAAACACACATGTTTACAGCTTTCTGGATTCACCATTGAGAAGAGCAATTTCAGGCTGTGAACTCTGCCCCTATTTGTTTGCATTTCTTGTTTCAATTTGTTTCCGTGTTTTCTACACACCAGGTTCCAGGCACATCATTTTTAAAACAAAAACAGTGAAATTGTTTCAACATTGAGCATTTTGTAACCCTCATTCACAAATTTGCGTCATTATAGCTAAGCTGTGATCCTTTCAGAGTCCAAAAATGTGCAGGTTAGGTGGACTAGCCACGCTAGATTGTCCCCTAGTGTGCAGGTTAGGTGGATGGGTTAACCCTGGTAAATGCTGAGTTATGGGAGTAGAGAGTCAGTGCAGTGATGGGCCGAATGACCTTCTTCTGCACTATAGGGATGAGATTCTAACCAGTTGTGATCATGGTCACATTTTCCTCATGACAGCCCACACATCACCAGGTTCATTCAGCTCAGGCTGTCATGCTGCCTTTGTGTTTTTGTGGATTGGTACTCAGACATTTTATGGTTTACACAGTCTATTTGAAGGTAAGAGTGAATTTGTAACGAAAGATCACTTGCAGATTAGGAAATATTTCTGCTGCTGGCATCACTCACAAGGATCGGGAAAATAAAGGGTCATTCACAAATCTTACAGAACGCAGGTTGTAATTACCAGGCCAGACTGAATAGCATAAAACTCTTTTCTAAAGAAAAGAGGAGGCCAAGAGTTAACCTGATACAAATTGGAAGCTTTGTCCCTGTGAAATGAAGTCATTGGATCTGAAACAAAAAATGGGAATCAGTTCTGAGGAAGAGCAATGCGACCTGAAACATTAAACATTAATTAATGTGCTGAAACATCCCTTTACCCAAATTCATCACTCAGTCAAATTCACTCATTTATCAATCCATCCAGGATTTTCCCATTTCAGCAAATTACAGAAATGTGAATCTTAGGTCAGTAGTTGGGAAATTATTGGAGAAGATTCTTTGGGATAGAATTTACCAATTTTTGGAAAACATGTTCCCTTATTGTTGGACTAAAAAAGAACAAAATGTGAACAGTTTTTGATGCCACTTATGAATGACTTAACATTCATTTTACACATGTATAGCGCTAAAAAGTGTAATGTAATTATTTCAGTGAAATTAATGTGATCATACAGTGAAAAAAATCATTAAAAACTAACTACAATGAATGAGCTGAATAATATGTGATTATTGTACCAGTTTTTGCATTGATAATTCAATCTTATTTGATGCCTGCAATATTTTATGCTATTAAGTGTAACTCCACAAGGATGTCAGAAAAAGAGCTTTACTTGCAGCTTCATGGACCTAAGGAATACTTGTACACAGAGTTGGATGATTGCACTGGAAACTGTTAAATACACAATGTCAGTGCGGACATGAAAAATAATTTCCTTTGCAAGGTGTTCCTCACTCAGAATAATTAGAAATTTATTGTGATTATGAAACTACCATTTAAAAGATAGTTACTGTGATTGACTGAAAAAAGTTATATTTTACTTAGAAAATTAGACTAAGCAATGTACAGGTTGTAAATGTGTTTATTCAACAGAATATCTAGATTGTTCCAGGAGCTAATTATACATACACAACTCATAATAGCTTGAAAAATACATAGAAACAGTGATTATGAATTGAGAAAGACATGATAGTTGTATCGGGCAGTTCAAATGTCTCACTATATTGGCAACATGTTTATGTTGTTCAAACAGGCAGCATGTTTGTCAAAGCAGCAGATTTTCATTTTGGGATGTACGTCTGTTTAACTAGAATCCGTTCTGTTCTCATTGTCAGAAGCTCTTGTTGTTGTGTGCGATGGACTGTCACTAACAGTGTAATTTGCTCGATCAGCTTTCCTTTGTCTGTAGATCAGGCGGCCAGTAAACTATACACCTGCTTTTCACAGTCGAAGCACAGAATCATTTCTGAGCGAATAAGCGGCAGATCACAAAGTTACTTCACGGAGAAAAATTTCTAGCACACATCATCATCAGCATTTTCTGGTAAGATTTGCTGTACAATTCTGATCTCTACCTGTAAAACTGATGATACCTGTGTTGCTTGTCATAACCTGTGTTATGAGCTGTTTTTATACAAGTGGTTGTTTCATTATGAATCTGCCAAGTTCACATTCTCCTTTGATTGTAATTCTGTGAGATTACTGATTCACAGAATATTTTACTCTGCAGAAAGTAATGTTCAGCCACGTGCCACTCCATAATCCCAAAACGCAATTGTGAATCTTTCTCGATCTCACTTGAAATGTGTGATGATCTCTCGCTATTCTTGTCTATCTGTGACTCCGTCTCTGTCACTGTGTCTATCTGTCTCTCTTTGTCTGTCTATCCCTGTGACTATCTGCATCTCTCTCTTTCTCTGTCACAGATAGACAAGGACAGAGAGAGAGATCATCACACATATAAAGTGAGATCGAGAAAGATTCACAAGTGCATTTAGGGATTATGGAGACGCATACACAGGAACACACAGGGACAGAGAGCACGGGCGGGTGCACAGAGAATACAGAAGGACAGAGCAAGAACGAGAGATAGAGACAGTGTCACAAATGTAGGATGAACACAATGACAGCCTTAGGCAGGGAGAAATGGAGAATAAGACTAACACTGTGTGTAACACCTTTATAACTCCACCCCTCCACCATTTGTTCAGAGGGACAGAGCTGTGCATTATTTCCAATATTCCCATCAGAGATCACTCAGCACTGTTTCCATAGAATTCAGAGTATTCCTACAGTATGGAAACAGGCCCTTCGGCCCAAGAACTCCACTCCGACCCTCAGAGCATCTCACCCAGACACATCTCTCTGCAACCCACCTAATCTCCACATCCCTGAAAACTATGGGCAACTTAGCTTGGCCAATCCACCCAGCCAGCACATGGGAGGAAACCAGAGCACCCGGAGGAAACCCACGCAGCCACAGGGAGAACACACCAACTCCACACAGACAGTGTCTGTCTCTTTCTCTCTCTGTCCCTATGTGTATCTGTCTCTATCTTGACTGTTGTGTCCATCTGAGACTCTATCTCTCTCTGTTTCTGTACCTGTGTTTATCTGTCACTCTTTGCCTGTCTCCATGTGACGATATCTCCCCCCACACCACCGGCCCTGTGTCTGTGTTGGTCCTGATGTTAATCTGTGACTGTCTGTCTCTGTCCCTGTGCCTATCTGTGTCTCTGTCTCTCTTTGTCTACTTGTGATTCTGCATGTGTCTGTCTGTCTGTCTATCTGTCTGTCTCTCTCCCTCTCTCTGTGCTTCTCCCATTTGCTATGTGTGTATCTCTCTATCTCTATCCCTGGGTCTGAGTCTTCATGGCACCCTGTGACTATCTGTGTGTGTCTCTCCCTCCGTCACGACATAAACTGTCTCATTGATGTAATGTTTACAAGTGTAATCGTCCTCTGTCTCTCTCTCTCTCTCTCTCTCTCTCTCCTCCTTCAGAGCAGTGGGTCAGACATGTGTCCCACAGCAACAACAATGGAAGCCACACAACAAAACTCATTCCCAGCAACTATGTGACCCTGCCCTGCCCGCCCTACACACCCCGAGAATGACCAGGGCAACAGAAGGGCAGAGGAAGGACCCACCTCACAACTAATTGTGCCCCTGCAAGAGGCACAGCATGCTGCCTGTAAACAAGGTGAAATTTTCCTTTCCTGGCACTGTGCCCCTTCCAGGAACTACCTCCTAAATCACACTGTGGCATTCCCTCAAATAGATGGACTGCACTGGCTCAACAAAGCAGAGTGCCATCACCTTCTCGAGGGCAGGTGGGAAAGGGAAATGATAGCTGCCTCATCGAGTGTCTCTTAGATCCCATGGAGCAACTTCAGACCCGGTCTGTGATTCGCTCCCTCGCTCGCGCTCTCCGTCTCTGTGTGTATCTTTGAACCTCCCCTTGTCCTTGTGTGTTTGTCTCTCTCTCTGTCCCCCTCTTCCAGTGTCCAATATTCTTCCAGTTCCTTCATGGGATGTGAGTGGCCATTAGCCAGTGATTGAACCCTTTGCAGCCCATGCGGTGTAGCTCACCCACAGCATTGTGAGGGTGGCACTTCCTGGACTCAGACAAGTGACAGTGTCAGAATGGGCATATCATTCGGGCCAGTGTGCACTGTGTCTGGGAGCAGAGATTGGAGATGGTCATGTTCCAGGCATGGACTGCTCTTGTCCACTCAGGAGTAGTGGGTGCTGCTTTGGAAGACCATTTCTGGAAGGAGATGCTGAATAATCCAAAGTGATCTCTGTAGGTCCTTGGAAATGAAGCACAACTCTGTCCCTCTGAATCGATGGTGAAGGGTGTTGCTCTCATTCTTCATTTGTCCCTGCGTAAATCTGTCTTTATCTTCATCTTACATTTGTGACTCTTGCTCTCTATCTTGTGCTCTCTCTCTCTGTCCCTCTGTGAATCTTTTTGGTCTCTCTCTGTCCCTGTGTGTTCCTGTACATTTCTGTCCATATCCCTGAATGCAGCTGTGAAACTGTCTCTGTCTCAGTTCATGTGTGATGATCTCTCTCTGTCACTGGGTCTATCAATTTCCCTCTGTCTCTGTATCTCCCTCTGTCTCTCGCTCAATCGTTTTGTGTGTGTGTGTGTGTGTGTGTGTGTGTGTGTGTGTGTGTGTGTGTGTGTGTGTGTGTGTGTTTCTCCCTTTCTGTCCCTATTTCTCTCTCTCCCTTACCACACCCTGCCCCCCCAAATATCTACAAATATCTCTCCCTCCCTCACTACATAAACTCTCTAACTAATGTGACATTTACAAGTATATTCATCCTCTCTCTCTCTTCTTCAATGCAGAGGGTCAGGATTGTGTCCCACAGCAATAACAATGGAAACAACATTCCTGCACTCGTTCCCAGCAACTATATGGCCCCTCACCACTGAAATTGACCAGGTGACAGAAGCACTTGGAATTCATCTGCCACCCACCTGCATGTGTCCCTGCAAGAGGCACAATGTCCTGACTGTGATCAAGATGGTTGCTCCTTCCCTGGCACTGTGTCTCACCCAGGAACTCCCTCCTAACTCACGCTCTGGCCTTCCCTAAACTAGTTGGACTGCTTTGTGTCAGTGAAACCAACCACCATCAGCTTTCTGAGGGCAGGTAGTGAAGGGGAATGACAGCTGGCCCATCGAGTGTCCCTCAGACCCCACAGAGCAACTTCAGACCAAATCTGTGTGTGTGTCTTTCCATGTGTGCATGTCTATCTCTAGCTCTCTCTCTCTCTCTCTCTTCCTGAGTAGACCTGTGTCTCTCTCTGTCCCTGTGTGCATTTGTGATCCTCAGTTTCTGACATGACCTGTACTGTGTTTGTCTCTTTCTATCCCCATGTATATATTTCTCTTGTCTCTGTCACTACCGTGTCTCTGATTCTCTCTGCCCCGGTGTTTATTTATTTTAATCACATCTGGGATGGAAACATTTCTGGCCAGGCCTGCATTTCTTGCCCATCGCTGACTGTGCAGAGAGCTGTGGGCCTGGACTCCATGATAGGCCAAACCAGACAACGAGCATTACTGAATCAAGTGTTTTCTTTTTCCCAAACAGTGACAATGGGTTCAACATCATTGTTGCATTCTCAGCTCTGAATTCTTTATTGAACTTAAATTCCACCCTCAGTCGTAGCTGGATTTGAACCTGGGTGCCCTGGACTTCAGCTGAGTTTGTGTGTGAGCAGTATTGATAATACGATGAGGCCTATTTCTCTGTCCTTTCGGATTTCATGGTTTGCCTCTTATGTACCTGTGTGTTTCTGTGACTGTCTCTGTCCCTGTGATTATAATGTTGTGATTGTGTTGAAGGATCTGCTGGAGACTGTGTGCTGAGAGTTCCCCTACGATTATCCAGGATTGCAGTAAATGAGGTCTTTCACTGGAATGAGGCTGCACTTGCTATTCTGACTATTCCCCAGCATTCCTGAAAAGTGGGAACTGGGCACAGTGAGACTGTGGGGGAGATGCACTCAGACAGCGTAGCAGTGAGTCACTGGTAAGGTTTCAGCATCTGTGTCTCCTTGTCTTTGTGCCTAAATAAGGGGTAGGCCATTTCGAACAGTGTTGAGGAGAAACTTCTTCACCCAGAGAGTGGTGGATATATGGAATGCTCTGCCCCAGAAGGCAGTGGAGGCCAACTCTCTGGATACTTTCAAGAAAGAGATGCACAGAGCTCTGAAAGACAGTGGAATCAAAGGTGATGGGGATAAGGCAGGAACAGGATACTGACTGTGGATGCTCAGCCATGATCATAATGAATGGTGGTGCTGGCTTGAAAGGCCGAATGGCCTACTCCAGCACCTGTTGTCAATTGTCTATTGTCTATTGTCCTTCTCCAGCGTCCAATATTCTTCTACTTCCTTCATGGGATATGAGTGACAATCAGTCAGGGCGTGAATGCTTCACAGTCCATGAGATGTAGCTCACCCACAGTGTTGTGAGGGTGGCACTTCATGGATTCAGACCCACTGACAGCATTGCAATGGGAATATCGTTCAGAGTCAGTGTGCTCTGTGTCTGGGAGCAGAGAATGGGGCTGGGAATGTTCCCAAAAGGATGAAAGCAGTCAATCCTGGAATAGTGGGTGCTGTTGTGGAAGATCATTTTTGGAAGGAGGTGCTGAATAATCCTGAGTGATCCCTGCAGGGACCTTTAGATGATGTACAACTCTGTGCCACTGTACTCATAGTAAAGGGGAGAGAGTGTCTGTCTCATTCTCCATTTCTCCTTGTGATAACAGTGTCATCGTTTTCATCTTAGCTTTGTCTCTTTCTCTATCTGTCTCATGCCATTTCTCTGTGAATCTGTTTGTCTGTCTCTGTTTCTGTGAATCTCACTCCATGTTGCTGAATGTAGCTGCGATGTCTCTGTGATCAGTTCATAAGTGTGATAATCTCTCTCTGCTCCATGTGTCGATCTGTGGTTCTGTTTGTGTCCCTATATATATATCAGTAATCTCTCTATGTTCCTGTGAATATCTGTTTCTTTCATTCATGGATTCCCTACAGTATGGAAACAGGCCATTCGGCCCAATAAGGCTGTACTATCCTTCAGAGCCTCCCACCACAACCCCATAACCCACTTGTTATACACATTGCTGAACAAGTTAGCATGGTCAATCCACTTAGCCTGTACACCTTTGGACCGTGGAAGGAAAACTGAGCACCCGGAGGAAAGTCACACAGACTTGGAGAGCATGTGCAAACTTCACACAGTCACTCAAGGATGGGAGACAACTTGGGTCCCTGGTGCTGTGAGGCAGCAGTGCTAGCCACTGAGCCATGGTGCCTATCTATCTATCTCTCTGACCCTGTCTCTATCTGTTTCTCTCGCTCATTCTGAGTCTGTGTCTATCGATGGTTCTCCCCCCTCTCTCTCTTTCTCTCTCTGTCTTTTTTCTCTCTCTCTCTCCCTCTCTCCATGCGTCTATCAGTGATTCTCTCTGCCCTGTCACTGTGTCTATTTGTGATTC
Source organism: Stegostoma tigrinum (assembly GCF_030684315.1). Taxonomy (NCBI): domain Eukaryota; kingdom Metazoa; phylum Chordata; class Chondrichthyes; order Orectolobiformes; family Stegostomatidae; genus Stegostoma; species Stegostoma tigrinum. The sequence continues at coordinate 33,094 of NW_026728814.1, forward strand.
TCTCTGTCACTGCATCTATCTGTGTCATCCTCTGTCTCTGTCTCCCTCAAAACCTGTGAAAATCTGTGTCTCTCCCACCCTCACTGTATAAATTGTCGAATTGCTGATACACTTACAAGTGTAATCATTCTCTCTCTCTCCATCTCTGTGTCTTTCTGTGTGTCTCTCTCTCTTTCTTTTTGTCCCTGTGAATAAATGTGAGTGTGTGTATGTACAAGACTGTATGTGAGAGCGTCTGCACACACGAGAGAGTGTGTGATTGAGAGTAAGGGACTGAGTATGTTTGAGACCCTTTACTGGGGCAGGGGAAGAAACACATGATTTATAGACAGCCACATAATGAAATTACAGGATGGAATCATTGACACAAACTTTGCAGTCCAATGGACACACTCACATGCATGGTCTTTCTTTCTGATGCACGCACACACACAGAGCCTCTCTTTGGGTCTCTCTCTCTCTCTCACATGCGCAAACACACGGAGACACGTGCGTGCAGACACACAGATGCACAGAGACACACGCGCACAGGTACACAGACACACACACACACAGACACACACGCGCAGACACACGCGTGCGCATACACACGGAGACACACATGCACATGCACATGCTCTTTACCTGGATGTTGCTGATTATGGTCGATTTGAGATACAAAGAAAGGCCGGATATATTGGAATATTTTTCACTGAAGCGTAGGAGCTTTAAAGGTGACCTGATAAGGAGTTTATAAAATAATGAGGGGTATAGATAGAGGTAATGGTAGCTGTCATTTCCCTCGGATGGGACATTTCAAGACTAGGGTACACAATTTTAAAGGCGAAAGGAGAAAGATTCAGAGAAGGCATGAGGGGCGAAGTATTTACACAGAGGGTGGTAAGTGTGTGGAATAAATATCCTGAGTAAGAGGTGTATGTGAGTACAATTACATCACTTAAAATACATTTGGGCCAGGAGCAGGCAGGTCAGACTAGTTTAGTTTGGAATTATGTTCGGCATGCACTAGTTTGACCGAAGAATCAGTCGGACTGTATGACATGCAGATACGCACATGCACACACTCACACACACACACGCACGCACACACACACACACACACACACACACACACACACACACACACACGCTCACACACACACACACACACACTCACACATACACACGCTGACACAAACGCACATGCTCACACATGCAAACACTCACACACATGCACATGCACATACTCACATACACACACACACATACATGTGTACCCACTCACACACACACAAATGTGCATGCTCACACACACACTTACACACACACACACATGTGCTCATACACAAATGCGTGCGCTCTCAAACACATGCACACACACACGCACCCACATGCGCGCTCACACATGCACACAAACACACACATGCACATGCACACAGGTACATGCACATACGTGCACACTCACACAAACACACACTCACACGTACATGCACATACTTGCACGCTCACACACACATACACACACACACACACACACACACACACATACACACACACACACGCTCACACACACACACACATACACACACACACACACACACACACACACACACACACACACACACACACACGCAGACCCCTTGAGCTCAGAGCCTCACTGACTACAGCCCCTGATAAAACCTGTATAAAGTGCTCCCATGTTCTCCACAGTCCTGTGCTGGGGGCAAAGTGGGAGCGGAGATGGGGAAATGTGGCTGTTTGAGGGGCAGAGATATGATCAATGCTTTAAATTCTCAAACTCTACTGACATATTCAGGAAGAGTAGAAGAAACAAAGTTTTGAATGTCAAGTTTGAAATGGCTGTATGTTGTGCAGACCAGGGAGAGACAGGGGCAGAAGAGAGAAAGAGAGAGTGAGAAAGAGACAACAAAGTGGGAAGCTGGATGAGCACAGCAGGCCAAGCAGCATCTCAGGAGTTTGATTCTGGGAGCCACACTGACAGCAGAAAAATCCCGACAGATCCTCAGCAAATATCCCCATTATCTTTCTATTCCTGTCTCTTGGGGCATCTGCAGTCCGGCTCTTAGGTGCTATTATGAGACCAATGTTAAATATTTTCAAGCTGCACTGACAGAGATAACATGGCTTTAAAAAGGTTTCAAAGAACAAGGAATGGTAAATCTTTGCTGCTAGAGAATTAACATTTCAATGGCCAGGAAAATCCAACAAAAGACTCCAATCCTGGGAATTACCATCTCTATCACACAGAGGCCTCCTTAATGAGCAGACTGAGGGACATTGCAATGTGTCAGAGGTGGAGTCTGCAAACCATTCACTGAGAAATGTGTCAGATTTATCCTGACACAATGCGTCGTGAGCAGCTCTCACTGTTTGATTGAGATTGTGTGTGTGTATGTGTGTTTATTATTATTTTAAACCTCTGTTATATTACCAGCTTATGATTTATTTGGTAGTTTGATGTTGCTATGATGTTTTGTAATGCTGTGGAGGTGGTGTAGTGCAGATAAGACTGGCCTTTTGTTGTGTAATTTTGCTGCAAAATGCTGTAGCTCCCCCTTTCAAGTAATCTTTTCTGTTTTATCCCCTGGAATTTCTGGTTTGGAAAGTGACAATGTGAAGATCCAAAATGTCTGGGGCCAGGAAAGCTTTGCAAAAAAAAAACTTCCAGAGGGGGACAATATTGGCCTGATGCCTGTTCCCACTGCATCCCATGAGGGGCCCATATGAGTCCTGTCGCTTTCTGACCCTGAAGTTTATATGGGTTATGGAGGAGGGCAGTGTGATTAGATGTGACAGTGAGAGAAAGATTTGAAGAATTGAGAGAGCAGGACAAACAGGAGAGCCAGGGAGTGTATTTGAGATTGTGAATTAACTGTAATGTCAGATTCTGGGGTCACAGGAAATAATTAAACTGAGCCAGCATCACAGATGGGGAAAAAAATCAGATCATCTGGCTGCTGGGACACTGCTGCATGTGGGACCTTGCTGTGTATTAATTGTCCCAGTGCCATTGTTACAGGCTGTGACTGTTTTAATCAGGTAACCCACCATTTCAAAGCTTTTCAAAGGGACTGGCATGGAAACTCAACGCATCAAACGATATGTTTGTGTTCAGATGTTGCCAAGAGATTGTCCATGTGACAGAGAGGAAATCCCAGGATCTTGCTGCACTATCTCTGCTTTGCCTTTCAACTAATGCTGTCTCTTTTTTTTCTCCAAAGGGATCAGTATTTTTTGAAGAACCAAAGGGGAGGTTTTTGGGGCCCACAACGCATAGAACAACGGCTTTCTCCGAAGGGGGATATCATCCTGAGGCTTATTGGACAGGCTGCGCCCCAGGGTTTGAAGCTTGGGGTTAAAGTAATCGGGGCCATGGGATTTGGCACAAACATGTGTCAGGACTCCCCAAGGAGGAAATCAAAATTGTAAATGTGAAATCTCACAAAAGACATGTCCTGATGTCAGAGTAATAATGTGAGAATGTGAAATCGACATTGGGATTGAGAGACAGACTTGCAACATGGAGAGGGGCAGAAGAAAATGGAGAGGGACGGAGTGAGAGGCATTTGAGATTCTTAAGTATCTGTCACGGTAGTGCCTGGGGAATACAGAAAATATTTACCATTTAACCAACATTGGGTTTATCTTGTTCCTGACACATTGCTGGCAGTGGGATCTTGCTGTGCCTCATTGTCCTGCAGCAATGTGACTGTCTCGATAATCTCCTCCTTTTAACCTTGCCTGATGGGTCTGGGATTGAAATTTCCCAAAGTTTTCCCCAATTCAATCAGAGCCTGGCATTGATGAGGGATGGCTTGTGTGAAGGGGAGACATCAAACCCTAACCTCTTGCTGGGCGATTTCTTTAACAATGTCCTTCCTTTCCAGTTCCAATAACTTTCCTCCCTTTCTCTGTCTATTTATTTTGAAACTACAAGGGGACAAGAAATCCTTCCCTTGGACACAAGTTTCCTTCAGAGCGAGGAGGGGTGGGGTTCAGGCATTGGCCTGAGGCCTGTTCAAAAGGCTGCAGACCACGGGGCCCATGTGAGTTGTATTTGATTATTACCTCAAGATTTGAATTCCTCTGGTGTACCCTGGTTTTCTTTTAGGAGCTTCCAGGTAACTTTTAAGAACAGGTTTGAAGCCTGGGGTTAAAGTAACCAGGGCTTTGGGATTTGACACAAACATGTTAATTCTCCTCCCAGTGAGTGTCTGACAGACAGGACTCCCCACGGAGGAAATTAAAACCATAAATGTGAAACTCTCTTCAAAGACTCATTCTCACTTCAGAGTAATGTGTGACATGTGCAGGCCAGGATGAAAAAAAATTGATAATCACATAAATAAAATATTTTTTGGCCATTTTACTTCAATCCCCTGAGTAACTGCGAGGGCATCTCTGTCTTTCTCACTCTGTCTCCTCTCCTGAACCCTCTCCAGCTTCCTTTCACTTTTTTTTTCAAACAGAAACAGTGGGGGAGTTAGAAATAGTTTGCAATACAAAGTTTTTTTACCAAAAAAAATACAGATGTAGACAAAAAGTGTGAGTGAGAGGGTGCGAGGGATAAAGGGACAAGATATGTCTTTGTACCTGTGCTGGGAAAAGGAGACAGGATCTGGGGGAGGGGGCATGTTGTTGGTGAGAGAACTGGGGTTTCCAATATCTCTTCACTGCCCAACTCCAATCACTTTGTTCTAGAGAGTGCCACCCACCAACTCAAATCCTGGGATGGAGGGGGTGTTTTTTGTCCCAAAGAAACTGATAGCCTCTTCCCTGAATGGAAATTGTGATTTCAACACATTTTGGAGCAGGAAGGGGCGACCTGTAGGATCGCACTGTGTATCAATGACCTGCAGCATTACTGGCACAGAATGCTGGGAAACAGTGCCCCGGTTTATCAAACAGAATATCCTCCAACATCAATGTCACAGTCTTTTTAAATGATAACGATTACAATGCACAGGATTTAATCTGGGAGAGAGAGAGAAAAAAAATCAGAAATGGGGAGGTGGGGAGGGAACAAGTGAGAGAGGAAGAAAGATCGAAAGATAAGAGATTTAGAAGGGAAAGAGAGAGAGCCTGGAAAAGAGAGAGTGACATATCAGAGGTGAAGGGGAGAGAAGGAAGTATTTTGAATTTCGCAAGCAGCAGGATTGGTCCCTGTCTGTCAATATGGAGCCAGAATTGAGCCCTTAACCAGCATCAGTGAAACTCACAATCTATCTGCAGTCACACTGTTGCTTGTGGGATCTTGCTGTGTGTCAAATTACCTACAGTGTGGCCTACATTGCAACAAGATGCCCAGTGTCCAAATGCTGCTTACAGAGCCTTTGCTATTACATTTTCTTTGTCTCTCTGTCTCACTCTGTCCATTTCCTTCTCCACGCACCTTCCTCAGACTGGGGTCTTCCTCACTTTCTCTCTAACCATATTCTGGCTCTTTCTTTCTCTCTTACTTTATCTCTTCCCCCTTTCCCTCTCTCCATTGCCATTCCTCAGTTTAGGGCTTCCCCACTCCCACCACTGTCTCCAGACTGTCCCACCATTTTAGACAGTCAATGCCGCAGTGTGACAGGCCAGGGTTACTAAATGGCAGGGGTGACAACATTTCAGTCACAGAGGTATAATTCAGAGACAGTGTTGGGGGGAAATGGAGATGGAGACAGAGAGGAAAAGCTTAGAAAGGCGGGGATGGCAGTGAGATCGGAGAGCTGTGGGAGTGGGGAGGTGGGGATGTATGGGAGGCAGGGAATAGATACAAGGGCTGTGGTGGGGATCAGTAGTCATTGGGATCTTGCTGTGCAGTTGTTTGTTTATTCAAAATTTAGCCCCTTCTGGGTGTTGTATATGGGACGGGGAGAGGGGAGGGTTGGGGGAGATCAGGAATCCTAACCATATGTGAAGCTTTGGAAGTCATATCTGTGTTTCAGATGGGGCCACATGGCAGCAAGCAATCAATGGAAGATGCAGGTGTCAGGTTCGTTTTCGGAGACCCTCATGGACTTGCTGCAATAACAAGACACTGACCTGTTTAGAAAAACACAAATCCTTTTATAACCAAGCAAGTACAAGCTGTGGAGAATTATTGTACTCAACACGGCACAGAGTGCAGAGTCTCACAAGTAATTCTCCCCGAGCAGTGGACAGTCCCCGCTTTTTATACTTTACAAAGACATGGTACATAAAACAGAGATAATGGGAGCTGCTTGGCCTGCTGTGTTCATCCAGCTTCACACTTTGTTACCCTGATACATAAAACAGTTTCACATTTTACAATGACATGATGCATGAAACAATTACTACAACAGACAAAAACAGGATACCAAACAATTATTACATCAACAACATAAAAGACCAGGATATAGTATCGATTGCCAGTGAAGTAGCTGCTAATGGCAGGAGGCGATTTCGAGTTGTTGTCCGGGACAGATTCTGATTTCAAGTTGCCAGTGTGTCTGGCTGGAACAAAGTCAGTGCCCTGGCCCCTTTGTCAGCGACAGAAGTTACATGCTTCAGAGGTCTCACACCTTTACAAATGTTCCTTACTTAACCTTATTTGAAACAGTTTAATTCTTGTTTTATTCAGTCAGGAAGCTGAAGACAGTGTTTGCATAATGATGAGTGGGAAGATAAGGAGTTACAAAAGTTTTACACTGAATTCCTAGCTGGGCAGGAAGCTTCAGGGTGGTGCCTGCATACCGATGTGTAGGTAAATAAAAGACTTTAATTTATAGAAGTATAGAAATCTATGAGATGTTATCCCAATAACATCTCACAGGCACCACCCGAATGAAGTGTATTGGCGAGCTGAAGGCCATAGGAGATTGGAAGGGAGGGGTGAGCTGGATACTCCTGTCGATCCATCAAACTGTTTTCTCTCCTGCATTTCATCTTGGAATATCTGGGAGAAATTCCGCTGGGACTTATTGTCATTTTAATGGAGAGGTAGGTGGGTAGGATGGGTTGCCAGGATGTGGGAAAGGAAGACTAGAATCCCTCCTCCTCCCCCCACCACCCCATGTCCCAATCCCACCTCTTGGCTCCTCTCGGTCTGTCTGTGAGGTTTGGGGGTGAATGGAGGGAATTGTTCCCATTGACTGGGACCTTATTCTGATCTCTGGGAGGGCTGTGGGTGAGGGAGTTGGGGTCAGTGCAGGATCTGGAACGGGGAGGGGCTCAGTATTACAAAGGGGCAGAAACTGCAGGGACTGACATCACACCCACCCCCCACTCCCTCTACGCCAGTGTTCAGGATGAGTTAAGATTCTCCATCAACGTGTGGCCATTTTCACATTTTGCTGTTTATGCAACCACACACAGCGCGGAGAGTGGAGGTGGGGTTGGGGTGAAGATGGGAGTGTTGGGGGGAAAAGGAATACAGCTGAAACAGGTAGAGGTGGACACGTTTAGCAGGGCTAGGTACAGGATCTAGGGAGGTGGCGGTGAGAGGCTAACTCACGTGTTCAGACCGACTCTGCTCAAAAGTTGAAATGGGGGAGTGTAATATTTGCTGGCTGGTTCAGTCGGGGAGAGGCCTGTTTTCACATTGCAGCCTGTAGAGGGGGTGGGCCAGGCTCCGACAAGGTGTTGAGGGAATCCCTCTGCAGTACCGCACACTGCTGCCGGTGGGATCTTACTGTGCACAAATGCAGCCTGCAGGTCACCCTCACGTCGACACGAGGCTGTCTGCAGGGCCCTGGGCTGAGACTGCTGATGGCCTGATAGTGCGTGTACTGAGTTGTATGTCGCCCCTTCTTTCCCCAACCCTACCGCAGCCCAGAACCACCCCACATCCCCTCACCCCTGCAAACTCCAAAATGCGACACTGATGTTGCAAATGTCCACGAGACACAGCGGGGAGATGGGAACACATGGCAAACGTGAGGCAGGAGAGGGCATTGCTATTGAAACTTGGAGGAAATGGAGAGAGTGAGGGACATTGATCGATTCTCGAGCAGGAGAAAGTCAACAGAGATGGATCCATGGATGGGGAGAAAGACAGAGATGGGGAGGGAGAGAGACAGATGACTGGACACTTTGAAAGGTTCATCATTAATATTTCATGTAGAAACAGCACCAATCCCAGGTGGAGTGGGCAAGAGGTTTGTGCCTGGTTAATGGGAGTGGGCAGAGGGGAGCATTGGTCATTTCTTTGTGTTTTTTTAACCGCATCGCCAGAGTGTCAGAGAACAAGCTGGTGGGGACAGGTTAAACACTGAGTGGGGAGATGGAGAGGGACAAAGACACAGGCCCTGTTGGGTGACTCCCCACCACTGAGTCACTGCCCAGCCTTTCAGGAAATAAACGCTGGGGGCAGTCAGAAAGCATCTGTCCCTTGATCCCAGTTGAAATCTCTTCCATTTCTCTGGGTTCAAAACCAGGGAAAAACGCTGATAAAATGGGGAAATGTTGGAGGTCAGTCAGTGGTGGGATTGCCTTTGTTTCTGTTTGTTTTTATTTCAAAATATTTTGGCTTTGATTTGGTCAATTTCTGTCTGTTATTTCTCTCTCTCTCTCTCTCTCTCTCTCTGTTTCCCCCGCTCACCCCCCACCCCACCATCTCTGTCTCTGTCTTTCTCTCTCTGCTGGGGCTGGCGGGGAGATATCTGACACTGAAGCTTGCAGACAGTGAGGCACACAGATTCTGGGAGTGGGGGTGTGGGATGTGTGAGGGGGTGTGAATCCCAGCCCTGGAGTAAATATCTCTCCAGCCCTTCCCCTCAAACAGAAACACTGGGACAGTGAGGCAGTTTGAGATATCTTCCTGTTCCCCGCTCTCTGTGTTTAAAATCAGGAGCTGTGCTGATGTTTGGATGGAGGGCGGGGTGGGGTGGGGTGAGCAGAGTGTGAGATTGTGGATGCTCAGGCATGTTCAGCAGTGGGATCTTGCTGTGCTGGGTGGGGAATGTCTCAGATTGCTGAAGGCAGCAAGCGGTGAGATTTTGCTGTGCTTTCGGTGCTTTTTTAAAAAAAATAATCCATTTTCATTTCTCTCTGTCTTACCTCCACCCCCAAGGAGATTTTATTCGGGAGCTGAAACTCGGGATGATGCAGAGTCAGAGAGAATCAAATCATTCTGCAGTGAGGAATCGTCAGACAGGAGCTGGGACCAGAGAGAGAGAGACCGAGAGAATCATAATAAACCATCCCGTGTCCTTGTCGTTCACTTACACACTCACATGCTCACAGGGAAAATGAATTATGGGGCTCAGGCAGTCTCTGGAGTTTGGACCACAAGCGGGTGAGCCCTGGGCTGGGGCTTGGGGGAGACAAAGGGGCAAAAATGGGGCTGCTGCACAGTCTGATCCCACAGATTTCACTGCCTTCCTCTCTGCCTCCATATTCCCAGCTTCTTGTCTCTCTCACAGCTTTCCATAAGTCTCCATCTCCCCCACATCCTTAAAATCTCCCCCATCCACTCTCCCCTGATCCTCTGATATCCTTCCTTCGAATCACTTGGCTCCCTTCCTGGGATTTTCAGGAACTGTTCCAGCGTACAATCTTTCTGAAATCTGGCCTTCCCCATTCACCTCTCTCTGCACTTTCACTCTCTCACTGTCCTATGGGATCTTGCTGTTCCTGCCTGACAGTCATTCTATCTGCATGCTCCCTCACTGTCTCTCCATTACCTCCTCTCGATGGTATCTCTCTGTTTGCTCTTCTTTCACTCGATTTCTGTCTGTCTGTCTCTCTCTCTCTCCTTTCCTATTTTCTCCCCGGGATTTCTCTCCCTCTCTCTCTCTCTGTCCTTTCGTGTTCTCTCCCTCGGATTTCTCCCTCTCTACCTGTCCTTTTCCATTCTATCCCTGGGTTTTCTCTCACTCGAAGTTGCTTTCTGTTTCTCTACCTGAGTTTATAGCGAGTTTTGAGAAAATTTGTAGCTCAGGTTGAGTTTCTGGATGTGAGTATGCTCGCTGAGCTGGAAGGTTTGTTTTCAGACGTTTCGTCACCATTCTAGGTAACACCATCAGTGAGCCTCCGACGAAGCGCTGGTGTTATGTCCCGCTGAGTTTAAATTAACCTGAGTTTATTTTTCCCCCTCTTTCCCACTCTTTCTCTCTGCCCTTTTTCTTGTTCTCAATGGGATTTCTCTCTGCCCTGTCTGTCTGCCCTTCTGTCTCTCCCAGTGGTACTCTCTTGCTCCGCTTCTGCCCGTGGGTTTCCTCATTATGTCTCTCTTGCTGAGATCATTCTCTCTCCCCTCCCTCTGTCTCTCTCCCTTTCTGTTTCTCTGTCTCTCTCCTCAATCTTTCTCTGTCTGTCGTCTGTTTTCCAGCCTCAAGTTTCACACTCTCTCGGTCCGTGTCTCTCTCTCGCTTGTCTGTCCTTCTATCTCTCTCTGGGGTCTTTCTGTCCCTTTCTATCTGACCCTCTGTTTCTCTCTCCCCATCTTTTCATCTCCCTCTGTCTCTGTCCTACACCTTTTCACTCCCTAGGATCTTTCTCTGTCTGTCTCTCCTTCCCCCTCTCCCCCAGTGTCTCACTTTCCCTCCCTCCCTGGGTTCATCTGCCTGCCTGCCCATTGATCTCTCGCCCTCCCTGGGGGTGTGTCACTCTGTCTGCCTGTATCTCTCTGTCTCTCTCCCCAGAGTGGGTTTGGACCTTGTGTCAGAGTGGAGAGGGGTGAATGGTTATTGGAGTGAGATCTTCCCTGTTTTCTTCTCTCCCTCTCTTTCTTTGTCTGTCCCTCTCTCTATCTGTCCTCCTCTTCACATCACTTCACTATTCTTCTGTCTCTCTATGCCTCTTTTCTCTCTTGGATTTTCTTTCTCTCTCTCTCTCACCCCTCTCCCTCCTTCTGTGTGTTCCCACCTCTTACTCCCCAGAGCTTGTCTCTTCCTTGGCCTGTCTCTGCCTCTTTTCTCCTCTTGGGTTCTCTCTCTCCCTCTCTGTCTATGAGTCTCTCTCGCCATCGCTTGCCTCACCCTCCCTGAGCCCCTGCCTCACCTGAGTTTCACCTTTGCCTGCTCTCTCTAAACTGAAAGTGGGGGTGTGTGGTTACCTGTCTCAATGAGGGGGGCAGGGTCTGCCTGGGGACCAGGATCTTGCTGTTATGTCAGGCAGTCAGTGAAAATGCCCCTGAGTCTCTCGCCCTATGCCCTGTGACCTCTGCTCCCAGGGTGGGTGCAACGACTTGATGAGGTGGCGGGGGGATTGCCCACAGAAGGAAATGCAGAGGGCCATTTATATACATTGGAGTTGTGGTCACGGAGGAACTGGGAGGGGAGAGAAGCTCTATGGCGGGGTGGCAATTACAAACTGAGAGTTGAAACATTTTGTGAGGGACAAAATATTTGTGGGGTAAAACTCAAGATGGGGCATTTTGAAAGGCGTTGCAAACATTTGTTGAGGGGGCAATATCAGTGGGAATGCAAAGTGGGGGAGTCCCAAAATGGGGATGGAGGGCAAACTTTGGGGGCAATATTGTGGAGAATAACTGAAATGGGGGAAATAACAATATGAGGAACAATATTTGACCGGTCGGGGCAAATTACTTATGTGGGGGGAGTGCAATATTGTTTTGGGGAGGCACACGATTTGGAGATGGGGTACAATATTGTGATGGGAGGGAAAAAGCGAAGGACACATTTCTGGGGAGGTGAAAAGGGACAAAACGTGGCGGCAGTGAAAAATGTTGGACGGAAGATTTGGGCAGGAGGCAGAAAATGGAAGAGAGGAGAGTGTGAAATGAGGATGGCTCAAAATTGCATGCCACAAAATTCTAGGGGTCATTTTGGCAGGGGTCATTTCAGGGGAGCACATTGGGAAGCATACATTTAAGGAAGGCATTTGATAAGGTTCCCCATGGTAGGCTCATGCAGAAATTAAGGAGGCATGGGATCGGGGGAAATGTGGCAGATTGGATTCAGAATTGGCTGACTCTTAGAAGACAAAGGATGGTAGTGGATGGAAAATATTCAACATGGTGCTCAGTTACAAGTGGTGTACCACAAGGATCTGTTCTGGGTCCTCCTCTATTTGTGATTGTTGTGAATGGTTTGGATGAAGGAGTGGAAGGGCGGATTATTAAGTTCGCAGACGATATGAAGGTGGGTCGAGTTGTGGATAGTGTGGAGGGCTGTTCTAGGTTACAAAGGGATGCAGAGCTGGGCAGAGAAATGGCAGATGGAAGATAACCTTGAAAAGTGTGAAGTGATTTATTTTGGAAGGACAAATTTGAAAGCAGAGTACAGGGTTAACGGAAAGATACTCGGCAGTGTGGAGGAGCAGAGGGATCTTGGGGTGCATGTCCACAGTTCACTGAGAGCTGCCACCCAGGTGGATAGAGTTGTTAAGAAGGCACTTGGTGTGTTAGCTTTCATTAACAGAGGGATTGCGTTCAAGAGCCGTGAATTTATGCTCCAGCTGTACAAAAGCATGGTTCGGCCACATCTGGAGTATTGTGTCCAGTTCTGCTTGCCTCATTACAGGAAAGATGTGGAATCATTGGAAAAGATTCGGAGGAGATTTACCAGGATGTTGCCTGGAACAGAAGGAAGGTCTTACGAGGAAAGGTTGAGAGAGCCAGGGCTTTTCTCTTTAGAAAGAAGAAGAATGAGAGGTGACTTGATAGAGGTGTACAAAATGATTAGAGATATAGATAGTGTGGACAGTCAGAGACTTTTTCCTAGGGTGGAGGTAGCTATTATGACGGGACATAGATTTAAAGTGAGTGGCAGTAGATATAGGGGAGATGTCAGAGGTAGGTTCTTTACTCAGAGGGTGGTTGGGGAGTGGAATGCATTTCTGGAGCAGAGAGTGGAGTCGGCCTCATTAGGGGCATTTGAGTGGCTATTAGATCGGCATGTGGATGACAATCTCAGGTAGGGGTGGAGGTTAGATAGGCCTTAGTTTTAGGGTAAACGTTTGGCATAACATCGTGGGCCGAAGGGCCTGTACTGTGCTATGTTCGAGATACACTCAAGGGGGTGGAGGGAGCTACTTGTGGGATCTCACCGAGCTGAGTAGGGAAAGGGGAGGATGGGGATGCAGGAGGGAAAAAGGGAGACAGCTGAAAGAGGGTGTGGTGGGTGTGGTGGGGGGGGTGATAGGGACAGGATCTGGGGTGGGGGGATAGGGGAGAGGAGGTTACTCCAGTGTTCAGGCTGAGCCCAGCTCCAAGTTGAAATGGGAGAGTTCAGTGTTTGCTGGTGGGGGAGGGCCTTTTTGCACTTTGCAGCCTGTGGGATCTTGCTGTGTGGGGACAGCCTGTAGCTGTTTCTTTACAGTAGCGAGGCTACACTTTCCAAATTCAGATGTGGTGGGGCGGGTGAGGAGGGAGGGCTTCCGAAAGTGGGTGGAAATGATGCAGAAACGTTCAGGCTTCTTCAGTGTGGGGTAAGGGCTTTGCAGGGGACAGCAGGTGGGATCCTGCTGTGCAGAATGTCCTTCATTCGTATGTCAGCTCCTCTCCTTGTGGGGCGCTGTGGGGGTGGGGGGATGGGCTCCGACAGGTTGTTACGGGAATCCATCGGAGGTCCTGCATACTGTAGTCTGTGGGATCTTGCTGTGTATCCCCTTTGGCAGCAGGTCACCCTCAGGCTGTCTGCAGGGACCCAGGCTGAGTTTTCTGACAGTCTGACAGTGGGTGGGGTGTAACATCCCTCCCTTTCGCTGCGCACCCCCCCCCCCAGGTCAGACACGCCCCTCCCCACCAGCACTCGTCACCCCCTCACCCACCAAAATGTGACAGTGACATTGCGAATGCCTCCCAGACACAGCGGGGAGATGGGAACACGTGGCAAATGTGAGGTAGGAGAGGGCATTGCTGTCAAAACAGAGAGGGAATAGAGAGAGAGAGTGAGGCATTGAGCAATTATCGAGCAAGAGAAAGCTCAACAGAGATGGAGACATTGATACGTATAGAGAGAGGGGGAGAAAGGGGAAGGGGTGGAAAGGAAAGAGAGAGCGAGAGAGGTGACTGTACCAGTGGAAGATCCACGTGTAATATTTAATGTAGAAACAGCACCAATCTGGGACAGAATGGACACGGGGGCTGAGCCCGGTGAATGGGACTGGACCGGGGCGGGGGGGGGGGGCATTGGTTTTGTTTTTCAACACACTCCCACCCCATAATGTCAGAGAACCAGCTGGAGGGGGCAGGTTAAACACGGAGGAAGGGAAAGACACAGGCCCTGTGGGGTCACTCCGACCACTAAGTCATTGCCCAGCCTCTCAGAAATTAAACCCTGGGGGCAGTCAGAAAGCATTTGCTCCTTGAATCCAGATGAAATCTGTTCCCATTCTCCGGATTTAAAATGAGGGGAAAGTGCTGAGAAATTGGGGAGATTTTGGAAGTCAGTCAGTGATGGGACCCCGTTTTGATCTTCGTTATTTTTGTTTCAAAATATATTGGCTTTGACGGGATCAATTTCCCCCTCTCTCTCTCCCTGCGGGATTTCTGAGAGACTGAAGCTTGGGCACAGACAGAGGGAGACGAACAGAGTCTGGGAGTGGGGATGGGGGTGTGAATCCCAGCCTCTAGAGTAAACATTTCTCCCGCCCCCCCTCCCCTCAAACAGAAACACTGGGACAGGCCTGAGACAGGTTGAGACACCTTCCTGTTCGTCGTTCTCTCAGTTTAACATCAGGGGGTCTGCTGGGGGAGTGGGAAGATGCCAGGTTGTGAAGTCCAACCTGTCGTGGGATCTTGCTGTGCTTTTGATGCTTTTATTTATTCAATTTTCATTTCTCTGTCTTTCCACACCCCACCCCTAAGGAGATTTGAGTTGGGAGCTGAAACTCCAGACAATGTGGTGCTGCTCCACAGTCTGATCCCACAGATTTCACTGCCTCCCTCTCTCTCTGCCTCCATACTCTCAGCTTCCTGTACCTCCCACAGCTTTCTATAAATCTCTGTCTCCCCACATCCTTCACATCTCCCCGTTCACCAATACCCCACCTCCTCAAGTCTCTCCTGCAACTCTCTCACCCCTTTCCCCAGTTTTTGCAGGAACTGTTTTAACGTTCAGCCTTTCCCATTTCTGAATTTCCCTGTCCACCTCTCTCCACACCTTTCCCTCTGCCCAATGGGATCTTGCTATTCCTGCCTGACGCTCATTCTATCCGTGACCACCCCTCTCTGTCTCTCCATGGTATCTATTTGCTCTCCTCTCCTTCGATTTCTCTCTGTACCTGTCCTTTCTCGTTCTCTCCCTGTGATTTCTCTCTCTCTCTCTGTCAGTCCTTCTCTCTCCACTCTGGATTCATTCCCCACTCCCACCTCTCTGCCCTTTTCCTTGCTCTGAATGTCATTTCTCTCTTTTTTCTCTCTCTCACCCGGTGGCTTTATTGTTCTCTCTCTGCTCCTTTCCTTAGGTTTTGTCTTGTCTCTCTCGCTGGTTTCTTTTGCTCTCTGCTCCCTCGCTGTCTCAATCCCAGGCCTGTGCCTCAATCCCTTGTGTCCTCCCAGATCCCAGTTCTTCCAGTCAGTTCCCAGCTCTCTCTACCTGACATGTACCTCCCTCAGGTACAGAGCAGAGTAAGAGGCTTCTTTGTGAGATTAAAGCAGGATGTGAGGTGGTGTGAGAGAAAGCAACAGCTCAAAAGTTCTGTCCAATGGCTCGTGTCTGTCTCTCCCTTCCCCCCTTAAACAGTCACTCCCTTTCTCTGAGATAATGGGAACTGCAGATGCTGGAGATTCCAAGATAATAAAATGTGAGGCTGGATGAACACAGCAGGCCAAGCAGCATCTCAGGACTCCCTTTCTCTCACACTTCTTCACTCTCTCTCTCTCACACACACAAACACACACACTGACCCCAGACCTGAAATCCACACAGAGACAAAGCTGCAGTTTTAAACTAGCTGCAACGCCCTTTCATTCAGACAAGGGAACAGAGTTTTCTGCAGCCAGGGAACACAGGTTTATCCCACAGGGAAACACAATACTTTCACACAAACACAAGATGTGAGTGGGATTGAACTTAACCAGTACAGTTGGCGAGTTTGCTTTGAATGATTTTCTGAGAATGAACATCAACCAGTTTCACAGATGGACATCAAGTGATGACATGGATCTGTTGCACCATTGGGCGTATGTACATTGCACAAATGATCATGTGTTTCTTAAACACATTCACCTTCTCCCTGACAGTCGCCAAGGGGCATCACAGCACTGTCCCACTTTCTCATTGGCATTTCATTCGCAAAAGCTCGGCATTATCTGATTGACAAGAACTGTCTTAAAGCTGGTTAATCTCAGGGCTGTGTCGGCTACTGCACATGGAATCTGTGTGTGTCATTTTGTTTCTTTGTGTCTGTGTTTGCGTGTGTTTGTGGTGTGTGCTTCTGCGTTTGTGTGTGGCTGTTTCTATCTGTGTGCTTCTGTCTTTGCATGACTGGGTCTGAGTGTACATGTGTGTGTAAAAATGTATCTGTGTGTCTCCATGTCTGTGCCTATATGTCTGTGTGTCTGTGTCTCAGTGTGTATATGTGTGTGTGTGTGTGTGTGTGTGGACGCTGCTTGTGCTGCTCTCTCTCTCTTTGACTGAGCCCCTGTTGGCTTTCACCATCGATCATCCTTGTGCAGTGGCGTGAGGAGGCCAGCAGAGGGGGGTATTGTTTCACTTTAAACACGAGGGAGCAATCGGGATCAGAGATAACAATGTGTGAAGCTGGATGGACACAGCAGGACAAGCAGCATCTCAGGAGCACAAAAGCTGACGTTTCGGGCCTGGACCCTTCATCAGAAAAGGGGGATGGGGAGAGGATTCTGAAATAAATAGGGAGAGAGAGGGAGGCGGGCCGAAGATGGATTGCAGTGGGAGAGAGATCCCCTGAGGTTGGTCCAGAGGGAGGAGGGTAACTTTTTCAGGTTAGGTATCCCAGGAAGAGGCTTCGCAGTGAGGTTAAAATTGTGATCAGAGATAATGGGAACTGCAGATGCTGGAGCAATCGGGAGTGAGACGTAGATCCTTCTCTCTCTCTCTATATATATATATCCCCGACCTCATTCTGTCTCTGCCCCCACTCTGCCTCTCCTGCTCTCTCACTCCATCTGTCTCCTCCCTCCCTTACTCTCCCTCTCACTGACTGATCCCTGGAGTTTGGCCCACCATTAGGAAAGCTCATGTTTGATGTGATGGTGGGTGAACGCCCCCTTCCTGCCAGAAGTTGCGGAAGGAAGATGATAAATCTAATGCAAGAAACAAAATGGGACTATGGACAAACAAAGACAGTGAACATCAGAAGATATTGAGTGTCAGTGAGCAGCTTATTGTTGAGAATGTGATGCCTGAGAGCCCTGTCCACTTCCCTTCCATCACTTCGCTGAACATTGAAGATAACTCACTCAGAGATAGTACGAGCCGCTGATGCCGAAGTCTGAGATAACACAGTGTGGAGCTGGAGGGACACAGCAGGCCGGGCAGCTTCAGAGGAACAGGAAAGCTGATGTTTCGGGTCAGGAGCCTTCTTCAGAAATGGTGGGGGGGAAGGAGGCTTTAAAATAAATAGTGAGGGGGCGGCAGTGACAGACAGTCCATTGGGGAGCGAAACGGTGGGAGAGAAGACAAACAGGTCAAGGAGGCATGGATGAAGCCAGGAGAGGTGAGAGTGGGTGGTGGGGATGGTCAATGAGCTCGGAGAAGTGGATAGGTGGGAGGAGCGGGTAGGTGGGAGGAGTGGATAGGTGGGAGGAGCGGATAGGTGGGAGGGAAGATGGACGGGTCAAGGAGGCAGGGATTGGGGCGGGGGACGCCGGTCTTGGGAATGAGATCCAAAGATAATGGGAACTGCAGATGCTGGAGAATCCAAGATAACAAAGTGTGAAGCTGGAAGAACACAGCAGGCCAAGCAGCATCTCAGGGGCACAAAAAGTGTTGTCTTGGGATGAGATCTAGTGGGGAGTGTGGAGGATATGAAGGATATACTTCCCTGTCCACCTCTATCTGCCTTTTGAGGAACTGCTCTCTCCTCAACTCCGCTGTGCGCTCCACACTCCCCACTAACCCCACTAACTCCGGCACATTTCCCTGCAACCGCAGGAGGTGCTACACCTGCCCCTTCACCTCCCGCCTCACCCACATCCCAGACGCCAAAAAAACCTTCCACGTTAAACAGATGTTCACCTGCACATCCAATAATGTGGTCTATTGTATCCGCTGTTCCCAATGTGGGCTCCTCACAATAGGGAAAGCAAATGGATGCCCAGAGACCGCTTTGTGGAGCACCAGCGCTCGGTTTGCGACAAACAACTGCACCTCTCAATCACGAACCAGTTCAACACTCCCTCCCACTCCCTGAATGACATGTCCATCCTGGGCCTCCTCCAGCGCCACATCGATGGCACCTGGAAACTGGAGGAACAGCAACAAAAATACAGTTCAGTCTGCTGCTTGGCACTTTTTAATGAACGTTAATTGCATATTGAAGTTATGGATGCAGTCAGTGGAATGGTGCCTTTTCTCTTTGGCCTGTGAGTTGAGAGAAACATTGACATGTTTCCCTGTAACCCCCTGTGGGATAAGGTTGGATAAACCAGCACTACCCTCAGTCTGTTACCATAGCGACAGGCTGCTTCATTGCTGAAACATTGAACTGAAATGAGAAAATCCTGGATGGATTGATTAATGAGTGAATTTGATTGATTGATGAATTTGGGTAAAGGGATATTTCAGCACATTCTTCAGCTGCTGCCTGAACTTAGTCTGGGTCACGGCATAAATCGCGGTGTTTGTGCAGCAACTGAGGAGCTGCAGCATGAAGCCCAATTCCTGCACAAAGGGATCTAGAGACACAGATTCATACCCAAACCACCACATCCGGGACCATATAGAATACACCATTAACATTGACCATAACAGGATGAAATTGGCTGAGATCACAAACAGTAAAATGATGGATTTTTTTCGATTTCTCATTTCTGTGTCACACTGACCGTCCCCATTGGTGTGAGCCCGGAGTCTCCTGCGGGCTCTGCTGGTCACTAAAATGTGTCTGACGGTGAAAACATTGAGCAGCAGAATCAGGAGAAATGGGAGAGTCGGGGTTAGAATGTGGTGGAGGAACTCGATTGTGGTCCAGGCACGAGATGATTGAACATCGTCTGTTACATCACAAAACCAGGGGGAGTTCCCCAGCGAATAGTGAGCTGTGAGCATAAAATACCAGAAAATGTTCTTCAAACAGCTCAGCACAGTCACTGTTCCCAGAACCACAGCCGCCGTTTTCTCACTGCAATATTTACTTTTCAGCTTCTGGCAACAAATGGCCACAAATCGATCAAAGGTGAAAGTGACGGTGAACCAGACAGAACAGTCAGTGGCTGCATAAAGCAGGACGGCGTGGATATTACACATGGGGAAGTATCGCAGGAAATAAAACTGTTCCCGATAAACAATGGGAATGTGTCTCAATATCAGGTCGAGGATAATGACCAGTAGATCGGCCACTGCCATGGCCCCCAGGTAACGTCTGACACATGGAGACAATCCACAATCTTTATAAAGCAGGACGTAGATCGTCACTATGTTAACTGTGAGGAAGGAAAACAAATAAATTATATATCAGTCTGGAAGCAAAGTTACCAGTTTGATTGAGGACTCAGTGACATTTTCAAATGTGCCACTGATTTATTGAGAAAAAAGATGAAGTTGAAATAACAAACAGTAATGTCTCTTTTTTTTACAAGAAACGTAACGTAAAACACAAGAAACACTCCCTCCCCAAACACACAGATAAACATCCAGGGAACAGATGGTTTCTAGAACATTCCCAGGGACTCGATCACTTGAGAGCAGGCATAGGTTACTTCTTTACAGTTCTTGATATAAAGGTTGAAGACGTTGCCTTCCTGAAGGATTCAAGAAGAAATTTTGGAATTTTGTGTCTCTTCGTCTAAATTGTGGCCAATTTTCGGTTGTGTAGAAACATGAACGCAGGGAAAATGTATTCACCCCTTTCACTGCCTGAGGGGATTTTGAAACAGAGTCTCCATCTCACTGGAACGGGATCTTTTCCCTCGGGATCGAATCTTTTGCTCAATTAACTGGCATCCAACCGTTCACAAACAATGTCAGTTATAGAATGTTCCAGAGAATGTCTGTTACAGAATGTGATAGTGTCATAAAGATCCACATCACAAAGGCCCTTCTGTCCATCAGTTTTGGTGAGATCCACTCAGCCTCGCGGTGGAAATCTCTCCCCAAACTCAACACAACTGGCAAACACAAATTAAAGGCATTGCCAGATCAGCTGAAGTGGTCAGTTATCTCACATTCTCAATCCACCTCACAGAACCAGCCCAGACACCACATACCCAGATGGAATACCTGTTCAGCATGGAGCACTGTGCAGACCAGGCTAGTGTCCTGCTCAATACAACCCGGCAATCTGTCCAGAGTAGGACACTGTGCAGGCCTCTCCAGCCAAATAGATATCAGTCCAGCACGGGGAGCTGTGCAAACCACACCAGTGCATTAACATATAAATCCGGACCAGGCATCTCTCCAGCACGGGGGGCTGTGAAGTGATCACCACTGAACTGATCTGTAAACCTGGAGCAGTTACCCTCCCAGCGTGTAGATCTGTACAGACCATCCCAGTGCAGTGCCCGGTAACGCTGTGTTAAATCGCTGCCCAGCCTGGGGAAACTTGCAGCCCATGCTGGAAGTGACAGGATGTGCGGCTCCCATCCATTTACAGCTCAATATCTCCAATGTGCCAAGACAAGGGGTGCCATGGGTGTGAGAATCACTGCCAGAGAGACATGGTGGGGAATCAGTTTAAATATGAAAAATGGGAGGGCTCTGCTATATTGACAGAGAGGGGGAGGTGAGAGACAGTGTCATGGAAGGATGTGTTCACAAGTTATAGAATGCTGACATGTAGACATTTTGATAGCATCTTGCAACTTGGGTCAGTTTCTCAGGAATGATGTGTGAATAGGATATTGCTGTGAGTTCAGGTGATGGAGAGTTTTGAATGAGCATTTTGTTCTGCATTTGTGACTGAGTGTGGTGAGCACAGTCTTTGGCTCATTGGGCTGAATCTAACAATAATTTGTCTCAGTGATATTTTAATTGATTGTGCCAGAGGGATAGTCTGCAGGAGGCTGAGCTAGTTTTCTGATGTTATCTCATCAAACTCCCCTCATTATCTACCTACCCCAGAACATGCCATTCCTCCTGTTCAATGCCAGTCTGATTGTCCCAACCATCATGGCTGGTAATAGTTCCCATCGCCTGGATGGCCCAGTTATCCCATGACCCCTGGCGCAGGTGCCAACTTTAAAAAGCCAATGGGCACACATTTGAACTTTCTCAGTTCGGAGCCAGCCTGTACGGTTTACCCCGAGCCTGACAGATAAGGGGCAATTGCACCAAGATTTGTCGAAAGGGACACAGAGGTCCTGATGGATGGCCTAGTACAAAGGAGGAGCATTCTTTTAGCAGAGGAAGCCACACCAAACATGGTCTGAGCTCACCACCCAGCTCAGTGCAGTATCTGCAGTCTGAAGAAATGCCCAGCAACACAGGACAAGCAACAATAATCTTCCCCGCTCTGTCAGGATAAATGTCACCGTATTCTCTCTGCCCCATCTCTCTCTCTCTCTCTCTCTCTCTCTCACACACACACACACACACACAAATACTCCCCGACACTGAAAACACTGCATGGATCCAACACTGTTGACTGATTCAATCTGGACACCTCACATTCACCTTCATTCCCTCCCTCCCTTTCCCTCATTCCAGGAGGAACAGCCTGGAATAGACTGAAAAGGTCAAGCAGGGCGGTGGTGTTCCCCACATCAGTTCCCTCACCCACCTTCCCCCGCCGCATGGGGAGGGCCCTGGAATGAGCCGGACAGAACCAGGACGACCCGTGTGGAAATTTCAAAATATACACGTCCCACCGACCGAGTAAGGAGCAATGTTCAGTGAAGAGTAATTCTCACTTTAACCCCACTGTCAGTTCCATTCCCACCTGGCATAGCTTAGAAACCGTGCCCCTGATGCCATCTCCCTTTTATATCGAGTTGGTACAAATGGAATCCCCACGGTCTCGGTGGGCAGGAGGGTGGGCTCACAACACATCGTCTCCACCAGCTCCCAGGAAGGGAGCACGGAGTCTCCCTCCTACACCTTCTCCTTCAGACAGCTCAGTTACTGAAACTAACCTGTAATATTTACTAGTCTCCCAACTTGTCCTTACATCTTCAATAATCAAGCATTGAAAATCTCACAGAGTCACAGTCCCCAAGGAACAACTGAAATACTGTCACACTCACTGGAGAGAGCAAATACTGATGTACTCTCATGGAGTGACTCAAATAATGAAATGCTGTCCACGGAATAACAGGAATCCTGACACACACCAGATGGAATGAATGAAATATTGACAAACCACAGAGACAGAGACATTCTGATAGGCTCCCCTTATTTGTGTAAGTGTCGGTGTATTTGTGTGTGTATCTGTGTGTCTCTGTGTGGGGCAGGTTTGACAGCCTCTGGGCTTTTTACTGCGATGCAATGCCACCCTCTGCTGGTCTCCACGCGCCACTGCACAGGCAGCAGCAGAGGATGCGGCTCACAACACCATCCAAACTGATTTCTTCTTCATGTACTTATCGAAATGTCTTTTAAACATGGTAACTGTACCCACTTCCACCATTTTGCCTGGAAGTTCATTCCATACACGATCAATTCTCTGAAAATAATTGCCCCTCATGTCTTTTCTTTAAAAGAAGTTTGCTCCTCAAAACTTGAAATATCCCCATCGTCTTGAAATCCTCCACCCTCGGAAAAAGGTACTGACATTCAAATGATCTCTATTCCTCTTGATTTATAAGCCTCCATCAGGTAATCCCGCAACCTCCTACACACAAGTAAGAAAATTCCCAGCCCACCCAGCCTCCCCTTATAACTCAAACCATCCGTTCCCAGCGACATCCCGGTAAATCTCTGCTGATCCCTCTCCAGATTAATATTATCCTTCCTATAACATTGCAACCAGAACTGGGCACAGTACTCCAGAAGATGCCACAAAAACGTCCTGTGTAATCTGAAAATGACATCCCAACTCCTGAATTCAAAGGTCCGAGCGATGGAGGCCACGAACTAAACACCTTTTTAAACACCCTGTCCATATGTGACACAGACTTCACAGAACTGTACCTGATAGTCTATATGCGTTTCTGCAACACCACCAAAGGCCCTAATTTAAATTGTATAAGTCCTGCCTTGTTTGTTTTTCCAAAAACAATGTCTTGCATTTCTGCAATTTGAACACAATCTGCCAGACCACAGCCCAGTGAGTGATTTTCCCACCCCCCTACACAACCCTGACATGTTTTGAAAGACCCTCCCATCCCCAGAAGGCCTACAAACTCTGGCCTTTATTTTCCCAAAGACCCCGTGCTTGCTTTGCCTTGTGTGGGCAGGAGGAGGGGTGGGGGTAGATTGCAGACCAGCCAGTCGTGAGGAGATGCTGGAATATGATTTGTTGCTTTGTAGCATTTAATTGTTTTAGGAGGAGGGCAGTCACACTTTTGTGGTGGGAAATAGTGACCTTCAGTACGGTCTTTCGGGGTCTGAACTTACGGTCTTTTGTCATCTCTGGTGTTCAGTAATAATATCTATTTGAGAATTTTCATTGTGCAGAGTATGCCTGCAGGATTTATTTCCATAATGATGCAGTCTACAGATAATCGTCATTTAAGCTGAAAATCATGGTCAAGCTATTAAAGATGTTAATAATTTATCCCAATGGCACAGCACATGCCCTCAACATCCTGTAGTTGAGGCAAGTACCTTGCGTTTGTTCAACACTGAAAAATCTTCCCTGTGTAATTCAGTAAATTTAACCAGAATTTGATAAATCCAAACTCAGCTGAAATCTGGCACGCAAAATGTGACCCAAAACATGGGCATGACTTTGGTCTTGTGTAATGGGTAGCGCCAATGCCTCTGTGCCTGTGCTCTGATTTGATTCCCATCCCTGAACCTGTGGTAATGTCACTAGCTCTGGATCAAAAGTTCTGGATTCAAGTCCTGCCAGTCACAGAGGTGTATCACAGCCTGTCAGAACAGGCTGATGGGCGACTATACAGGAGAATAATGTTGCAGAATCAGGGGCCATCGCAGTGTGGTGCTAGTGTCTCCACCTTTTGGCCCAAAGGTCTAGATTCAAATTCCCCAGATATGTTTCATAATACTTCTGAACAAGTTGGTTATTTTTTTCTAGAATTGTGACTTGATTGAGAAAGAAGCGGTATCAGTGTTGAATTTCACAATTTAGCCCCAGGGTAACAGAAGAATAATGTTGCGGGATCAGGGACGATTGCAGTGCAGTGGTAATATCCCTACCTGTGGGCATAAAGGTCTAGATTCAAATCCCACAGAGCTGATTCATAGTATGTTTGAACAAGTTGACTGAAATTTTTTTTCTAGAATTAGATTAGATTCCCTACAGTGTGGAAACAGGCCCTTCGGCCCAACAAGTCCACACTGCCCCTTGGAGCATCCCACCCAGACCCATCCCCCATAACCCACACACCCCTGAACACTATGGGCAATTTAGCATGGTCGATCCACCTAGCCTGCACATCTTTGGACTGTGGAAGGAAAGCCGAGCACCCAGAGGAAACTCATGCAGACACGGGGAGAACGTGCAAACTCGGCACAGTCACCCGAGGCTGGAGTCGAACCCAGGTCCCTGGCACTGTGAGGCTGCAGTGCTAACCACTGAGCCACTGTGCTGCACTATGGGGACTTAATCGATAAGCAAGCGGTATCAGTGTTGAATTTCAGAATTCAGGCCTGGGATAACAAAAAGCACAGCCATTCATGTTGATTCGAGTAAAACTTGCACTTTGTATGTGTGGATAAAATCATGAAGGGTATGGAGAGAGTGAATTGTCAACGTCTTTTTCCCAGAGCATGGGGAGTCAAAAGTTAGAAGGCAAAGATAAAAAAAAAATGGAATGAACTGCCAGACGAATTGCTGGAGGCTTGTGAAAACAACATTTTAAAGGTATCTGGATGGGTATATGAATTGGAAGGGTCCAGGGGAATATAATACAAATGCTGGCAAATGGGATGAGATTAATTCGGATATCTGGTCGGCATGGACATGTTGGACCAAAGGATTTGCTACATCTTTAGGTTCAATCATCCAATTTTTCAAGATCTCTTCGTAATCTAAGACACACTTCCCTCTGCACATTCAAATAATCTCAGTGTGTACACACACACACACACACACACACACACACACACACACACACACACACACACACACACACACACAGCTATGTCTCTAAGACAGAGATAGATACGTTTTGATCAATAAGCAGATCGAGGGTTACGGTGAGAAGACAAACATGTCAAGCATAATGAAATAGCAGAGCAGATTCGATGGGCCAAATGGCTAATTCTGCTCCAATTTCTTATATTGTCTGGTCAGAAGGTATCAGGAATATTTTCCTAAGAGAGCAGTGATGGCTGAGATTGGTAAATACTTTACAGAACAGAGTCATTTGGAATACGGAATAGGTTTGAGGGGTTGAATGGCCTACATCTGCTCCTATTTGTTGTGCTCTTGAAAGAGGAGGTAACCTGCTGTGAGGGTAACACACTTTAAGGAGTCTCCTAATTAACATTGAGATAAGAATGTATCTTTCTCTTTAATATTGTGCAGTCTGTGGTGTTCTCATCCCCAGGGCACAGTGAAGACTGGGTTAGTGAAGGTATTCAAGGCAGAGCTCAACTGACCTTTAATGGACAGGAGAGCCCATTATTGGTAATAAACAGGAAAGGGGTGTTCAGCCACAAACAGATCAGCCATGATCTTTTTAAATTAAGCAGCAGGCTTCAGGGTCCAATTTGCCAACTGCAGCTCGTATCCTGTGTGTTGCTCTCTCTTTCCAACCCTCAAGGCTGTTACAGAGGGAAAGGAAGTCCCCATTCAAACAATGAGATGGTTCTGGCAATGAGATAGGAGATCATTTTTCCTCTCTCAGGAGTTACACAGGATTAAAATGACGTATTCAGACATGGAGTCAGAGAGACATAAAGATATACAGTATACAAACAGACCCTTTGATCCAACTCGTCCTCGCTGCCCAAATACCCTGAATAAATCTGGGCCCATTTGCCAGCATTTGGTCCATACCTCTCTCAACCTTTCCCAAACATTTACTCATCATGAAGCCATTTAAATGTTGTAATTGTACCAGCCTCCACCACTTCCTCTGGCAGCTCATTCCATAAACACACCACCCTCTGCATGAAAATGTTGCCCCTTAAGTCCCTTTTAAACCTTCCCCCTTTCCCCTTAAAGCTGTGCCCTCTCGGTTTGTACTCCCCCACCCCGGGGAAAAGACCCTGATTCTTTCCACCTCTGTGCCCCTTATGGCTTTGCAAACATCTGGAAGGTCACTCGTCAAAGACATTTTTTAAACCTTTATTGTGTACCAGTTGTGGCATTTTTTCCACATAGCACCCACAGCCAAAAATGAAATTAATCATTAAGATTATCTGTGTTCATGGTGTTGTTAAAGGGACAAATGTTAACCAGACTGATAGGAAATCTCCCCTCCTCCTCAATACATTTCCGGGGAAGATTGGGCACCTGACTGAGAGGGCAGACTAGTTTTATTGCTGCATCTAAAAGACAGCATTTCTGATCTTACAGCATTCTACCCACATGTCAGTCTATATTCTGTGCTTGTTTTTTCAATGCTCAAGGATCAGAGTCATTGACAGTACAACCTCTACCTGATGATCTGACAACAAATAACCCTGATGGTGTGTTGCTGAGCACAGAATCACCTGGACAACCAGCTGCACACCACAGGAGAGGCCCTGCAACCTTTCCCAGCTGCTACACAGCGAGTCCTGGTTAGCTAACAGGAAATGCAGAGTAGAGATAATTATTTATTTTCAGTTTGGGAAGCTGCAACTACTGGAACTCCTCAGGGATCAGTGTGAGGTCATCAACAGCTTACAAACTAGATTCCTGCTTTGGATCAAGGGCTGATAGGATTGGAGCTCAATTTGCTAGTACACCAGCAGAGTCGTCCAATAAGATGTCAAGTGGAGGCAGAGCATCTACAACGGGCTGTAGACAGGGGATGAGAATGAGCAAACCTTCGGCATTGCAATTAAAACAGTACAGTGTGTGTTATGGGACGTTTGTATTTCGGCGAAAGGATAAAACAGCAGTAAATTATATGACTGGAGAAGGAGCGCAGAGGTCAGTGCCACTGAGGGATTTGTGCGTCCTGGTACATAAATCATATAATATTGTTCTGAAGATGTTGCGAGTGATTTGGAAAGTGAATTGAATGATGTTGTTTCTTGCAAAGTGTGCCCGGTATGATCTTAGGCATGTTTCCCTGCATCTGTGCAGTGCAAACACGACAATGTTTGAAAATTTTCAAAGATGGTTCTCTATACACTGCCCTGGGAAGAAGGCATTGTGTTCTGGAGGATTAACAGCTCAGGCCTGAGAATGAGAAATGTTCTTTTTGATTATGTAAAATTTTCAAGATGGTGCACCTGGTGAATACCTGATGGGTATTTCCTCGTGTGTGGGAGAATAAAACTGAGGAAGTAATTTTAAAAAATAAAACAGGTTCTGAGGAAGATTCCCTGGGCCTGAAACATTAACTCTGATTTCTCTTCATCGATGCTCCCAGCCTGCTGAGCTTTTCTAGCAATTTCTGTGTTTATTTAGGAATAAGCCACATTCATTTTAACACAGATATTGTGAAGACATTAAACATTTTATTTTTAAATTACGCAGGCACATATAAACATATCTTTAAATCAAGTAGGCCCACTTGTTGCGAAGGAAATGACTCTGTGTCCAACAGCAGCAATGATGCACCGACATGGAGCAGAGAATGTGGTGGAAACATATAGTTCGGTCAAGCAGATCATGTTCCACTTTGGGGATCGAATAACATTATTGTGTGACTCAACTCAGAAAGGGAAAAATAATGTAACCTCCCTGTTTAGCAATGGCCTATTGCTCCCTCTCTTTTTCCTTCTTCCTCATCACAGAAATGTATGAGATCTATACACGGTCAGTCATCTTTACCGCTCATGGAGGATTCATGACAACAATTCACTCGAGTCTCCCACTGCCTGTAGCAAAGGGAATTCAGCCAAATCTAACTGTTCCAGGAAGGAATCTCATTGCCAACAACTTGTGCAAACAGAACATATTTGGAAGCAGAATAACATTTGGGGAAGTCTCATACTTTTCCTTTAATCGTGAGCTCATCTCTTATGTGGACAAAGTTATTTCAAATTAACATTTCAGTTTGTCTTCAAACATACGTACGATTGTGTGTGTGTGTGTGTGTGTGTGTGTGTGTGTGTCATTATTTTTAGAAAGGAAAAATATCAATGTACATATTTGCAGACGCAAACTGTTTTACATTCTTCTTTCCAGCATAGCTTGAATAATTCTATTTTGGTCATAAATCTGCTTTTTAGCAGATTAAAGAAAACTGCCTGTCTTGTTCTTAACACCGACCCTGACCCAGCCTGATACATATATCATCGGCCACATCACCAACCTGGTTACATATAAAATTTGTTGTGATCAGTGGAGGAGTGGGACTGGAAAAGGAAACAGTGACCAGCCAAGCCAGGGAACCATAGACCAGTGAGCCTGACATGAGTGCTGGGTAAGTTTTTGGAGTGGATTCTGAGGGACAGGATTTACAAGCAATTGGAAAGGCAAGCATTGATTAGGGATCGGCAACACGGCTTTGTGTGGTGTAAAACATGTCTCACTAACTTGATTATTTTGAAGAGGTGATAAAGAAGGTTGATAAAGGCTGTGTTGTCTATATGTGCTTTAGGATGGTGTTTGGTAAGATTCCGAACGGTAGACAGATTATTAATGGGAGGGCACATGGGATCCGGGGGAGATAGCCAATTGAATTCAAAACTGGCTTGAAGACAGAGGATTCTTTTACAGACTGGAGACCAGTGACCAGCGGTGTGCCGCAAGTATCAGTGCTGAGTTCCCTGCTTTCCATCATTAATATAAAGGATGTGGATGTGAATATCAGAGAAATGAAGAGTAAGTTTACAGATAACATTAAAGAGTGGTGCAGTGGACAGTGGTGAAGTTTATCTCAGAGTGCAAAGGGACATTGATCAGATGGGCCAATGGGCCAAGGTGTGGCTGATGGAGTTTAATTTAGATAAATGAGAGGTTTTGCATTTGGTAAGGTGAAGCAGGCAGGACTTATACAATTAATATAGGGGCCCTGGGGAGCGTTCCCAGATAAAGAGACCTTGGGTGCAGGCACTTAGTTCCTTGAAAGTGGAGTAGCAGGTAGACAGGATGCTGAAGAACACGTTTGACACCCTTGCCCTAATCAGTCAGAGCATTGGGTATAGGGGCTGGGATGGCATGTTGCTCCTGTACAGGACGTTGATGAGGCCACTTTAAGAATACTGTGTATATTTCGGTTGGCTTTGCTAAAGGAAGGACGTTGTTAACCTTGAGAGGAGCAGAAAAGATTGGCAAGCATGCTCCTGGATTTGACGGTTTGAGCAAGAGGGAGATGCTGAATAGCTTGAAGCTTTTTCCCCTGGAGTGTTGGAGGCTGAGGGGTGATATTACAGAGGTTTATAAAATCATGAGGAGCATGAATAGTCTGAAAAGCCAAGATCTGTTTCCCAGGAGTCAAGAAGTAAAGTGCCTGTGTTGAAGGTGAGAGGTGAAAGATATAGAAGGGAATGTGGGGCAACATTTTCATGCAGATAGTGGGGTGTGTGCAGAAAGTGCAGCCAGAAGTGGTGGGGACGGGTGCATTTACACAGTTAAAGGGAACCTGGATTGGTAAATGCATAGGAAGGGTTTAGATGGATATCGGCCAAATACTGGGAAATGGGAATAGATCGGATTGCATTGTTACATTACGTGAGTATCTGATTCTATAAGATGGATGAGAAGAAATTCTAAACGTGCATTTTGAATGGGAATTCTCTTCCCCAGAAGTGTGTGGTGCCTTTCCGTTTACATTTATTCAGAGCTACAGTCGTGAAATAGTTAACAAATGTTGTGAAAAAAGCCAACGCCTCTCAAGCTATTTATTCAAGTTTTATTAACTAGACAGCTTTGTGCTCTTGTTCAATCCCTCTCTTAAAAGAATCCAGGACAAAATAACCTCATACAGTTACAGCATTGTCACACTAGTTCGCACATCGAGCTGTTACGCAGGAACCCGGGGAAGCCCAATTTGGCACTTGGCCCTGCTGTACAGCCCCTTGAGCCACTGACATATGAACAGGAGGAGGCCATTCAGCCCCTACAGTCACTTACATGGAAACAGAGTGAGGTAACTGATGCTCCAACATGACAAGCAAATGGGGCAGGGGCTGCACAGATAGTCTGCTTCACGCTGTTCCTCATGTGTCCAATGCTCGTGGTATACATGTGGTACTTTAATGCAGTTTTACAGCAGTGAGGTGGGAAGCCTAATGTTTTGTGCAAAACCTCAAGCTCGCATCCTCCAACAAGACAGACTTGTGTTCGCTATGGACGTCAGAATCTGGTTGGAGTAGCTTTCTGTTTCAGAAGTAAGGTATTATGGCTAATGTCGGGATTGTGAACAACATGACATTCAGTGTAGGGTCACACATCAATGTGGAGAGAGTTCATTCAGAGCCAGCACTTCATGCTCAATCGACATGGAGCTCTGTGTAATTCTACATGTAAAACCAAGATGTATTTACATCGGCAACGTATGGAATTTCTCACCATATCAATGTGTTGTTTGGGCATAATTGTTCATCGCCAACCCTAAGTTTTAATGGAATTATCTGTTATTCTTTCTCAACTCTACAGATTAAACAGTCCGTTTCCTCATGGTGCCATCATCTCAGGGATGAGACTTGTGATAATCGCCTGCACAGTGCCTGTGGGAAGGTGAGCTTTCCTTACAAAAGAGACCAAATTGTACACAGTGACCCTAAATACTCTCGGATCAAGGCTCTACAGGTGCAGAAAGATGGCTTTATTTTTGTACTTGAATCATTTACAATGAAGGGCAACATACCATTTACTTCCCTCATTACTGATACCCCTGTGTGTACTACATTTAGGAACCTTTGATCACAGACAGGCAGGTCGTTTTGGACAACAACACTTCCCAACCTCGCACCATTTAATCAACACAAAATGAGATGTATACTCTTGCAGGCCACATCCAAATTGTCTGCATGCCTTTCAAATTACTGTGGTCCAAACACGTAACAGTGTTCAGTCTGGAAAAGGGATTAACTCTCTCTATGGTCTCAACTAAACAATTCTCAATCCACGTAGTAGATTCCCCCTTACCCCTGGACTCCAGCTTTATTCATTCACCTGTGTGCAACCGTATCAGAAGTATTCTGTTAATTCAAATACACCGCTCCCACTGGTTGTCATGTGTGGATGCTTCAACTATTATATACATATTACTCAGCCGTGCACGCACTGGATAAAGGACCACAACACACAGGAATAGCCAGAACAAATAGGAAAGTACATCTACTTCTGTCGATATTCTAGTTTTCTCTATTTTTACATCTCATCATCCATATTCTCTCTCACTTTCTCTCTCTCTCATACATACATGACATATACTGAGTTAATAAATACTCCAATCTTTCTCCATGTCTTCTCTCTCAAGCCTCCCTCTTTCAGTTTAAATGAATTGCTCACATTTGGATGTGACTTGATTATAATTGAGAAATGAAACTACAAAGACATGAGTGAGGAATTGTAGCAAAGAAGACTGTGAAGCAGCAATGGAAGAAGTTTCTGGGGATAATTTGGATGCAGGTCCAAAATTTGTGGATGCTCTAATTAACACAAACTCCACAGGTTTATCAAAGATGATTTCCCTTTCCGAACCTAAGTTGACTTTGCCAAGTCATAAAATGATTCCCCAAGTGTCAAGTTTTCACAGTCCTCATAAAAGATTTCAATATTTTCCTCATAACTGGCAACAAGTTGTCCAAATTTTCATTTTTTTCCCCTCCCACTCCGGATTTTATCTGGATTACAACAGTTATTTCCCAATCTGCAGGAACAAGAAATTCCACAATCTTAAGACTTTTGTATGGTAGCAAATAATTTTTTCTTGTAGTTACAAGTGTTAAATGACATTTGGATAATTGCATGAACAGGGAGCAATTGGAGAGGTATGGGCCAAGCCCAGGCAGGTGGGACTAGGATAGTTTGGGATTATGTTTGACATGGACTGGTCAGACTGAAGAGCTGTATAGCCCTGTAACTCTTTCACTAGCTCTATTGCCACCTCCATGTATACTCTGGGACGTACCAGAGCAAAGTAGCAAACTTCAGTTCAATTAGTTTTGTGTAATTCCTCTTTATTAATTCTAATCTCCCACAGTTTCTCATTTTCACATTCACTCTGCCCTGTGGAATTTCTGGAAGATTTTCTGTATCTTCTTCTGTGGAGACAGGGTAATGTATCCCACTCAGCAGTGGGTCAGTGGGGGTGAGGTGAAGAGAGATGTCCTCTGTCACCAAATGAATACATTGGAGCACTGCACTGAGGAGATGATGGACATGGCCCCCACTCATGGCTATCGACGGGTTATGCTGAAACTGGTGACACAAAGCTGTAACCACCTCATTTTAGAATCAAACTGCCCTCACACTTTGCAACTGGCATAGGAGCAGGGAGAGATAAGAATAAGTACACAATTAAAATATTAGTCACTGCAAGTGTGGCCAGAAGAGAACTGCAACTGGAAAGGAGAAGATTTTAGTTTATTCGGAAAGAGCATTAAATAAGAAGTGAAAACTGGGAATATCATTGGTGATAAAGGGAATATTGTAATCTAAATCAGCTCAGGACAAAATGGGCCAATGCTGGTTATGAACTCGTTTGTTGCTCCGCGGGTGCTTGTAAGTGAAGGTGAAAAAAGCCATGGAATAGGAATAGAGTTTGTAATTGAAAGTGAATACAGTAGCTTACATCTTTGTCAGATATAGATCACAGAAATTGAGTCGCTGGTCACAACGTTTTACACAATAAATGAATGGACGGAGATAGAGAGACCTACCAGGAACACCAACAATAGCGAGGATGGGATAGTAACCCGCTTGAATAACCATCAGTACAGCTTCTATCCACAATGTTAACGGGTACCAATCGATCGAAAGCCAGTAAAGGCCATCGGATAAACTCCTGTCCTTTGTTGGAACATTCCAATCTATTCCTGTCAGATTCTGGTACATTGTTGTAACATTCCCGTGTGTGGTTCTGAGATTCTGATCCATTATTGGAACATTCCTGCCAGCTCTTCACAGATTCTGATCTCTCCCTCTCCCTGGAGCTGCTGATCCCAATCGTGTTGAGGATGACACAGCTACTGATACTATCGGATAACACATTGGAAGAAACCCCTTATTAATAGCAGAGGGAAACCCTCCAGTGACACAGTTAGTATCCATGGAGACTGACATTAATTCGAGTCACGGAACAAACAGCTCCAGTTAACCCCTTTCACTCTGACACTTTTAATGTAACAACAATACCTGGTCTGGGTGGGATGTTGACATTGCCTGCTATTGGTCTTAGTGCCCATCTCCAATTACTCTCACAATGATAGAGTTAGAGGAGAAAGGTGATGTTTTCTCTGCACAGGCTCGATGATTCTGCCGTGTCATCCACATGCGATATCACACGTAACCGTTTACCTAAGAGCCAATCGAGAGGTTGTTACTGCACTGATGTCTTCTCCACCACAACAACTGCCAATCTAAACACTGTCTCTGGCCACAACTGCCTGGAGAAGGACTCGAAATGTGGATTTCGCTGAACTTTCCTCTCACTGCCCTAATAAGGCAACATTTTATCTTTGACACAATACTTTCAATAATTTGCTTCTAAAGTTACAAAGAACTTTTTTTGCAGTTTATACAGCTTTTCTTTCCCGATTTTTTGGCTTTCGCCCAAAAGTAAACATTACATTTCCAATTGCTTTGCTTATTGGGAGCAAAGGGTCAGGGACAATATCTATGTGAGTGATTAAGGAACAGTAAGGAAGAGGGGACACTGGCTGTGCAGACTGGGCAGGACTAACGTGATATCACCCAGCAGCCAATTTCTTCTTCATAGGCGGAATAAAATAAATCACAGAGAAAGAAACAGAATAAATTTGGCTGAAGGAATGGTGAGTGACAATGTAAACAAAACACGGTAGTTTGAAATGGAATGGAGGGGAAATGATTTTATATGCACTGTTTAATCAGTGCGTGTGCAGATAGATAAGATTGCTTATATATGCACACGAAATTCAGAGTTATTAATGGAGACATGTTGAACACAATATGATGCAGAAGATGTGACCTTGTCTTGTTTGTGTCTTGTTAACATTGCGCTCAATAGAGAGAGCCCATCTCCCCCATTCACACCTTTATTTATTCTCACTGTACATCTGCTCCTCTTTCACCACAATTAAAATCCCATTGTATCTTACACGGCGTCCCCACACCCGCTGGTTCCTGTCACCACTCCTCTACCTCTGTCAAGGTATTAAAAAGATCATTTTCTAATCCTTTCTAGTTCTGAACAAGGGTCTCACTGGACTTGAAACCTTAACTCTGTTTCTCTGTCTCCTAGACCTGCTGAGTTTCTCCAGAAATGAATCGGCACTGACTGAATTTTCAACAAAACAAAGAACCGTGCATGCTGGAAATCTGAAGAAAGAAAAATTGCTGCAGAAACTGGGAGCTTTGAAAAGGCATCACTGGGTCCAACAGCTTCACTTTGCTTTCACTCTGCAGATGCTGCCAGACCTGCTGAGTTTCTTCAGCAATCTGTGTTTTTGAATGAATTCTGAAAAAGTGTGTCAAAGTTGCTCAAACGCCCTGTCCAACATGGATCCCCAAACACTGAGAAGTAAGTGACAGCACAAGGTGCACAAATGCATTGGTTCCAAATGACATAACGCTGGCATCACCAACACTGCAGAGCTCTTACTCATGGTCAGGGAGAGAAACATTCACTTTAAAAACTTTCATACAGTGCGGAAACAAGTCCTCCAGCCTAACAAGTCCACACCGACCCTCAGAGCACCCCATCCAGACCAATCCCCTTGTTACCAGCCTAACCTACACATCCCTCAACACTATGGGCAATTTAGCATGGCCAATTCAGCTAGCCCGCACATCCTCAGACTGTGGGTGGAAAGCTGACCCCCTGGAGGAAACCCACGCGGACACGGGGAGAATATGTAAACTCCACACAAACAGTTGGAATTGAACCTACATCCTGGGCGCTGTGAAGCAGCAGTGCTAACCACTAAGCCACCGTGCCACCCGAAGGTGCCCCTACTGGAAGGGAAAAGATTCAGATGAATATGTTAAATGTGTTTTGAGGAATGTAACAAATTGGAGACACGACACCACAGAAAGACCGTCAGAAGAACGAGAATATTAAAATGGAAGTGTTACCACATCAGAAAACAGAGTCGGTCACTGCGTACGAGGGCAATGGGGACTCAGTCTGAACTGGGGAACATTAAATTGCACTTATTGCAGCTCAAAACTGGGCATCCATGTGGTGATGGAAACCACAGCAGCAGCAGCAGCAGCAGAATTGTATTCCACCAGGATCTGTGACTTTTTGTCGCGGATAATCCCTCAGTCTATGATTCCCATGAAGCTGGTCAATGGTTCAGTGATGAGCGCAGGCAAACGTGCCGGGGTCAGAACCATGTGTACCTGAAACTGATGCCAACTGTTATAGATACTGCATTTGACTGCTTGTATTACAAACAGCAGAACTAATGCATTACAGACAGGGTGGAATGATTGCAAGATCAACAGGCCAACTATCCTGCTAGAGCCGGTCATAAATGGTGATGGGGGCAGCAAGAACTGCCGATGCTAGAATCTGAGATAACAAGGTGTGGAGCTGGATGAACACAGCAGGCCAGGCAGCATCAAAGGAGCAGGAAAGCTGATGTTTCAGGTCTGGACCCTTCTTCAGAAAAAAAGTAGCGGAACAGAGCACTGAAATAAATAGAGAGAGGGGGAGGCAGTGATAGAAGGTAGATCGTGGAGCAGATAGGTGGAGAGAGGATGGACAGGTCAAGGAGTTGGGGATGAAGCCAGTAAAGGTGAGTGTAGGTAGGGAGATTTGACGGGGGTTGGTCAGTGAGGAGGGAGGGGCGCGTAGTGGGAGGGAAGACAGACAGGTTGAGGAGGCAGGAATGAGACTAGTAGAGGTGAGGTGAGTCGAGATGGGAAGTGGGGGTGGGGGTTGGTCAGTGAGGGGGGAGTGTAGGTGCTCCACAAAGCAGTCTCCAAGCATCCGAGATAACACGGTGTGAAGCTGGATGAACACAGCAGGCCAAGCAGCATCAGGGGAGCAGGAAAGTTTGACGTTTTGGGTCGGGA
The DNA here is from genome assembly GCF_030684315.1 of Stegostoma tigrinum. Classification (NCBI taxonomy): domain Eukaryota; kingdom Metazoa; phylum Chordata; class Chondrichthyes; order Orectolobiformes; family Stegostomatidae; genus Stegostoma; species Stegostoma tigrinum. The sequence continues at coordinate 69,493 of NW_026728814.1, forward strand.
CCCTTCTTCAGAAATGGGGGAGGGGAAGGGGATTCTGAAATAAATAGAGAGATGGGGAGGCGGATCGAAGATGGATAAAGGAGAAGATAGGGTGAGAGGAGACAGGCAGGTCAAAGAGTTGGGGTTAGAACCAGTGAAGGTGAATGTAGATGTGGAGTTAGGGGGAGGTAGGTCAGTCCAGGGAGGACGGACAGGTCGGTGGGGGTGTGTTGGGTGAGGATAGTGGATAGGGGATGGGGGATGGGGGTGGGGCTTGAGATGGGAGGATTGGTTAGGGAGGCAGGGACTAGTTGGGTTGGTTTTGGCACGTGTGCGAGGGAGGGGAGATTTTGAAGCTTGTGAAATCCACATTGATACACCCTTGGACCAGTAAGAGGCAGGTTAGGGTGACACTGAGGACGGACGCGGATGGGAACATCATACACCCACCATCCAGCTTCGCGATCGGTGGGAGCAGGGGCTACCTGACCGACGCAGAGCAACTCAAAGTCTGCCATGCCTGTGGTAGGTCAGGTCACTGCAAAACCACCATCTGCAGGAACTGCAGGGAGGAGGGACACCTTGCAAAGGATTGCCCAAAAGAAAAAAGCTGCAACATTTGCGGGGAAGTGGGCCACCTCTACAGGGCATGCCCGTGCCGGTGGACCACCTACACCCAGGTCGCCGGCAGGGGCAATGCGGGCCAGCCCCCTGGAGGAGAGGAAGGCACCAGGCCCCTGCAAGGACCCCCTAGTGTGCAGGAGGGCCAGGTCGTGCAGGAGGGACAAGCCCCGCAGGATGGACCCGAAGCCAGCAAAGCGCCCCTGCAGGCTCCGCACCCCCCCCCCCCCCCCACCCCACTGGAGTCGATGGCGGAGGCGACAGGTGACCCAGGGGAGTGGACGACAGTCCGGAAGGCAAGGAGGAAGGCGGGCCCCAGCACCGCAACCATCAGGCAGGAAGAGGCAGCTACGGGGGTGCTATAAGAGCTCCTCTGACGAGGGGGATTCGGAGGAGGTCCGCCCAAAGCAGAAGCTGAAGATTTCCAGGGAGAAGGAAAGCAGCACCCGGCTTCCAGGGGATGGGAGGCGTCCTGAGGCTCCCTCCGACACTCAGCCACGTGCCACTGGGGCCCTGCAGGGCCCTCTGGAACCTTCAGATGGGAAGCAGGGAACAGTGTGTCCCCAGCCTGACCCAGAGCCAGACTCTCCTGCCTCCATACCCCCGATGGTGGGATGCGACCCAGAAGGCAGCACGGACGGTTTCCTTAGCCCAGAGAGTGTCCAGCAGTTCGCCTGGGCAATGGGCATGAAGGGACAGATGGAGGGGCTGGACCTTGGACTCGGGGAGGGTACTGCGGTCACTGCCCACAATGGGGGTACGAGTTGCGAGCATTAAGGTGCGCAGGGTCAAGTCCACTGCAAGATGTCGGTCCACGTTGGCCTACCTGACCACCGTCAAGGCAGACCTCCTGTTTCTGCAGGAGTGTGGGATACCGCACCTCAGCAGGTATGGGAAATGGTCGGGAGCCTGGACCTGTGGGCCTTCGATCTGGTCGGGGGGGTAACGACTGTCGCTCCTCGGGCCTGGCTATTCTGTTGCGGGGGTGCAACTTCATCATCTCTCAAGTTCAGGAGGTGGTGGGGGGGCGCCTCCTAGTGGCTGATGTCACCTACAGGAACGATTCCCTGAGGCTGATCAACATGTATGCTCCAGCGGTACGGAGTGAGCAGTTGGCCGTCCTGCAGTGCCTTCCACCCCTGCTGGCGACGTCTACGCCGGTCATCCTAGGCGGAGAATTCAACTGCATCATCGATACAGATGGAAGACCCGGCGTGGGGACAGCAGGTGGGGGGAGTAAGCTGGGCGTCACGTCCAGATTCCTGATGGTCACGGTGAAGGACACCAAGCTGCTCAACGTCTTCTGCATCCCTGCAGATGGAGCGCAGTGGAGACACACCTGGTCGCGGCCAGACGGGTCTGTCAGCTCAAGGATAGACTTCCTGTTTGTGTCGCAGGTGTTCTCGGTCAGGTCCACCGGCATCGAGCCAGTGTTCTTCCTCCTGATGGCCAACTGTCACTTACAGGATGACCAGCAGGCTGGCAAGGGGACGTGGAAGCTCAACACAACTCTGTTGACCCCCGCGTACGTCAAGGAGCTCAAGAGGGAGTATGCTGGCTGGAGAACCATGAAACCCCTCTTTGAGTCTCTGGGCGACTGGTGGGAGATGGTGAAGGAGAACATCAAGGTGATCTTTGTCCTCAAGGGTGTTCGGAAGGCGAGAGAGAGGCAGGGAAAGCTGTCGCGACTCCAGAAAAGGATGCAGAACCGGCTGCTTCTGCAGTCGATGGGGGTCGATGTCACGGAGGACCTCCATGAGGTGAGGGGCCAGCAAGCCTCCCTCTTCATTGCGGAGGCCTCCAGGATAATCTTCCGGTCCAGGGTCCGCTCTGTGGAGCACGACAAGACGTGCTTGCGTTTCTTCTTTCAGAAGGTGCACAAAGAGAGCTCTGTACTTAGCTGGCTGAAGGAGGATGACGGCTCAGTGACGTCCTCTCGGCCCGACCTTTTGAGGATCGGCAGATCCTTCTATGCCGGACTGTACAACGCGAAGCCCACGGACAGCACGGCCTCCGAGTCATTCCTGTCATCTATCACGGAGGTCTTAGACGACGGCACTAGGGAGTGGCTGGACCGGCCGATATCCCTGGATGAGCTGATCAGAGCCCTCAAGTCCTTTGAGAGGAATAACAATCGCGGGAGCGACGGGATAAGACCGGTCGAGCTGTATTCCGCTCTGTGGGACCTGGTCAGCCAGGACCTGCTGGAGGTGTGCGATAGTGCACTTTAGGCAGAGGAAATGTGCAAGTCCATGAGGAAGGGCATCATCACCCTCATTTACAAGAGGAAGGGGGAAGAGGGAAGAAATTAAGAATTGGCGTCCCAATTCACTATTGAACATGGACTACAAAACCCTGGCCAAGGTCGTAGTGAACCGGGTCAGGTCTGTCCTTGAGTCGGTGATTCACCCTGACCAAACCTGTGCTATGCCGGGCAGGAAGATCGCTGAGAGCCTTGCGCTCATCAGGGATACGATCGCCTACGTGCAGGACAGGTGGGTGGATGCCAGCCTCGTCAGCCCGGACCAGGAGAAGGCCTTCGACAGGATCTCTCATGCTTACATGAGGGACATCCTCTCCAAATTGGGATTCGGGGAGGGCATCCGCAATTGGATCCGACTGCTGTACACCAACATCGTTAGCGCAGTCTCGTTCAACGGGTGGGAATCGGACAGTTTTCCCGTCAAATCTGGAGTCAGATTTGACGGGAAAACTGTCCTGCCTTGTTCATGTGCTGTATGGAGACCTTCGCCACATCCATCAGGAAGACGTGAGCCTGAAGGGCGTGACTATCCCAGGCAGCAGAGGCCTTCAGGTCAAGACCTCCCTGTACATGGATGATGTTGCCGTCTTCTGCACCGATCGTCGGTCCGTGAGTAGGCTGTTAGACAGCTGCAGCCAGTTTGAACTGGCCTCGGGTGCCAAAGTCAATAGGGGTAAGAGCGAGGCCATGTTCTTTGGGAACTGGGACGAACACTCCTTCACCGTCAGGACAGACTACCTGAAGGTGCTGGGTGTTTGGTTCAGTGGAGCTGGGGCGTGCACTAAGACTTGGGAGGAGCGCATCACCAAATTGAAGCTCCGGTCCCTCTCCATCGCGGGTAAGAACCTGGTTGTCAGGGGAGAGGGGCTTTTGGTACTGTTGTATGTGGCCCAGGCCTGGCCTATTCCCTGGACCTGCGCCGCTGCGGTCACCCGGGCCATCTTCCACTTCATGTGGGGGTCAAGGATGGACCGGGTCCGCAGGGACACCATGTGCAAAGACCTTGAAAATGGGGGAAAGGATGTACCGAACGCCAGCCTCGCCCTGATGGCTACCTTTGTGTGCGGCTGCATCAAGCTGTGTGTAGATCCTCAGTACGCAAACACCAAGTGTCACTACTTACTGAGGTTCTACCTGTCCCCGGTGTTGCGAAGGATGGGCCCTCGTTGCCGCGGAACGCTCCGAGTAGTTGGACTGTCCCGTACCACCTGTCCTTCGTGGAGAAATTTTTGAAAAGAAACACTTTTGACCACAAGGCCGTCAGGCACTGGTCAGCACGTAGTATCCTTGAGACCCTTCGGAAAAAGGAGAGGGTGGATCCCGTCGTGTGGTTCCCCACGCAGACTGCCACAGTCGTTTGGCAGAATGCCTCATCGCCAGAACTTTCAAACAAGCACAAGGACATTGCTTGGCTGGCGGTGAGAGGGGCTCTGCCAGTGAGATCCTTTATGCATGCCCGGAATCTCTGCGCCACTGCATGCTGTCCTCGAGGCTGCTGCGGCGAGCGGGCGGGGCGTGGTAACAAGACTGTCAATCACCTCCTTCTGGAGTGTGCCTATGCTCAGGACATCTGGCGGGGGCTGCAGTGGTATTTGTCGAGGTTCGTCCCGAGCAGCTTCGTGATACGGGACTCCGTGCTCTATGGGTTGTTTCCCGGGACGCACACCGAGACCAACATCAACTGCGCCTGGAGGACCATCAATAGGGTGAAAGACACTCTTTGGTCTGCCCACAACTTGCTGGTCTGCCAGCTGGAAGAACTGACCCCAACCGCGTTTTGCATACTGGCGCACTCCAAGGTTCAGGACTACGTGCTGAGGGACACACTAAAGCTTGAGGCAGCTGCCGCCAAGGCACGGTGGGGAAAGAACACCGTATGAAACCCCTCGTCCAGAATAGAAACAAGGGCCCTATCTGGTAACTGGGCCCAGCTGGCGCCTTCCCCAACTGGTCAGGGGGGCCAACAGGGACGGTGTGGGGAGACGACTGCCAGGGTATTTTTCTTTCTTTTGTTTTGCTTTTGCTTTGTTTTGTTATTTTTTCCTTTATTTGGTGTACGTAGCCCCCGGGCAACCAGGAGCCGCTTCCATGACTGGATAGGTGTATAAATATGTTTTATTTTTTGTACATCTTATGAATGAAGTGTATTCTTTCGAATAAAAAAAAATCTGTTCTTATCAGCTTTAATATCTGACATGTGCTTTACTTAAGGACCCTATGTTAAACTGATTTTTGGAGCAGGAATTGGAACAGGGCCTTGCTCCATCCTCTCCACGCATCATCCTGGTATTGCAGTGTTTCCAGGAATGGTGCACTCTCATTAAACCAAGTTTAAAAAACAGCCTGATCAACATTTGAAGAAGGGTGTCTCGGCCTGAGACGTCAGACTTCCTGTTCCTTCAGTTCTACTTGGCCTGTTATCTCAGATTCTCCACCATCTGCTCAACCCTCTGGAAACATAACAGCCCTTCAGCCCAACAAGTCCACACCAAACCTCAGAGCATCCCAGCCTGACCTATAACCCACGTGAACTACCTCTCCCTAAACACTACAGTCAATTTAACATGGCTACTCCACCTAACCTGCACATCTTTGGACTGTGGGAGCACTCTGAGGAAACCCACAGACACAGGGAGAACGTGCAAACTCCACACAGGCAGTCAGTCACCCACGGCTGGAATCAAACACGTGTCCTGGTGCTGCCACCAAAGTGCTTTCTCTCAGTACTCTCACCCAACCTTCTCCAACTATGCTTGTTCCAAGGTAAATGTTAATCTCTCCTTTTCTGCATGTTCAGCACTTGCTCTGAATGTTAGTGCCTCATCCTTGGTACATGCCGCATCTTCCCACCAACACCATCCCTGAAAATCCACACATGGCATCAGAAGTAAAAGAAAATAGCCTGCCAACACTACCTCATTACAAATAGCATTTCAGAAGAAAAAAAAAAGCTATCGAAGTATTCACTCGTTTTGACTCTGACGACGACGACGACTTGGGATGTATTGAACTAGCGATTTTGGAAACACTGAGCCAGGAAAGAACATGGTGTACACAAACGCACGTTTTTCATTTGAGTGCAAGAGCAACCAATCAAACAAGTGTGCATGTGACTGCTGTATTTCTCTCACGTCAAGGCCTGTGAATTTAATCAGATTACCTCTTCTCACATTAGCCAGACCAAGAGATATTTGCAGATTTAGCGAAATGAGCCAGAAGTTAAATAAAAATGCTACATCAAGATGCAGAATTGCCTGTCCACAAAGTACATTCTTGCTGTCAGAACTCGACAAGCTTTTCAGCACCCGAGACATGTTCTGCCACAATATCTCTGCCTTTCCCAGGCATTTTTGCACTTTGACGTCTCAACTAGAACCTAATGTTTCACAGTCTTGCCTGGATATTATCACAGGCATAAGCCAGGCAGCTTAGCATTGTTATTACCAGTCAGTCAAGGGCTGGTCAGCAGCTGTGGCAACAAACACATGTTTCGACCAAATGGTCACGTCTACAAGTCTCAGGGAAACAGTTCTCAGTCAGGGCAAGGGAGACAGGATTCAGTCAGGAGATCCTGACACAGCATGTCCAAGGAATCATTCAATATCAGCCATTTGGGGCAAGCAGGATCAGGGGATCTGTATCACCACAGTACAGAGAGGTGGCCACACTCACCACTAATTACATTCTCAAAATGCTCCAGTAGATTTGTTGAGCCTGAATTATGATCATCATTCCAAGCTGACCCTGTCCACTGCTGCCATTGGGGGTCAGTTTGATGAAATTCTCAAGGTGTTCATGCGTTTAGGACATTCAAGTCCATAGCTCCCTGAAATAGCAACACAAGTGGATAAGACAGTGAAAAATTTCACTTCCATGGTACAGAGCATCAGGATCTGGTCAACTTTGATAGGTGGCTCATAAGTGAGATGAGGTATTTTTTTCAAACACATCAAAGCATGCATTGTTCCTACGGAGAACAACTGCGGTTCCATTCGTGTATTTTTTTTTGTTTCAACCATGAAATGGCCACAACTTTATCAAAAGTGAAAGTGACCATCAACCAGTTTGAACTGTCGGTTGTCAAATAAATTAAGACAGAGATAAATGTATTTGCAGGAGTTTTTTTTTAAATTAATTTTTAAAAATTCATTCATGGAATCTTGACATCCCTGGATAAGAATGGCAGTTTCCTTCCCTAAAAGACCTAGGTTTTTCCAACAATGAAAACGGATTTACAGGCATCAGTAGATTCTTATTTCAGATTTTTTTGTTTAAACTCAAATTCTACCATCTGGAATGGTGGGTTTCAAACCTCGGTCCCCAGACCGTTATCTCAGTCTCTGTGGAGTAATGGACAGAAGAATAAAATAGAAAATATACACTAGATATCACACAATGTCTTGGTTTATGTATTCATCATGAGATCCATCACTGCTATGGACAACAGGTTAGGATCTGAGGAGACTGCATTTCCCCCGGACGGTGTCACAATGGTCACCAGGTTTCATAGCCAATTGCATTTTCCCAATCAGGGATTATAGTACAGGACTCATCCCAATCTTTTGTTTAGATTTAAAACTTGCATTTTGTGGATAAAAATCAAAAGGAAAGATTGCATTGTTTCCAACAAACAAATATCTATTAAAAATTGAAACATGTCTGTTGAGAGCAATAGAATCTGTAATTGTAAAGGTGTGCAGACATATTGACCAGGCATAACTAACAAATAAAAGGCCATCGAGATCATAGAATTCCTACAGTGTGGAAGGCAGCCATTCAGTCCATACAAACCCTCCAAAGAGCATCCCACTCAGTCTCACACCCTACTCTGTCCTTGCATTTTGCACATGTGACACTATGGGCAATTTAGCATCGTCAATCTACCCAATTTGCATATTTTTTGGACTGTGGGAGGAAACTGGAGCACCTGGAGGAAACCCACGCAGGCAGGGTCTGGGTAAGACACTCTTCATAAGTTCAGTGTGGACTTGATGCTTCCACACCGGAGGGATCCTATGGTCTCCAGAAACAAGCCCAAAAAACATGGTTTGTATATAGCTAACAGCAGAATCAAAAACCAACTTCACAGTTACTCAGAAATTTGCTGCTAGTTAACCAGTCCTGATGAACCAGGAAATCCCTTTTCACACACTGTGCAGGTGGATAGTCTTTCGTCAATGTGAACGTGTCGATGTGTCATGACAACGTGACTATTTCCAAGCTCTACCTGACAGATACACAACTGATATTAACATTTTAACCACAATACCAGTACCTTTAATTGAACAGGGATCAGTAACACCAGGACAAACAGCCCAAAACCATGGTTCATTTGATAGTGAGAGTGACAGCAAAATCCTTCAACTGTGCTTCTTTGTGAACTCACTGGCGTGTTAACAGTTTGGATGACTGAGTGAATGCTTTCTCACATTTGGAGCAGGTGAATGGTCTCTCCCCAGTGTCACTGAGCTGGTGTAAGGACATTTCAGATGAATCTTCACAGACCATGTGCATTTCTCCCCACTGGAGTGCTGCTCTTTCCTTCAGTGTTCAAAATCCTGAGGTAATTGAGTTGTGATAAACAAAGTGACTGTCAGATCTGGATGTGTTCCTGTTTGAATTCTCCAACTGTAGACTAAGCTTTCAAACAGAAAGCAAGTGCAGTGAGCGAGGAACCAGAAGAACACACACAGATTGTGAAACTGAGAAATCCTCTGGACATTTGTGGAGTGATACTTGGGGAATATGCTGGATTATCATTAGAACAAATTCATAAATAAATATCGTCCAGGTAAGGGATCCAGTCAGTGTTTGCACAAACCTACCATAAGAGAGAGGTGGGAGAGCCAGGGAGGAAGGACAGGCATTGTATAGATCTGTAACTCAGTCTTTCAGAGGGCTCGAAAGACTAAGAACGGTGCAGAAGTAAAATTGTGGAAATCTGAAATGTAAACAAAAAATGCTTAGTCAGAGTTGTACACCAGGAAACAATCCCTTTGGTCCCAGTTGTCCATGCTGACCAGATATCCCAAATTAATCGAATTCCATTTGCAAACATTTGACCTATATTCCTCTAAACCCTTCCTATTCACATGCCCATCCAGATGCCTCTCAAATGTCATAACTGTCCCAGCTTCCACCAGTTCCTCAAGCAGGTCATTCTACACAGGCACCACCCACTTTCCCTTTCAAAAAAAAACTTTCCCTCTCAGCTTAAACTGGCTACTCACCCTATGCCCACCATAATTTTATTAACTTCTATAAGGTCACCTCTCAGCCTTCAATGCTCTAGGAAAAACAGCCCCAGCGTATTCAGCCTACAGCTCAAAATTTCCAACTCTTCCAACATCCTTGTAAATCTTTTCTGCACCCTGCCAAGTTTAACAGCATCATTCCTACAGCAGGGAGACCAGAACTGAACAGTATTCCAAACGCAGCATAATCAATGCCTTGTTCAGCCTATAACATGACCTCCCAACTCCTACACTCAATGCACTGACCAATAAATGCAAGCACAGCAAATATCATCTTCACTACCTTCTGTACCTACAATCCACCTTCAAGGAACTGTGCACCTGCACCCCAAGGAGTCCCTGTTGTGTAACAGTCCCCAGGGCCTCATCATTAACTGTTTAAGTCCTGCCCTGATTTTCATCACCATAATGCAACAGCTCGCATTTATCCAAACTAAACTGATTTCTGGCACTCCTCGGCCCATCGACCCATCTGATTAAGTTCCCATTGTCCTTGGAGGCAAACTTCTTTGCTGTTTACTACACCAACAATTTGTGTCATCTGCACACTTACTAACCATTCCTCCAATATTCATTCCACATGATTTGTATCAACGACAAAAAGCAGTGGACTCAGTACCGATCCTTGCAGCACACTGCTGTTCATAGTCCTCCAGACTGAAAAAATAGACAACACGACCCCCCTCACCATGATCTTGTCTCCTACTTTCATGCCAATTTTGTTTCAAATAGCTAACTCTCCCTGGATTCCATTTGATCTAATCTTGCGAACCAGTCTGTCATGTGGAGCTTTGGTGAATGTCTATATGGACTTCAGCAAGGCCATGTCCACTGCTTTGCCTTCTTCAAAAAACTCAGTCAAGTTGGTGAGACAAGATTCCCCACTCACAAAGCCATGTTGACTATCCCTAATCAGTCTTTGCTTCTCTAAACACATGCAAATCCAGTCCCTCAGAATCCCCTCCAGCAATTTACCCAACACTGACATCAGGCTCAACGGTCGATAGTTCTCTGGCTTTTCCTTAAAGAATGGCACCACATTCGCCACCCGGCCTTCTGGCACTTCACCAGTGTCTGTCAGTGATGCAAATATCTCAGCAAGGGACCCAGCGGTAGTACATGTTCCAGGACATCAAAAGGGAAATGCCCTGAAGCCTCACCACCCTCTCTATTTGTGTGTAACACCTGATTAGGTGCCACCTTTATGCAGTTTAAGACGTCCAGCACCTAGACCACTGTAATATGGACACTTTTCACGACTCATTATTTATGTCTCCAAGCACTCTAGCTTCCATATCCTTCTCTGCAGTAAATACTCATGTGAAATACTTATTTACTATCTCAGACTCATGTCTTTTTTTTTTAATTATGTCTTTCTCCTCTCATCTTACACGTGTCCCCTTGTCTTGAAATCGCCCAACCGTAGGGAAAAAAGCCCTTAATAGCAACATAATCTGTGCCCTCATGATTTTTTCAGCCTCTGTAAGGTCACCCCTTAACCTCCTATGCTCCAGTGAGAAAAGTCCTAGCTTTGGCAGTCTATTTTAATAATCAAGCCCTCCATTCCTGGCAACATCCCAGCAATTTTTTTCTGACCTGTCTCCAGTTTAATAATAACATCCTTCCTGTAACAACTGCACACAATACCTCAAATGAAGCTTCACCATGTCCTGTACAATCTCAACACAACATCCCAACTCCGAGACTCCAAAGGTTGAGCAATGAAGGCAAGTGTGCGAAACAACTTGGTAACCACCCTGTCTACCTGTCTCCAGAAACTTGAAAGAATTATGTACCTGAATCTCAGCATTTCTCTGTTCCACAACACTATCCTGGGTGCAACCATCAATTGCGCAAGTCCTACACTTGTTCATTTTACCAAAATACAATGTCTCACATTTATTCAAATTGAACTTCATCCTCCACTCCGCAACCCATTGAGCAAATTGATCAAGATCTCGCTGTCACCTTAGATAACCTTCAGTAACCACTATAACCACCATTTCCAGTATCATCTGCAAACTTATTACTTTTGTTCCTTAAATTCTCATCCAAATCAATTATATTTGAAGAACAAAGAAGTGGACCATGTGCAGATGGCTGTGGAACACACTAGTCACAGAACTCCACTCTGAAAAATCCTCCAGCACCACCTGCTCTCCTATAACTGAGCCAATTTTGCTTCCAATTAGCAAGTTCTTCCTGAATCACATGTGATCTAACTTTACTCATCAGTCTACCATGTGGAACCCTGTCAAAAGTTTCACTCTCATTCCAGAGGTGATGCAAATCTGACCCAATTCCCCTGCCATTTGTCCACTGCCCTCTTGATCATGCCTTAAAAGTTAATCCCAACTCTCTTTTGAGAATAACTGCTAAATCTGCTTCCAGTTGCCGTTCAGATTGTTCCAGATGCTGGGAACTTGCTGAGTCAAGTAATCTTCACATTTTCACCCTGCATTATTTGCCAATTATCTGAGTGTTGTATTCTGCGGTTACCAACATTGACACTGTTAATAATTTTTCTCTCTCTGCAAACTAATATCCTGGAAACAAATCTACAACTCAACAAAATCATTGCTAATTAGCCCCAAGGAGAATTATCTCAGCTTCTTCTAGCTCTCTCCAACCAGAAACCCATAATTTTAATTTATTTATGGGATGTGGCCTTTGCTGCACAGACTAATATTGATTGCCCATTTTTATTTGATTTGGAGAAAGTGTTGTTGAACCACTTCCTGTAACTGCTGCACTCCATGTGCTGTGTACTCCACTGTGCTGTTTAAGACGATAATCTGCCCTGAGGCCTCACCACCCTCTCTATTGCAGGAATCATATCGCAAACCTCACCACCCTCCCTATCATGAGAATGACCCTCAAGCCTCACTACTTGCACTATTGCAGCCATCACCTCGAGCCTCACCACCCTCCACATTGCTGAAATCCCTCTCCAGCCTCACGACCTGCCTATCGTTGGAATCCCTCTCTAGCCTCTGAATTATCACCATCTCTGTAGATTCCTCCAGTCTCACAAACCTCACCTCTGTAATCTCCTCCAGATTTCAAGGTGAGAGGGGAAAGTTTAAGGGGGATATGTGTGGTAAATTCTTTACACAGCAGGTGGAGTGTGCCTGGAACACATTGCCAGCGGAGGTGTTAGAGGTGGGCACGATAGCATCATTTAAGATGTATCTAGACAGATACATGAATGGGCAGGGAGCAGAGGGATACAGATCATTGGAAAATAGGTGACAGGTTTGGATAGAGGATCTGGATTGGCACAGGCTTACAGGGCCGAAGGGCCTGTTCCTGTGCTGTAATTTTCTTCGTTCTTTATTCAACACCCTCCTGTCTCTGTAAATTCCTCCAGCCCATATAAACTTCCTCAGCGCTGTAGTTGTCTTTACCCTCACAAACCTCCCTTTGTTTGCCATCTAATCCAGCCTCACAATCCTCACCATTTCTGTAACCTCCTCCAACCTCACTTTTCCCTATTTTTGTAATCTTCTCCAGTCTCAGAACCCTTCCTGTCTCTAATATTCTCCAGCCTCACAAATCTCAACATGTCCCTTCCTCTAATACAGTCCTAATGATGATGCCCCATTTTTATTCCTCCACTTGATGGTGGCACTTGCAATTTCCTGGGATTCAAGCTCCAGAACTTCCTGGTAAACCACTTCATCTTTGTACCTCACTTTTCTCCAGAAAACACTGAGCAATCATGAGTCATTCATTCTAGTATCTCATTTTCTGAAATGGCTTGAAATATTGCTGGGCATCTTCCTATGTGAAGTGTCTCGGAGGTCTACAGTACAGAAAGAGGCTTTGTGTCCCATCCAGCCTGTGCCAGTTAAAAACCACACCCTAACTATTCTAATCTAATTTTCCAGCACTTGGCCCATAGACCTGTCTGCGTTGGTATCACAAGTGGGCATCTAAATATGCCTTAAACGCTATGAGGATCTCTGTGCCTACCACCCTCACAGACAGTGAGGCTCAGTGCCATTGTCACAGCATGATGACATTACAGACAGGAGCAGAGACAAGCTGAGTCTGTGCAAACTAAAGATCCCCTACACACTGTGAAGGACGGGATGGTCCCTGATAGGGGGCAGAGGAGATTTAACAGAATGGTTTGTAGGAAGAGGGTTTTTAGTTGCATGGTTAGGGCTGTTTTTTTTTTAAAACATTATTCTTTCATGTGACCTGGGCATTGCTGGTACATTTTGAGAATATCCATCTACAATAGATGAACTCTCCTTCTCAACCTCTCCCCTTGCCTGGGGTGTGGTAATCTTCAGGTTAAACCAGCCCTATGGTCAGGTAGGACAATGGTGACTTTACCTTTGGCACAGTGATGTCACTTTGCCTCAGTGGTGTAGAGGGGAATGTTGAATGTGGTAGATGGGACACCACTCTGACAGTGCTTCACCTGGAGGCTGTTCACTTTCTTTCATATTGTCAGGGCTGCACTGATGCAGGGAAGTGGAAAATGTTTCAACACAAGCTGGATGAGTTCCTTATCAACAGCAGTCAGTCATTGGGGAAATCAGGTGTTTGGGGAAACTGAGATTATTCTCCTAGTAACAAAGGGTTTTGAGGGGACCTTTGACAGAGATGTTTACAAAAGATATACATTACGATGATAAAACGTACACCCGCTCATCAACTGACCAGACAAATGATTACACGACATATATTGAAAGTTTAAGGGACGATCTATTGAGAGAATGGGGTGATATAAAAGAGAAATTTTCCGTGGCAAATGGGAAATGAGCAGGAACACAATACTCACATAATGCGAATATCCAGGTCCTGATGAATCAAGTAATCCTGTCAGAGTTTGGTGCTACAACTATTGAGACTTCCACCTGAAAGTCCACTTGCAATATCCTGTAACACAAATTCATAAAATCCAATCAGTCCAGTTAGAATTTCACACCAGCCCCTCCTCCTGGCCGAGGATAACTGTGCATTGTCCCTGCTACACATTATCCTTTGTGGGGGTCAGCAGTTGATTCAGGGGGAAATGTATTGGGGTTTCTAGGAATTTCCACCTTGGGGCTTCATGTCACTAAACAGATCAGCAGGTCTTTGACACATGGCAAAGAATGCCCGAGAGTTAGTGAGATGCAGGCAGCAGGATTTGCTTCCTATTCTTTCCTTCTGTGCTGCTGCACTGCCACAATGAGATATTGGGCCGGAAAAGCTGGTGCAGCTTGATGGACAAGTTGTCTCGATTCTGAGCAATGGACAGTAAGTTTCTGGTCATTCGAAAGAATGTCCCTTAAAAAGATAGCAATTACATATGCGCCATGTTACCCAGTGCTCCCAACAAAAAGAATGAGGGAGGATCGCATTTAAAAAGAGGGGATAACAGTCAAGTTCCATGAGGGTTACAGTTTATGGAGAGACATTGATAAATGGGCGACAAGTTGGCAAATGGAGTACAACTGTGGGAAAATGTGAAGTTGTTCATTTGAGGAGACAACCAAAGAATACAGTATTATTTAAAAAGGTAAAATCTGCGGAAAACCAATACACAACGGGACTCAGGAATAATTGTGCAGGAAACACAAAGTGAGCACACAGTTGCAACAGGTAATCCGGGCTGAGGGGATATTTCCCATCGTGGGAGCAGATTCCTGATCAGGCAGACAATAGAGGGTTCTCTTTTGGAATCGTTAAGTTTAAGGCAACACAGACATGGGTGAGCGGTTTCGGTCACAAATGAGCTGGAGTGAGGTGGAGAGAAGGAGCATTTTAGAGATTGAAATTTCTGACATGTGATTGAGAAGACGTATGTTAGGATGTTCATCTTGAGGCCAGATGTGAGAACATTATTGAGAAGAGTGCAGTTCAACCTCAGACAGTTCCCAATGAGAGGGATGGATTCAGTACAGTAGTAAGGAAAAGTAATTTGTAATAATAACTGAAGGGAACGTGTTTAACTATCACAAAGTGTTATTGGAGGAAATTCCAGCTAATCAAGTAGTGGAAGTATGATAAGCAGTTTTATAATTGAGTAACAGTGGAGCAAAGGAGAGTGATGAGGGGGGAGTTAGATCTGAACATTGTGGAATACATGCAAAACCTGACAGTGCTTGTGGAAGACCTCACCTCCTGGCAGTATGTCGGTGAGAAACAGGATGGACCAAGGATAGACCCTTGAGGGACAACAACGACATTGATTTCAGGCAGGAGTGGAGATGGAGTAGGATTTTCCAATGATGGTGAGGTCAAACATTGGTTTTTAAACAGAATGGGTGAGAAGGACATAGCCAGAAAAGAGAAACAGACAGAACAAGTAACAATATCTGTGAATTGGCATGGGTGGGGGGGGGCAGAGGCAAGGAGGAGGAGAAATAAGAGAGAGAGAGAGAGAGAGAGAGAGAGAGAGAGAGAGAGAGAGAGAGAGAGAGAGAGAGAGAGAGAGAGAGAGAGAGAGAGAGAGAGAGAGAGAGTTAGAATGTTTGGAGTTTAACAGAATAGGGAAAAGGGTTAGGATAAGTTCTGATAAGGCTTGACATGAGACTGGACAAAGATGCAAGTTTAGGCCTAACATGAGGAGCAACGTGCCAGGCAATTTGGTTTGGTAGGCTCGTGGAAGAGAGGGAAGCAGCAGAGGCAGCTGATTGGATTGACTCAATCTTAGTGACACAGAAACTCCATGTGTCTCCCTCACTTGCTGTTGGAGGGGAGGATGGAGGAGGCAGGATGATGGACGGCGTTTTGCAAAGAAACAAAGCCTGCATTGGTGATATTAACTTTTATCTAGAATATTAAAATGTACAACAGAAGTCTGGATCGAATCCCATCTCAGCAAATGGTGGAATTTGAATTCAATTTAAAAAAGACTGGAATTAAGAATCAGCTGGTTGCCATGGAACCATTGCTAATGGCAGAAAACAAAAACAAAAAAATCTCATGTCCTTCAGGGAAAGAAATTTGCCAACCAAGCCACTCAGTTGCAAAATCTCAACAAAGGTATGAAGCTGGGTGGCCCACTTGGCATCTACCAAAGCACAAGGAAAGACACCTGCAGAATTAGTCCTATTGACCCCACCAACTCCTCCTTACTCATATCTGGGGGCTAGCGGCAAAACTTGGAGAGGTGACTCAAAGTCTAGACAAGAAACAGCGTCAGACTCATGGAAACTAACCTTACAGACAACGACACATCACCACTGTCCTCAGTGAAGGCCTGTCCCACGAGCAGGACAGACCCGGCAGACGTGGCAGCACGGTGCTATTCTGACCGGATTATTTGTCCCGAGAGTACTCGACATCGACGCCTGGAAGTCTCATGGCTCCTGCTCGTTACCATGTATCATCCTTCCTCGGTTGATAAATTGGCAGGAGTATTATTGCTAGATTATTAATCCAGAGACCCAGATAGCGTTCTGCGGACCTGGGTTCAAATCCTGCCATGGCAGATGGTGAAACCTGAATTAAGTAATTATCTGGAATTACGAGTCTAATGATGACCATGAAACCATTGCTGATTTTCAGGGAAGACTCATCTGGTTCATTTGTATCCTTTTGGGAAGGAAATCTGCCATCCTTACCTGGTCTGCAATACATATGACTCCAAACCCACAGCAATGCGGTTACTATTAACTGCCTTCTGGGCAATAAACACTGGTCCAGCTGGTGATTTCCATATCCCAAGAGTGAATTTTAATTGAAAAAAAAACTCCATGTTGAACAGCACTTGGAGGAAGCACTGCGAGTGTGAATGGCACTACTTGTACTCAATGCCCACCATCAGGAGTAGTTTGCAGCAGGATTACCAATCAAGCTGGACAGGTCCCAAAGGAAAAAGCTGCCTGGCTGGGACCGCAGCAGGTGGTGCCACAAGCAACAGAAGGGAAAAACATAGCTGGTCTCATCGTCACAAATTTCCCAGCTGCAGATGCATCTGTCCGTGACAGGATTGATAACAGCGACCAGCGCGTAGTCCTGTGGAGACAAAGCCTCATCTTAAACTTGAGAATACCCCCATTGCATGATAATAAAATATGAGGCTGGGTGAACACAGCAGGGCCAGCAGCATCTCAGGAGCACAAAAGCTGACTTTTCGGGCCTAGACCCTTCATCAGAGGAGATGCTGCTGGCCCTGCTGCGTTCATCCAGGCTCACATTTTATTATCTTGGATTCTCCAGCATCTGCAGTTCCCATTATCACTAATACAATACCCACCATTGCGTTGGGTGGCACGAACTTCGGGTGAAAGAGACAGACTTGGAACAGACACAGGAACTCAAAACCAGATATCTATGAGGCTTTGTGGGACATCAACAGCAGCAGAACTTAATCCAGCACAGTCTGTAACCTCGTGGCTCGGCATATCCTACAGTCAACCATTAGCATTGATCCAAGGGATCAACACTGGTTGAATGGATAGTATCGGAGGGCATGCCAAGAGCAGCACCAGGCTTACCTAAAAATAAAGGTGCCAACCTCAAAACTACCAAACAGGACTATCTGCATGCCAAATAGCATAAGCAGCAAGCGTTAGAGCTGAGCCACCCCTAACCAATAGATCAGATGTGAGCTCTGCAGTTCTGCCACACCCAGTTGAGCATGGTGATGGACAATTAAGCAACTCACTGGAGGAAGCATGCCAAAAATCCCCATCCTTACTGACAGAGGAGCCCAACCTATCCACGCAAAAGATAAGACTGCAGCAAATTTCAGCCAAAAATGCCAATTGGATGATCCATCTCACCTTCTCCAGAGGTCCCCGACATCAGATGTGAGTTTTCATCCAACTTGATTCATTTCAAATAATATTAATAAATGAATGAAAGGTTACAGACCCTGGCAACACTCTGGCAATAGTACCGATGACTAGTGCTCTAGAGCTTGCTAGTGCCAAGCCAAACTGTTTCAGTCCTGCTACAGCGCTGGCATCTATTGACAATTTGGAAAACTGCCCAGGTCTGTTCAGCACAAAAACACAGCAAATCCAACCCGACCAATTTCCCCTCAACCTGTCTACTCTCTATCATCAGTAAAGTGATGGAAGGTGTTGTCAACAGCACTATTAAGCAGCACTTACTCAGCAGTAACCTGCTCAGTGACACCCAGTTTGGGCCACGGCAGGCACTTGGTTCCTGATCTTATTACAGACTTGATCCACATATTCACAAACAGCTGAATTCCTGAGGTGGGGTGAGGGTAACTGCAGAGCCCTGCACCAAAACCACTTATTTCCACTTCAGTGGAAATGACCCGACAGTGACACCTTAGTTTCAGCTCATCTGCTGAGCCTCTCATCTATTCCTGTGTTACCTCTAGACTTAACTATCCAAACTCACCGCCAGTCGGCCTCCCACATTCAATGTCCCTGTAACCTCAAGAATACCTAAAATTCTGCTGCACACAAGTTCATTTGTCCCAAGACCTGTTCACCATCACTGCTGTGCTCCCTGACCCACAAAGGCTCCTATTTATAAGCAACAATTTAAAATTCTCATCCTTGATTTAATTCCTGGCTGTGATGAGCCCTATCTCCCTGCACCACACAACCTTCAAGACTTCGATAACTCATTTAGTTCCAGACTCCAACAATGCGTTTAATCATTGCTTCACTTTGGGAGGCTGTTTCTACAGTTGCCAGGCAACATGGTCTGGAATTCCCCTGATAAACCTCTTAGGTTTGCTTTCCTTCTTTAAGATAGTCATGAAAACCTGCAAATTTAGTTACTTTTTGGTCACCTGACCTAATATGGCCTTACGATAAAAGTTTGTTGATAATATTTTTGTGAAATTATAAAACATGATAAAAATACAAATTGTTTGTTGATTTGGACATACACCGTTAGCTCTTCAGTATTGCTCAATGAATGATCTGTAACTTCTCAAATGGCCGTATTGTGGGAGCACCTTCATCATACAAGCTGCAGCAGGACACGAAGGTTAAACTTCTCCACAGGCAACAGGGCTTTGGCAACGATCGCTGGTATCTGTGGAAGGAGAAACAGTAAATGTTGCAGAAGTGCAAAATGAATGACGAGAATAAAAATGCTGTCGAATTTGGTGGTCTGAAATGGAAGAAAAATGCACTCTCTTTCTGGGAATACATTGCCTGACTGAAAGATACCATTCAAAAATTAATCTGGTAAGACAGCAGCACGTGGTCAGGGGGTGTGGAGCAGTGGAAAATTTATTCACAAAAAAGGTATAAGGAAGTAACAGTAAAACACTACAGAGATCAAATATATCCATCATTAGAGACTGAAGAGATTAAACACCGACAAAGGTCATCAGGGAGCACAGAAGTGACTAAGAGTAGTGCGAGCTGCTATTATCCCACACTCTGGGAAAGAAATTCAGAAGAAACAAACATTTCTCTTGGATAAGAGATAATAGGAGCTGCAGATGCTGGAGAATCCAAGATAACAAGTTGTGGAACTGGATGAACACAGCAGGCCAAGGAGCAGGAAAGCTGACGTTTCGGGCCGAGACCCTTCATCAGAAATGTGGGAGGGGAAAGAGGTTTCTGAACTAAACAGGGAGACAGGGGGAGACAGATCAAAGATGGAGAGAAAAGATATGTGGAGAGGAGACAGACAAGTCAAAGAGGCCAGCATGGAGCAGGTAAAGGTGAGTATCGGTGGGGAGTTGGGAGGTGATAGGTCAGTCCAGGGAGGTGGGATGAGGTTGGTAGGCAGGAAATGGGAGTGCAGCTTGAGGTGGTAGGGGGAATAGGAGAGAGGAAGAACTGGTTAGGGAAGCAGAGACAACCTGGGCTAGTTTTGAGATGCAGTTGGGGGAGGGGAGATTTTGAAGCTTGTGAAATCCACATAGACACCATTGGGCTGCAGGGTTGCCAGGCAGAATACGACTTGCTGTTCCTGCAACCCTTGGGTGGCATCGTTGTGGCACTGCAGGTGGCCCAGGATAGGCATTTCGTCTGAGGAAACAGACGGGGAGTTGAAATGATTCACGACTGGGAGGTGCAGTTGTTTATTGTGAACCGAGTGTAGGTGTTCTGCAAAGCGGTCCCCAAGCCTCCGCTTGGTTTCCCCAATGTAGAGGAGGCCACAACGGGTACAGGGGATGCAGTATACCACGTTAGCAGATGTGCAGGTGAACGTCTGCTTGATGTAGAAAGTCTTCTTGGGGCCTGGGATGGGGGTGAGGGAGGAGGGAGGTGGTGTGGGGGCAAGTGTAGCACTTCCTGCGTTTGCAGGGAAGAGTGCCAGGTGTGGTGGGGCTGGAGGGGAGTGTGGAGCGGACAAGGGAGTTACGGAGAGTGTGGTCCCTCCGGAAAACAGGCAAGGGTGGGGAGGGGAAAGTGTCTTTGGTGTTGGGGTCGGATTGCTGATGGCAGAAATGTCAGAGGATGATGTGTTGGTTCCAGTGATTGGTGGGGTGGTACGTGAGGATGAGGGAGATTCTTTTTCGGTTGTTATTGCAGGGCGGTGTGCGAGTTAGGAGTTGTGGAAAAATACAGGAGACACGGTCAAGGGCATTCTCGATCACTGCGGGAGGGGTGCGGGTGAAAAGAGGTGGGTGGTGGGGATTGCGGTCCTCGAAAAGGAACAACATCAGACGTACGGGAGTGGAATCCTGAGAGCAGATGCGGCGGAGGTGAAGGAATCGGGAATAGGAGATGGCATTTTTTGAGGACAGTGGGTGGGAAGACGTGTATTCTAGGTAGCTGAGAGAGTCGTTGGGCTTGAAATGGATATTGGTTTCTAGACAGTTGCCTAAGATGGAAACAGAGGTCCAGGAAGGTGAGAGAGGTGTTAAGAGATGGCTCAGGTGAACTTAAGGTTGGGGTGGTAGGTGTCGGTGAAGTGGACGAACTGTTCGCGCTCCTCGTGGGAGCACGAGGCAGTGCCGATACAGTACCGATACAGTAATCCATGTACCGGACGAAGAGGTGGGGTTCAGGGCCAGTGTATGTACGGAAGAGGGATTGTTCCAACAAAGAGGCAGGCACAGCTTGGGCCCATGCGAGTACCCACGGCCATCCCCTGTGTCTGCAGGAGGCGGGAGGAGTTGATAGAGAAGTTGTTGAGGGTGAGGACAAGTTCACCTAAGCGCATAAGGGGTTCAGTAGAGGGGACCTGGTCAGACCTGCAGGGCAGGAAATAGCGTAGGGCTTTTAGGCCATCTGTATGGGGAAATGCAGGCGCTAATGTGGTATACTGCATCCGCTGTACCCGTTGTGGCCTCCTCTACATCGGGGAAACCAAGCAGAGGCTTGGGGACCACTTTACAGAACACCTACACTCAGTTCGCAATAAACAACTGCTCATCCCCGCCTCCCTAACCTGCTCTTCCTCTCACCTATCCCCTCCTCCCTAGACTGACCTATCCCCTCCCTACATCCCCACCTACTCATCTTTACCCACTCCATTCCCACCTCTTTAACTTGTCTGTCTCCTCTCCACCTGCCTCCCCCTCTCTCCCTATTTATTTCAGAATCCCCTTCCCCTCCCCCATTTCTGAAGGGTGCAGGCCCGAAAATGCCCCTCTGATGCTGCCTGTCCTGTTGTGTTCCTCCAGCCCCACACCTCGTTCTCTCACTTTCTGCCAGAGGCGGCTGCGCATGCGCCCAGCTTCACCTCGGCCCTTTCAAAGTTTCAAAGCTGCCGCGCATGCGCCCCGCGGATCATTGCCCCCAATAAAGATGGTGGCGGTCACACGGGCCTATCGCCATCTGAGGCATTGATTTGTTTTTTTGCAAACGTGAGTCTAGGAGTTTCAAATGTGTGTTTTCCGACGTGCACTAACTGTTTGTAAAACTTGCAAACCCATACGAATATCATTTCCCTCCAGCTTTCTGCCGTTTTGCTTTCTTTACCGTGTCCTGCTCTTACCTCAATTGCACAAATCTTGGTCTCAGCAAAGGATCAAGGCCCGAAACGTCAGCTTTCCTGCTCCTCTGATGCTGCTTGACCTGCTGTGTTCATCCAGCTCTGCACCATGTTATCTCGGATTGTCCAGCATCTGCGGTTCATATTATCAAAGCGACTCTGCACTGCTCTCGTGGCTGATCACGTGGTTTCCCGATCCCGCCCCCTCCTCATTCTGATTGGTTAGAATGGCAGCAACATCAGCCGGTCATACACGGTGCCCCTATTGGCCCCTAGTGACTCAATCACCTAGACGCCATTGTGAGTTGGAGCATGCGCAGTGCTTTGTGTTGGCATTGTGAGAAGCTGATGATCGCCGTCACAATGTTGCATTTTGAGACAAATGAGACTGAGAACTGGATGAGAAAGATTGTTACATTAGCGATCCTGGGGTTTTAATAAGTCGCTCTGAGGGAGGGGCACTGCACCCGAAACGTTAACTCTGTCTTTTTACCTTCACAGATGCTGCCAGACCTGCTGAGCTTTTCCAGCAACTTTGTTTTTGTTCCTGATTTCCAACATCCCAGTTCTTTTGTTTTTTTTTAATAAGTCGCGATTGAAAAGGCTTCCTGCAGCTCAAAGCTAAAGATACTCTTGATACCGCTCTGTCAGCGAATAGAGAAATGGCGGTGAAATAAGGATAATAAATACAGGTCTAGCAGTCCTCAGGTAAGATGTAAAGAGAATAATTATGAATATGAAGAACACCACGTGGTGGTGAGGTGAGTGTTGTTCATATGAACTGTGATTGGGCAGAGAGGGAGGTTAATCAAAAAAGAACAAGCAGAAAAGAGATTCTCAAGAAAGGTCTGTGCAATGGAAAGCAACGAGAATCAGAAGATAAAAGCCCAAGACAGAAGAAAAAGTTTCAAGACCGAGGCTGCAAAAACTCCAATAAGTTGTATCACTGCTCTACTGCCGAGTTATTGGCATCAGCAGTATAATCCACATTCACCTGGAAATAGCTGTCTGAGTTTGTCACTGTAGTTTACTTCATAACAGATAAACTCCACACTTTGTCTCAATAAAGCTGACAGTTGGTTCACAAATTAGTTCTGCTGCCAAGTCCGTTCCTGTTTGAAAAGGGGTATAGATCCCATTTAAATAGACAATGCTAAATATCAATCCAGGCCGGCAGCCAAACTCCACTCCCTCACCACTGACTCCATCCCTGCCCCTGGTAACTGGCTGCGAACACACTGCTCACAGTCATGGTGCAATATTTCACCCCAAGATGAGCTTCTAACCACATTACTCACCCCCACACTCATTATCACAAAGACCACATACAATTCAACCTCAACAGCATCTCAGTTCATCTGCTGCTGAAACTCTTATCCATTCTTTTGTTACCTCTCGACTTAACTCCCCAAACACACTCCCGGCCGGCTTCTTAATTCTACTTCCCTGAAATCTTGAGGTGATCCAAAAATCTGCTGCCCATGTGTTTACTCTCACCCATTTCAGCATCTTCGAGTTTGCCATCCTGTGCTCGTTAGCATACACATTTTCTGGGTGGCAAAGCACCAAGGTATTGAAATTCATATCCTTATTTTGAAATTTTGTCATCACACCTCCTTCGTTTGATAGTCTCCAGCTGCAAACCCCTCTGAGATATATCTGAAGAAGGGTCATTGGACACAAAACAGTAATGCTGCTCTTTCTCCATAAGCACTGCCAGATAAGCTGAGTTTTACATCAATTTCTGCTTGTGTTACTACTTTCAAGCATCTACTGTTCTTTTGCTTTTTCCTTCAAGACATTTGTTCTACCTGACTTCCAACCTCCAGTAGATTTCTGGTTTTAACTCTCCCACCTTTCTCATGTTTTCCGTTTCCAAGGCCATCTTGAATTTACTCCCTAACCATCCCTGGGTTTCAAAGTCCCTTTGTTTGTTCAGGATATTCCTTGTAACCTACTTCTTTGGCCAGTTTTGGGTCACTTGTCCTAATAAGTGCCTGGTATCAAATATTGTTTTGTGACAATCTTGTGTAATATGTCAGATCATTGGATTGAATCAAAAATGTGAAAACATTTAAATTGTTCTTTTGGAAAACATCACTAATCCTTCACGATCATTTGGTAACTCCTTACCTAATATCATTGCAAGTGCGACTTCACCACACGACCTGTACTGGTTCAGAAAGGTCAAACATCAAATTCTCCAGATGTAACTGAGGATTGGCAATAGTTACTGATACCTTTGGAGAGTGATCCAAAGTTCATGTATCAGGATATGGTGAATGAATAGACAATAGGTGCTGGAGTAGGCCATTCGGCCCTTCGAGCCAGCACCACCATTCATTACGATCATGGCTGATCATCCACAATCAGTATCCTGTTCCTGCCTTATCCCCATAACCCTTGATTCCACTATCTTTAAGAACTCTATCTATCACTTTCTTGAAAGTATCCAGAGAGTTGACTTCGACTGCCTTCTGGGGCAGTGCATTCCATATATCCACCGCTCTCTGGGTGAAGAAGTTTTTCCTCAACTCTGCTCTAAATGGCCTATCCCTTATTTTTAAACTGTGTCTTCCAGTTCTGGACTCACCGATCAGCGGAAACATGCTTCCTGCCTCCAGAGTGTCCAATCCCTTAATAATCTTGTACGCCTCAATCAGATCCCCTCTCATCCTTCTAAACTCAAGTGTATATAAGCCCAGTCGCTCCAATCTTTCAACATATGATAGTCCCGCCATTCCAGGAATTGACCTCGTGAACCTACGCTGCACTCCCTCAATAGCCAGAATGTCCTTCCTCAAATTTGGAGACCAAAACAGCACACAATACTCCAGGTGTAGTCTCCAGGGCCCTGTACAGCTGCAGAAGGACCTCTTTGCTCCTATACTCAATTCCTTTTGTTATGAAGGCCAACATGCTATTAGCTTTCTTCACTGCTTGCTGTACCTGCATGCTTGCTTTCATTGACTGATGTACAAGAACACCAAATCTCGTTGTGCTTCCCCTTTACCGAACCTGACTCCATTGAGATAGTAATCTGCCTACCTGTTCTTGCCACCAAAGTGTATAACCACACATTTATCCACATTAAACTGCATCTGCCAAGTATCCGTCCACTCACCTAGCTTGTCCAACTCACCCTGTATTCTCATAACATCCTCCTCACATTTCACACTGCCACCCAATTTTGTGCCATCAGCAAATTTGCTAATATTACTTCTAATGCCTTCGTCTATATCATTAATATATATCGTAAACAGCTGCGGTCCCAGCACTGAACCTTGTGGTACCCCACTGGTCACTGCCTGCCATTCTGAAAGGGACCCGTTTATCACTACACTTTGCTTCCTGTCAGCCAGCCAATTTTCAGTCCAACTCAGTACTTTGCCCCTGAATACCATGTGCCCGAATTTTGTTCACCAATCTTCTATGCGGGACTTTATCGAAGGCTTTCTGAAAGTCCAGGTACACTACATCCACTGGTTCTCCCTTACCCATCTTCATATGGACATGATGCAGAACTTGTTGGGTAATATAAGCTCAGAAACAGAACAGCGATGGCTTCCTTCTGACTCGAGAGGGTCTAACTTTACTTTTTAATTGAAAAATGCTCAGGTTCATTTATAGTTCTTCACGGAGAATGAATTGTTGAACTTATTCAGCTGCATGTGTACAATAAATTTCTTCAGATGTGAGGTCAAAGAAATTCAAAACTATCCCTCATCCTCCCACAGACTTTCTCTCACTGTTAAGGTGCCTACTCATGGACCTAGGGGATCCAGGTACATGATTATTTGAAGTTTACATCCCATTTAGACAGTGGTTAAACAGTCTTTTGGCACGGCAGCCTTCATTGCTCAATTGTTTCAGTTTAGGAGTTGGGAAGTCATAATGAGGTTGCACAGGATGTTGATGAGCCCTCTTCTGGAATACAGTGTGTGGATTCTGTCACACAATTACAGGAGGCACATTATGAAGCTGGCGAGTGTTAAGAAGAGGTTTACCAGGATGTTGCCTGGTATGGAAGCTTTGATTTATAAAGAAAGGTTAGATAGACTTTGACTTTTCTCGCTGGTGCTTAGGAGGTTGAGAGGCGGCCTGTTAGAAGTTCATAAAATAATGAGACATGTAGATAGTATGAATTGAGGTTGTCATTTCCCAAGGATGGGAGATTTCAAGACTAGGGGATGTTTTTAAGTTGCAAGGAGATAATTTAATAAAAAAGATATGTGAGGCAGAACTTTGCAATGACTGTGAATAAAACAATGGCAAGTTGCAGCAGAGAAACAGGTGGCAAAGAAACAGGTGACAGTGAAGCAGGCATGTGAGGGCTAATGTGTTTCGTTTGCCAGTGACATTCACCGCTTCACAAAGTGGAGAACATTGAAGTGCAGCAGTGACGGTGATTATTTTGCTGGATATTCACCTTGCAAATGGTTTTTCCGCCAGTATCCCTGATTATATCACAATCGACAGGATGAAAGCTACAGCAAGATGTGTGGAGCCAGTGGTGTAATTGATACGGCATCTGAATTTGAATTGGAAGTTTGGAATATTGTATCCTGTCTCACTCGAGTGAAGTTGACAGCTTTTCTACCCTTGCAAATTGACACACGCTCCCGAAGAGGAATGTCTGCCCAGCGCTGTTTTTGTCAGGTTCCCAGCACCTGAAGTGAATGGATTGCTGGGTTTTGTAAATTGAAAATTGAAATTGAAAGGTAAATGAGTAACATGAGTGTGGGGCTACTTCAGCTCATTGTATATTTCATATCCCACCTCATGGCAACAGTACATATTGTTAGGAGAAACTCCTTGTGTTCCACATAAAGCTGCCTTTTGTCGGGAAACCTTGTGTACAGCGGGAGAAGCGGGTAGAACAGTGTGTGGAGAATATCACAAAGACTGACACTGACCCACACATTAAACAGTAAAGTTGACAAGTAAAGTTGTAAACTTGCTCGCCCAGTTGGCTTGTTTTCGTTCAGACATTTTGTCACTATGCGAGGTAACGTCATGAGTGAGACTTCCAAAGAAGCGATGTTGTTCTCCTCCACTTGGAATTTATACTGCCCGGCCTGTTCCGGCAACTTCTGTCATTTCACATTCTGTTTGAATGGGTTGCATATGGGGTCCAATTCTCTCTGTTTGCCGACTACATTATGGATTGAGAACCATGCCTCTAGGAATTCCCATGTGTGTCTGTGTTTGGACTGCACTACTGCAGTTATGTTGTCCCAGTTAAACTGATGGCCTTCATTATCCGGGTGTACTGATATTAGGGAAAGTTTGTCATGTCATTTTGCTGCCAGCTGATGTTCACGCATACTGATGGCTAGTTTCCTTCCTGTCTGTCTGATATAATGTTTGTGGCAATCGTTGCACAGTATTTTGTAAACAATGTCAGCGCTGTATGTTGTGGGTATGGTGTCTTTAATCCTTGAGAATGTTTGTCGTAGCATGGCTTTGGGCTTGTGTGCTACCGTAACTCCTAGTGGTCATAGGAGTTGTCAGTTCTGATATGTTCTTGATGTGTGGCAGTGTGTCCAGTGTGTTAGGGCATAATGTGTCCTCTTCGTGTTGCTGTTTAGTCAGTACCTGCAGATGAAATTGCAGGGATAGCATTCAAAGCGAAGATTTTGTATTGGTGTTCTTCCTCTTTCTGCATAGTTCTTGGTCATTGCAATGAGTGGTGGCCCGTTTAAATAGTGTCCCGACACAGCTTAGTTTGTGCACCACTGACCAGAGTTAGTTGCCAAATTAAAAGTATCCGAGCCCCTCGAGGCACTGACCCGAGTTGTGATGTGCAAAGGACAACACACAAAGGAGGATCCTTGTGTGATTGATCCAATATGATCTGTATGCCAGGGTAACAGTGAAGGCTGGTCTTCAGCACCCACATTGAACCTGGCTCCACTTGTCCTCCAGCCACCTCTCACAAACTACCATTGCCCTTCACCTTTCCTGACCTCCCCTCTATTCTTGTTTTAAACTGATTGCACTTCAGGCAGTTTCAGCTGGCATTGCTGATGTGGAACTGTAACATGGAGTGAATCGATTTTGACTGATCAATGACATAATTCTGCTTCTCAAGATCAGTCAATATTTCAGATTTATTACTTTAAATGATAACCATGAACAGGCTATGACAGTGAAGGCACTGAATCGTAATCACTGGACCAGCAGGAAAGATCAGTTTATGGCACTCAGGACACTGTCTGATTCGGCCTTGCGTTCTCCCAACCTTCTGCACATGATGCCCCTCTGCTCTGTTTCGGTTTTGTTACGTCTTGATATATAATAGTCTCCAGTTATCTATTCTTTTGTTATTTCCAATACATGAGACCCTCTTTCCATGTCTTGTGCCTGGCTGCACAGCTCAGTGGTCAGAGCACTGGTCTCAGAAACAAGTGGTTGTGAGTTCGAGCCTGTGATAGTGTTTTTACACACCCTGCTTCAAAGGGCAAAAAGAGCCCTTTAAAAATTATCTGAAATTATAACAGTATCATTTCCTCCACAGGCCGGAAATATGTGTGAATTTCCATATTGCTGTTTGTCCTTCCACTTGAGGAGCAGCACTTGGAATGGCAGGAAGCAGCTGACATCAGTGATGTTTGGCTGGAAGTACAAGGTGAAGCAGGAAAACTGTAGGTGAGCAATGGGGGAGGAGCACAAACCCAGGGCATCCATCAAATACTTCCATTTGTTGCTGTAAATAGGTTCTAGTTTTGGAGTCTGGAATGGGACAATAGAGCCAAGTGAGTGACGTTCTGCTTTCTGGGGGTTGCTCTCTCTGAAAGCCTCTGGCACTCTCGGTGGAAGGTCTCCTTGTTAGTTTCCTTCTGTGGGTGAAAATGAGGGTCACTTCCCCGAGGGGGCATGAACACAGTCTTCCCATCTCAAACTTCAGTTTTGCTTGTTGGTTCCTCAAAGTGTTGACCCAGAAACCCGCATCGCACACACTTCATTGGGGAGACAATGGCCTGAGGTTTTTATCACTGGACACTTAATCCAGAGACCCAGATAGTACTTTGGGGACTTGTGTTTGAATCCACTTGCAGCAGACGGTGGAATTTAAATTCAATACAAACCAGGAATTAAGCGTCTAATGATGAGCATGAATCCGTTGTCCTTGAAGGGAAGTAAAGTGCCATTCTTGCTTACATGTAACTCCTGACCCACAGCAATGTGGTTGACTCTTAACTGCTCTCTGGACATTTAGGAATGTGTAATAAATGTTAGCCTAGCCAGTGATGCCCTCATCCCGTGAATGAATTTAAAAAGTACGTCAGGAATTCCTCCTGTATGCAATGATAACTGATTTGCTTTGCCCAATCTTTATGCCAACTGAAGTCACCTGACTCTTGAAGTCAGTGACCTTTCATCGTAGTAGAGCTCTCCCTTTCTGCTGGTGTCTTCAATTTCCTTTTTAGTGCCTTCTGCTAAAAGTACCACGCGAGTTGACTGGGGTGTATATACATCGACCACTGTCAATTTCTGTCCCTTGATGTTTCTAAACTGTACCCAGACTCCATTTCACCAGAACTAATATCCATTGTCATTACCATATTAATTTTATTCCGTAACAAGTAATGCTAACCTACCTCCTCCTTCTTGTCAGTCCTTCCAAGAAACTGAATACCCCTGGAGCCCAGCTTCAGACATCGTAGATATTTTGGTTTCTGATTTACCAAAACATCCTGGATTCTGGAAAAGTCTGAGTTCAGTACAAATTAGCAGTTGTAACACTGCTATGTAAGAAAGAAGGAGGAGCAAAAATAAGGAATAAAGCCAGTTAACATGACTTCAATCAGTTGGGAAAGTGCTGAATAATGTCTCTTCATTAAGTATGTTTCAGCAATACTTTTAAAACAAAAATCGTATCATCTGATTAAATCAACGTGGTCAATCCAGAAGAAGACTTGCCATGATGGAGACAGGGCAGTTGCAGGTAAGTTCAAGGTCACCCTGGGGCCAGGCATGTTTGACAATTTCATTCCTTTTTGATAGTCAAACAAGTGAGTTTGGAAAGAGGAAACCAACAGCTGCATAACACTTGGATTCCCAAGAGGCATTTTGTAGGGTGTCACACTGGTGGCTAATAGATAAGAGAAGGGCTCTGGAACTGAAGGTAATGTATGAGCATGAATAGAGAGGTGGTGAACATGCAGGACATAACAGTAAGTGTTGTTGTGACTGTGATGAGAGGAGTGCAAAGGATTCGAAGGTCAATGTAAAGGTTAAATTAACCTCAGGGATGTTTTTAAGGGACTTTCAGGACAGATGAGACCATCCATCCTCTTGACAGCTGACCAGCCAGTCTGGCCACCAAATAAATTAATAGACGTATTGGTCACATGTGGGCAGGCCTCCTGGTGCCTTTACCCCCATGGGCAATATACCAGGAAGACTGTTAAGGGAAGATGGCGGAGATGGGAAACTGCTTCCATGACATGATGCCCACGTTTACAAACAAGCCCTCCCGACATGACAACCGCGTACACGGAGATGAAGTGGAAAACAGCAGGTAACAGCTCGAACAGGTTTTGTGTTCTTTCTCGGGAAGGTTTTCTTTTAAAAAAGAATAAGCCCAGTGACATCACAATGGTTTGCCTGTGATGTCATAAACACAAACAAGAATAAACAATAACTGCTGTGTGTCTTCACTTCATGTTGAGACAACGTGAGGTGAACATTGCAGACTTGTCGCTCTGCAGTTTCAAGTGCGAATCGCTTATTTCTTTTCTCTCCCTCATCAGTGTAATTAGAACTAACACTAATTGAAGCGGAGGGAAAGGAGCAATACCTTCGTGGTATCACTCTTGGTTGTGAGAAGAGTTTTGAGGTAATTTGAATTCAATATATACTGGACACTATTTGTAAAGAAATTGGATTTTAGTACGAATTTCAAAGACGGGAAAACTGGAAAAATGATGTGAATTTGGGGTAACCCGATTGAATTAATGCGTGTATGTTGTGGGTCGCAATGGTTCCAGTACTTGCCAAAACCAAAATTATATTGGCCACATTTCTGTGTCCGCTCTTTGATGGAGCAAAATGTTTCTTCTGGTCTTTGCTGAAGGTGATATTAGCAGGAAAAATGTTCATCTCGGATGACCACAAGATCCCATTATCACAACAATTCGCAAAAAAAACAAGAATGGAATTCTCCCGTATAAATCATCTACTATTTATCCCTCAGTGAATGTTATTTCAATGGAAAAGCTAATCATTACCAATTGTTATTCATGAAAACGTGCTTTCTGCACATTAACCAGTGCCTTTCCTGCATTACAGCAGCCAAAAAATAGTATTTAGATGAAAAAGGCCCTTTGGGAAATCATTCCAGATGTTCAAGGTGTTGGATGAGAGCAAAGCTTTGTTGAGTTTCATTTTGAACTGAAGTATCTGAAGGGTGATGTCCTGGCTGCTCAGTTGACAAGTTAAAATGTTAAATTGTTGAAGGAAGACCAAGTAGACAGTGAAGGCGCAAATGAATATTTGACATATGTAATGAGGCTGAAGTCAGCATATTTTTTGGTCTAGTATTTAAGTGTGATCGTACTCTTTCTCTTTTCATGTTGAATTTGGTTTTTACTTTTATGGTGTTTTCATTTGTCTTTTAGGTTTGACGATACTTCACCTTTCTCATTCCTCAGACTCCAACCCACTTTGATTCTGAAAGGTATGAATTATCATTAATTTTTCACAAAGCACAAGCTTCAATCCAGTTCCTTGTCTCCCTGTGTTCAGTCAGGCATCGACTCACTTATTCCAGACGTCACATGGAAATTTGCCTTTCGAGACAATGGGAACTGCAGATGCTGGAGAATCCAAGATAACAAAGTGTGGAGCTGGATGAACACAGCAGGGAACTGCAGCTGCTTGGCCTGCTGTGTTCATCCAGCCCCACACTTTGTTATCTTGGAAATATTCCTGCTCCTTTGTTCCATTTGCTCATACTCATCTGTGACATATTAAATTAGATTAGATTCCCTACAGTGTGGAAACAGGCCCTTCAGCCCAACAAGTCCAAACCGCCCCTTGAAGCATCCCACCCAGACCCACCTTCCTTTCACCCACACACCCCTCAACACTACGGGCAAATTAGCATGGCCAATCCACCTAGCCGACACATCTTTGGACTGTGGGAGCACCCAGGGGAAACCCATGCAGACACGGGGAGAATATGCAAACTCCACACAGTCAGCCTGAGCCTGGAATCGAGCCTGGGTTCCTGGCACTGTGAGGCTGCAGTGCTAATCACTGAGCCACCGTGCCTCCCGTATCCGACGAGATTAAAACAGCAGCGGTCCATTGACACCTCTGAAAAGTAGTAGTTGTCAGCCTTGCATCAATGACAGTAGCCTGACCCTGGAGTCAGACAGTTCTCAGTGTAATATCTTTGAGCACAATGAGGACTGATGTGGCAGCCCCCTTTTGCGACCTTGACAGACTGAGCAATAGGTGACCCGACATCTAACTGATGTCTCTCCAGTTTCCCAGCTGTTTTCTCCCCACTCCCCACACCGGGTTCGGTCTCCCACTGGGCTGACTGTGTCCCACTCTCTGGACTGCAGAGGTGTGGATTCTGAGAAGCTGACTGCCTCAGGTGTCCACCTGGCAGAGCCCATTACCCTGTATTAATGCCAGAGACTGCTCTTGGTGAACCTATCCTGCATGAAGGCAGCCTCCCTTGCTTTGACTCTGGGTTACTCCCTTTAGATTCTGAGACAGTGCTTCCAGGGTGTGTAGAGTGATTTTTATTCATATATTGATGTGAAAGCTTTGTTGATTTTTATTTTGAGTGGCCTAAAAAGTCTGAATCCTGACGTCCGTGTTGGCTCAGTTCGGATTTTAAAGTTGTGTTTTCTGAACAAGAGCAACATGATATCAGAAGAGCAAACAGATCATGGACACATGTAACTACACTGAAGTCAGCATTTTATCTTTTTTGGTCCAGTATTTAATTTTTTTATGGCAGTCTTTCTCTTTACATGTTGAATTTGGTTTTGTCTCTCATGATGTTTTCATTTATCTTATAGATTTGACTGTTGTTTCTGGTCAGTCAGCTTGCCGAAGCAGTCAGATTTCCGTCATACTACTCAGAATAAAAATGGTATGTACTATCCTTGCTTTTTCACACACAACAAATTCCAATCCCCTGATTACTTATTCTTCATATTCCTATATACCATCCAACACTCACTCACTCACACATTCTTCCACGATGTGCAAGATGTTTTATATATTTGGTCACAGGTTTGTCCCGTTTCATTTTGAGGGAGCTGAAATGTTTGAAGGCTGATGCTCTCATCTGCTCACTTGGCCTTTTAAAGTTTCAATTGTTCGAAGGGAGAGCAAGGTGATATTGAAAGAGTAAATAAACATTTGTGTTGACCATGAGGGTTTGTCCTTATCGACTTCTCCCCGTGCCTGACATGCTGGTTAAACAATCACCAGCTGTCTCTCTCTCTCTCACTCATGTGAGCACAGCCCTATGATGTGGTGTGGTAATGGTGACTTTTTTTTCGAAGGTGGGTCACTTTGGAACAGACAAGCTGGGTTTTTTTGTGATAATCACTGACTGTTTGTGTCAGGAAATATCTATTGCTGCACTTTTCAAATCCGAGCTACGTCCGATGGGTGTGAAATCTGGCGACAGACGTTTTTCCAAAAAATGTCGTCCATTGGAGGTTCTGAAGTTGAAGTCTGTTGGGTTCATTCAGAACTTCAAGACTGCCATTTATGTTATGCTAGTGTATTCACAGTAAATGGATAAATGGAGTTAAGAGAGAAATGCATCATGATGTGATACAATGGAGCAAGCTCAAGAGACCTTATTCCTATGAATTCAAAAAATATAGTTTAAGTTCTGAGATATTCAGCAAGCAAACTGTAAGACAAATGGAGTAACAAAAGTATGTTGTGTACTAGGATAGAGATCTGTTCAAACTTTTCTAATTATTATTAATTAAGTAAGCGACATGTGCAAATTCTTCTTTTGAATTTAAGACTGAGATAGAAGAGTCACCCAATTTACATTCATGATGAACATAGAGCAACGACAGAATCATGAAGAGGAATTGTGTCCCTTGATGTAGTGTAGTGGGGGTGGTGAAAATAACTGTCATGTTTTTCATAAATTTTTGACAATCATCATGACTAGAACTAACTTATAGCCACAAACTGGAGTGTGTTAATAGGGGTTAAGAGTGGGCATTAGATGGTGTTTCAATCACTGGCCACTTTCCACTGCTCTGCCACATGCTGTGCCTGGCAACCTTCAGTGAACAAAGTCCAAATTTGAACCAGATTTGCAAACCAGTTCCTGAATTCGAAACAAGAAAAGAACATGTCATCTGTCAGGCAAGCTAGTGTGTTGTGGCATTTTGACTACGAGAGGGAAATAAAACAATGTTCATGTGGAACTCTACTAAATATTTGAAACCTGAATGTGCACACTTCAGTTGATTCTCTCCGCTGCATAATTAACTTCAACTCTTCCATCCTGCTTTTATTGACATATTAATATCTGCTTGAGAGATTTCCTCCATGCCTGTTGATTGCTTACTGACTGCATGTGTACAATATACTGAGAAAACGCACCAGTTTTGATTTATCGCCGCAAAAACTGTGCGTTGAGGGACCGTGATTTACTGCGCTCGATTGTATTTTTTTTTCCTTTTTGCTGGAATTGTGAAAACTTAGAACACTGGAGGGCACATCCTTCCATAGATATCCTGCCCTTTCTTCTGTTACACCGTGCAATGAATGGGAAGGAAAGGAGCGGGAAGAATGATTATGAAGTAAATTTGAGTAGGGGAGCTGATAGCCTTTTACCACAACAGCAGAACAGATGGAAGGAATGAGTAGTAGGGTGAGAGAGAAAGGAACAGAGATTTCACCATTAAAAATGTTGAAGGCAATGTATTGGCAGCTGGTAGCCTTTATTTTAGTAATGTATTGCAAACATTCAATAGTTTTGCTGTTTTAATATTTAAAGATGGACATTACATAATTTCTCTCACTGAGATTGTCATCATCGTCATAAAACATCAATTTATTTTTAATGTTATTTGTCTTACTGGATCAAAATATGATGACACATAAACAAATTGAGCTTCAAAATCTCCCCTTCCCCTACCGCATCCCAATACCAGCCCACCTCGTCCCCGCCTCCCTAACCTGTTCTTCCTCTCACCTATCCCCTCCTCCCACCCCAAGCAACACACCCATTTCCTTCTGTCTAACCTCATCCCACCCACTTGACCTATTCGACCTCCCCAGCCTGACCTATCCCCTCCCTACCTCCCGACCTACAATCACCTCTACTGGCTCCATTCCTGCCTCGAAATTTGTCTGCCTCCTCTCCACCTATATTCTCCTCTACCCATCTTCGGTCCGCCTCCCCCTCTCTCCCCATTTATTTCAGAACCCTCTCCCCCTCCCCCTTTTCTGATGGAGGGTCTAGGCCCGAAACGTCAGCTTTTGTGCTCCAAAGATGCTGCCTGGCCTGCTGTGTTCATCCAGCTCCACACTTTGTTATCTTTGTTTGGAGGTTATGCTTTTCTGCAGTCATGCTTTTTTATACTTGTGTGGGGTAAAGTTCTTAAAACGGCAACTTCATTTAATTGAAACACATTTTGTACAATTTTCTATTACTTGGAACAAGTCTTGGAAATACATTTCCTGTGAATACAGACGATTCATAATTCTGACAGAACCGGTCAGCTACTCTGGCAAAGTTGAGAGGTTCGCATTGGATTTCACATTTCAAATCAGGCTCCTTCAAGAGTGCTCCAATTCCCTCCTTTGCTGACATGCTCCACCCTGACCCCTGCCCAATCCCAAAGGTATATTCATCTGCTGACATGAAGGAAACTGAATTTGATATAGGGGTGCTTAATGTGATTTGAACTATGAAGTTCTTTGTGAGAGTTCTTAATTTCTTTTGCACACTCCACAGTATCAAGTATGATAACCCTTCGGCAGCACATTGGAAGAGACCTTGCATGGCACGAGTTGTGGAACAAAAAAAAACAGAGGTTTCCTTTTATCTTCAGTTTCTCCCTCCTTCTATTTTCCGCCAAGTCAGCAAACATTTTATACCTCTCTGCTTTCCTTCCAGTTATGTAAGCTTGCTTTCAAGAGTAATTAGATTCCTCAAAACAATATTGTTCAGAAATGTGAAGTCAGTGATATTGTTAGCAGAGAATTCAAACAGGATTGAAGCCAGACTGTCATGTTTCCTGTTGCTGGCTGTGGCCTTGAGCTGGAGAAAGAAGTTGCTGCACATAATTCCACATTTTCTCTGTTGTGGAAACTTTCTGGCCCGTCTGATGACTGGATTAAAGTAGAAATTGAGAAATAGTGGGTAGTCAGCTGAAGGGATTTAATATTAAATGTTTATTTACTTAAAATGATGGTTTAATATTCTTGAGATCGATACAAAATAACTCCAAGGCTCAAATTTCTGTTTTGTATGAATCTAGCTGGCCATGTTTCTGTGATGTTTTGACTTTAACTTTGTTTTTTTTAATGGTTCAAGCAATACATGAAGTGACCAGCTGCTTTATCATTGGATTGAACATATTGTATCTCCTCATCAATGGTATTCCCCTCCAACCCTTCAATGCTCATATCTTTGCACTTCTAATTCCGGCCACTTTGATCTTGCCTGCATGCTTGATCTTCTTTATTCTGTCATTGGTGTGTTCAGCTACCCAGTTCTGGGACACTGTTCCAAAACATCTCCTCTTTGTCCTCAAAACCAATCTTTGTGACCAAGCTTTTGGTGACCTGCCCTAGTTTAGCTTCATGAATCTTGGAGCGATTTTTAAATGATTATGTAAATGTGAAGCATTTTGAAATATTTCTACCATGTCAGAGATCGATACAAATAAACGTTGTTCCTGCATCACATTTACTTTTTAAATTTGTATTCTCTGCAGGCATCAGGAGATGAGCTTCCATCCCATCTCGCTGTCGATACCTCCAACGTTCAAATTCTTAACTCTGAGACCTCAAAAAGACTCGTCGAAAATTTTGTAATCGCTCTCATGAACAAGGAGCGTTTCTACATCCGCACATTCTTTTCGACATACAAAGCATATCCCACTGCTGAAAGTGTGTTGTACATCCTCCTGGACAAGTGAGCATAAATCTTATGAGCATCTCCTTTGTTTAATGGTAATGATAGAAAAGTATGTTCTGTCGAGTAATTTTTGTTATTAATCCTTCTGGCAATGAATCGCTGAAACTAGCCATATGGAAACAACTCTCAGTAAACTGAGAATCTCCATCCAACCCTCAGTCAGGGAGACGATTTTTTGTTCATTGAAGACATGAACTTACCTGCACCCCAATCCCTTGGACGTTAAGCTCTGCAAATTTGGGCTTTAACTTTCATCCAGTTTCATCAGAAAAGTCCACATTTTTTAAAGTATTCTGGAGGATTTTATCCTCCACACAGATGGTTTTATCCTCCACCTTCTGCCCAAAAGGTCCGGATTCAAATTCTATCTCCTATGTCATGTGTCATAATAAGTTTGAATAACTTGATTAAAAGTAATTAGACTTGAAGTCCTTCATAAAGAGAGACTGCAGTGGGACTGATGAGCTTGTTTGTTTACAACAAGGCAAAGCAGTCCTGCTTTCAGCTCTCCTGTTTTGTGCCCCCATCGCTTTCCAATATCCCTGATCCCAAATGGTGGCACAAATCATGTTTAAGCACCCGGCTAGTGATTTGATACAGAAGTGAATAAAACATACTCACAAAACATAATGCTGAGACAGGTGCCAATGTATTTTTGATTATTTTTTCGCAATAACGAAGCGATCGAGAACCAGTACAATACAACGATTGAAAAGTGTGGTGAATGTATTAGGACAATGTCTAGACCTTGGTATTAAAGATAAACAGTGACGTTGACTTCCTTCAATGCTTTTTATGTAGTTTGGAGCATCCTACAACTATGGAATGTTTAAGTTTCTGCATGTAGTGAATGGAAAAATGTTATTTTAATTGAAAGAAGCCTATCAATTGTCTGTAGTAACAAAGTGTGGAGCTGGATGAACACAGCAGGCTAAGCAGCATCTTAGGAGCACACACACTGACGTGTCAGGCCTAGACCCAGCTTTTGTGCTCTGAAGATGCTGCTTGGCCTGCTGTGTTCATCCCGCTCCACACTTTGTTAATTCGATTCTCCAGCATCTGCAGTTCCCATTATCTCTGATCAATTGTCTGTAAGTCTGTGTTGGGCATAACAATCAAAGTTTGGAAGCTGAGTTCAGGGTGAGGAACCTTCATTGCAAAACTGAAATGTTGGTCAAATGAATGTCTGCTTCCAACTGAAATATGCAGGAATACCACAATTCTGTAATAATGGGTGAAATGTTTTTCAAATGACATCAGTGATGGTTTCTCTTGTCACCTCAGTTTTTATACATTAGTTTTTTGCATGTTGGGTGAGGATTGAACAGTTTATGTACTTCACAAATGGTGTTTTGGGGTAATTTATCAAAACTCAGTTCGGAGACAAAGCGATTCTCACCACTGCTGACCTTCAATTGATGTATCTCTGACATTAGAGGGATATCCCTGGGTAGGAAAATTTTCCCAAATGTGCTATGGTTATAAAATTTGAGAAAATCAGCAAATAACCAGAGATGATTAGATTTTTCTTCAAAGCAGTAAGCTGATGAGCTGGCTTTCATGAACCCAATGGGTTGCAGAAATCGATCCAGCTGGACCTTTCAAAAGTGAATTTGGGTTTCTCTTTTTGCCTGTTCCAAAATATTCTCTTTCTTTGCCCAACTAAATAAATGTTCCAGCAGAATAATTCCAGCAATAAGCTTCTGAGTTTTTAAAAAAAGATGACCCATACTTGCCGTAGAATTTGAAACATCACAGCTCACTCATGTGTCTCATGTTATCTCTCAGAGGTGAGATAGTGGACAACGATTCTTCGCAGGTTATTACTTTCTTATTTGCTTTTGTGTTAGGCCGGTGGTCATCTTAGATGATGGTATTCTTTTAAAGGTAAAGCGAAAATTTCGTAAAACCAAGGAATCTCAGCAAACTGTGGTTTGTTGAAATTTGAGGAGTTTGGTTCTCATTAAACTCTAAGGTAGCTGTGGTTAAGACAATCATCTGTTATATTTACTGTTTCCTCCTTTCACAATGTAGCTGTTTATTACTTTGGCTGCTTAGATCTCTAACTTGTCCATTGTCTTTTGGTGAAAGTCTCCATCTGCAGGGAGATTCTTGGAGTTTTTAAAAAGTCACCAACAAAATGGCTTCCATGCCATTCAAAAGTTCAAACCCATTTTACCAATTGGACAGATTTTGTGTTTAAGATTAGTGTTTGAGCCAACCATTTTAATTCGGCTAAAAGATCATCATAATTCAACGGATGTTTATAGCATCCGTTCACCTTACACGCACCCGACATTTCAAAATTTTCCTTTATCCGTGGTGAAAGGGAGAAACAGTCTGACTAGATGCTACAGTTATTTTGGTGTTCTGCAATTAGATCCAGGGAATTCATCTCTTTTTACTTGAGTGTTCTCATTTACTGAGGTTTTTATTTGAGACAGAGAATTAACTTGAGTTCAAAATGGTTAGGATCGTATAGTATGAGTATAATTTTAAAAATCTGTTCCTGCCCAAGTTTTCCAAGTGTTGACGATCAGTCCATGACTTCTGAAGGAATGAATTTATGACTGACAGATTTGGTGACGTGACAAAGATGCGCTAAAAAATTAACCTTAGAGGACTTCAGAATACTGCAGAGAAATATAGGTTTAGCAAGTCGTCAACGATCTGACAAATAGAGTTGTATATGGGTAAATTTGAAGTCCATTTTGGCAGAAAGAATAGCAGTTTTGTTTTTATTGTGGGAGATTGCATTGCTCTGAGATACAGTGGAATCTGGGTATCCTCGTGCATGAATCACAAAATGATCGTGTACAGACACATTAAGTAATTTGGAAAGCAATTAAATGTTTTCATTTTATCATGAGGGAATTTAAGCACAAAATTAGGGATCACTGGTGAGCCAATATCTTGAATGATTTTCTCTGTATTGGGAAGTGTATTTCAAGGATGGAAGTAAATATATTAGACACAGTTCAGAGCAGGTTTACCAGAATAACACCGAGACTAAGTGACTTGTCTTACAAGGAAAATTTGCACAGGCAAGGCTTGCGTCAGTTGGTGTTTAGGGAAGGAAGAGGCAACGTGTTTGAAACAAAAAAAAACTGACGATTTGGACAGGGTAGACATGGAGACAATGTTTCCTCCTGGAGAAGAGACGAGAATGAAGGGTGAGTGTCTAAAGGGCAGTGGTTGTCAATTTAAAACAGTGATTTTTTT
Organism: Stegostoma tigrinum; assembly: GCF_030684315.1. Taxonomy (NCBI): domain Eukaryota; kingdom Metazoa; phylum Chordata; class Chondrichthyes; order Orectolobiformes; family Stegostomatidae; genus Stegostoma; species Stegostoma tigrinum. The sequence goes on from NW_026728814.1 coordinate 109,826, forward strand.
TAATCTCTCACAATGTAGGTATTCTTTGGAGTTTTCTTCCAGAAAAGATGGTAAAAGCAGAGCTCTGGAATATTGTAAATGCAAAGATAAACAGATACTTGTTGAGGGAGAGGAGGTGAAAGGTCATTAGGAGAGGCAGGAATGTAGATTTGAAGTTACGATCAGATGAAACAGGACCACATTGAATGCTTTACTCTTCCCTGTTTGTATGGGATGTGGCAGGTATGCTGTAAAATGCCAAATTGGAGTTTCAATGCAAAGTATTAACAAACTCGGTAATCAAGGCTTCAAATGCCGAAATCCTGAACCTTCAGATGTTTTTCAGTGGCTGAATGCAAATTGTAGATTCAAGCTTGTTTAAAATCACTTAGTTTGTGCTGTCTGACCAATTGCAGATATGGAAGCTTTGACACCTCAGAGGCAGAAGAGATTCCAGTAATCGATTCAGTGAGCACAAAGTAAGATTTAATCTTATGTGTGACTTAATTAAGTTTCATCCAAAATACAACAATGTTAAAAAACCTGCTGGCACTTCCTGTAAGATCTGTGGAGGGCCTTCCTCCCACAGCAATGCAGCAAACACTAGACAGCAGCAGTCACATTAACAAAGTTAATAAAATGTGAGGCTGGATGAACACAGCAGGCCAAGCACATGAAGGGTCTAGGCCCGAAACGTCAGCTTTTGTGCTCCTGAGATGCTGCTTGGCCTGCTGTGTTCATCCAGCCTCACATTTTATTATCTTGGAATTCTCCAGCATCTGCAGTTCCCATTATCTCTGATACTACATTGACAAAGTTGCTTGATTACATCAAAAATCTACACAGATTTTGTTTGTTTAAAAAGAAAAGTTGTATCAACAGAAAAGATCCAGAAGTGTTCAGTGAAAAATTGCTCATCCATTCACTATTCAGATCTCCATTTGTCGCCAAACATTTAGATAGCTGAACTCTGAATTAAGGATACAACATGTTGAAGAATTGAGGTTCCTACCTCCTCCCCTCCCCTCAGTCTGCCTGTGGTGTCTTTCAAATCTCCTGTGAAGGTTTTGAAGAAAAACCTACTCCCAGTACATCTGAAGGGTGATCTATTTTATAAAAACAGTTGACCAAGAATGAAATAGAGGCAGAACTGCAATCTTTTCTTTGCTGTTATTCCGGTTGGTATTGCTGAGCTTATACAAAAGAGGTCTGCAGGCCAATGTCCACTGTAGGAGTTGAGGAGCTCCAATATTTGCCAGAGAGACAGACATGTGCACCTCTCAGCTGGTGACTTAATTCATGCCCAGTGTGTCGTTAAGCCGGCTACTTTGTCCACTGCTGACAATACAGTATAATGGTGCAGAAGAGACTTCAGCTTTCCTCCTGAACTCCCCTCCACTTTGCGAAGAATGTCATGTCTCAGGCCAAGGCCAGTTGACTTGGGACATTCAGCCCTGTATGTAGAGACACTATCTGAAGTTCTTCTATATTTGGGCCAGGAGCTCTTTGTTTGAGATATTTTTAGACTTTGCAACAAATATAAAATGTTGAAGAAATGAATCTGTTACATCCTTCTGTCTCTCTCTCTCTCTCTCTTCACTACCACACTCCAGTCTCACGGTCTTATCCTGTAAACGATCATTCAGGGTTTTGGGGAGACCAATCATCATATTCTGTAGTTGCGTCTTGACCCGTTGTTAGAAAATTAGCTCTCAATGGCACGAAATGCCGACTCAATGTCTTTCAGGTGTATGGAGATAATTTTCTTGTGGATGTGGATGTTTGCTCAAATTTACTTGATAACACTTTTGGGACCATTTGCAGATCACCTGACGGTGCAAACTACAAGGTAGATGGGAAACCATGCACTCTAAAATCTGTCATGAAAGAGTAAATTTGAATACAATATGTGGTTAAGGTTTGCTTTATTCAGAGTACAAGGAATACAAAGGAAACTACCGATGAGCTAAGAATTACTGGGTACAAGTGTTTGTTTAAAATGACATTCTTCACAACTAATTTCAGCAGCGGAAACAATGATAACATTCCGAGCTGTGAGGAGCTTGAAAATGCAATTCCTCTAGAAACAGTTGCAGAGATCAAAAAGTAAGTATTGATCCAATGTGTGAGGAAATGATGCTTTAATCAGAATACAACTATGTGAAGGGCAACCGCTGGAGGCCGCCATTTTCAGGAACATTATTTAGAGACTTTCTCCTGAAACTTAGCAGCATCTGTGGAGAGAAAGCAGAGTGGGCATTTTGAGTTGAGGTTCCCCTGTTCAGAACTTCGCATCTCTGAAGACGTGTCGCTTGGCTCAACTTGAACTCTGTTTTCTGTCTGTAGATGCTGCAAAACCTGTTGAGTTTCTCCAGCAATGTCTGCTTTTCTTTCAGCTTGTCGGCTTCTGTAGTTTGTTCTTTTACATAAAAGAAACAGTTGGCTGTTGTTCTAATATTTGCTCTGTTCTTAGTGTTGTAAAAAGAAATTTTAGATGGAAGATTGTGGTTCATGCTGCAGGCCTTCTGCTGGAACTGCAACCTGGAGGCCTTGGCGGATTCCAGCGGTGACCAATAAAGAGATTATTGCCGGGTTACTCACCAGTTGACGGTTTGGCTCAGTTTTGACAGCTGCTAGTCCAGTGAAAGGGATGGCAGATCAGCACCTTTCTCAGCCCTACTGTTAATGCTGATTGTCACTGAGGTTGTTTAAGTGGGCGCCATCAGGGAAATGAGGGAGGCAGTCCTTAGATGTCAGGGAGAGCCCAGGTGAAAAAGAGAACTGGCCCATGTCACATAGCTTTGCAATGTGTAGGTGGTAAACTCCCTCCCTGCCATTTTCCTAATCCTCCCACCTCCAATTTAATTGTCAGCGAATGATTGGCCATGCATTAACACACAGTCTTTAATGGAATATTTCTTTTCCAAACATTGGACTGTGCACTGCCGGTAAATATACTGAAAAACTTGACTCTCTAACTCTGTTTGCAGTGTTATTACATGTCCCACCTCCCCGCATCGCCCCAAAAAATCCAGACCATTGTGCTTTGAGAACTTGTGTGAAAGTTGAAATTCCTTCTTCCTTGCAACTCCCCCAGCTTCTCTTCCAGACTCAACTCCTGTCACTTGCAAACCACCTGTTAGAGCTTGGAAGGGAAAAACAAATCTCGATCTATTGTAGTTACATACATCAGAAATGTTGCCTGTTTAACAAATCCAGTTGAATAGGACTTGAAAACGTGAGAGGGCTTGTCATCTGAAGAGTGGTTGAGGGTTTTGGTTCAGTTTAGGATGGAGTTTAGAAGGATGGGAGGGAATTTCATTGGCACTTTCAGAATACTGAGAGGCCTGGAAGGATTGTACATGGAACAGAGAAGATGTTTCCACTAGGAGGAGAGATTAGGACATGCGGGCACAGTCACGGAGTGAAGAGGCCAACCTTTAGAACTAAGGTAAGAAAGAATTTCTTCAATCAGCGAGTGGTTAATCTGAGGAAAACATTGCAGGAAGCCGACGTCATTAGGACTATTTAAGATAGAGAGAGAGATGGGTTCTTGATTAATAAGGGGATCAAGGGTTTCAGAAGAAGGCTGGCGATTGGGCTTCAGAAACATCACAGCTAGAATTGAATGGCAAAGCAGACTGAGGAGGTCGAATGAGCTAATTCTGCCCCTATATCTGATGGTCTTATGGATTTGACACTAATTATTTCATTGGTCCTTTTGTGATGAAGCCACTTCTGGGTGCAAGTGCTTGTTTAAAATGTCTTTAATTTTTGCCTTATATAGTCAGGAAGGCAAATGCAATGTTGGCATTTATTGTGAAAAGACATGAATCTAAAAACAGGGCTGTACCTCTGAGGCTTTATAAGGCTCTGGTCTGGCCATACTTGGAGTACTGCGTGCAGAGTTGTGTCCCATATCTCAGGAAGGATGTAATGTCCCTGGAACGGGTTCAGAGGAGGTTCATGAGAATGGTCCAGGGAATGGAAACCTTAAAATATGAGGAACGGTTGATGACTCTGAGACTATACTCATTGGAGTTTAGAAGGATGAGGGGTGATCTAATTGAAACTTTCAGAACACTGAATGGCCTGGACAGAATGGTTGTTGGGAAGATGCTTCCATTGGTAGGAGAGATGAGGCCCCGAGGGCACAGCCTTAGAATGAAGACAAGACCTTTTAAATTGGAGATTTGCAGAAACTTCTTCAGCCAGAGAGTTTTGAATCTGTGAAATTCACTGCCACAGAAGGCTGCGGAGGCCAGGAAATTTAAAACTGAGACAGATAGGTTCCTGATTATCACGGGGATTAAGGGCTATGGGGAGAGAGCAGGAGAATGGTGTTGAGGAACTTATCAGCCATGTCTAAATGGCAGAACAGACTCAATGGGCCGAATGGCCTAATTTCTGCACCTATGTCTTACGGTTTTGTGGTCTTAAATAACTGCAGGTCTAAAACCTTTGACAGCCCAAACTCTGAGAAAGATGAAGAACCAAGTTCACCAAAAGAGACAGCAACAATTTCAAAGTAAGTTTCATCCTTCTGTGTTTCATTCGTAATAAATACCATGAAAAGAAATTGCTGTGAATATAGTAGCTCTTGAAAGATTATATCGCCATTCGAGACAATAAAAATCACATTAAAGAAACAGCTTTAATCCCTCCGAGGCCATTGCCAGTAATTAAATCAATGACACATTTCAGCCTTTGATCGATAGAAAACATTTTAAAATGTTCAGTGAAAATTTGATTGGCCCTCAACATCCAGACCTTGGTGGTCTAACTTGCAACAATGCTAAACTGCGAAACCTCCCACCTCCCGTCAAATGCACCAGCCGATGTAACTGGAGTGACCTACATATTTTCTCTGAAAATTTGGAAAGCAAACCATCTGGTGTAGTCATTCATCTGGACTTTGACCAAATGAGGACTTGAAATACAGAGCATTTTGGGATTCAAAATTTATTTTCAATGTTTACAAGCCATTTGTAGATGCAAATCCTTTCCTTAATTTGTGCTTAATGAGCACTTGCAGCTGCAGATATTTTGGCCGTATAGATTGTCGGGTGGATGGGAATCAAAGTTTGTCAGGCATCTGTGTAACCATGAGGAAGCAAGTTTGATCAGAAATACTTTTGATATGTTTTAATTCTGCAACATTTGGAATGGAGCAGCGTGAAAAGGGAATGATGGAGAATCATTGATTTCAAAACTTTTTGTGCAATGTAATGAATGCCACTCCAGACTATGGCAGTCACATTAAAGTGTCTGCTGGACTGCTTTCCTAGAAAATTCATGGTAGAGACATTTGCCTTTAATGATAGCATCACCATTGAAGCATCCAAAACACTGAGATGGGAAATTGTTTTCAGATCAATATTGAGGTTATATTTCTGGACAATGTGGCTCTGGTAAAAATACTAAAGCAATGGGTTAATCTCCTCTACCCCACCTCAGCACTTCTCTGTGTTCCTCCTTCCTGCTTCAGCTGCACCCTCCCCACAAACTTCCTCCAAGTTCATTGAAGTGTCCTCCAAACGTCTGTGACATTTGAAGAAATATTTCTTCAATTAAGAATGTGACCTGCTCCCCGTGTCCGAGCCTTGGTATTTCTCCCATACAATATTGCCATTGAATAATTTGCATTTTGAATTATCTAAGTTGGCCATCTGCCATTTGTATCCATGGAGTCAGGCAGAGACCTGGAATTAATCCTGAGTTTATTCTGTCCAGGTCTTTAAGGAAACTCAGAACTGTGAAAGGAGCAGGAAAGAAAAATGATTTTTTTTTCAGCAAAACAGCCAATGGTGACTAATCTGACCTTAAGCTTCAGTGAATTTGAGCAATGACAAATTCCTACATCAGTGCTCCGAATCAAACTATGAGTTACAAGCTGTGCTTGTGAGGGTTGAATTGTCAATAGTCTGTAAAGAGCTTGAGTTTCTTTGTCAGAGATGAGGAAGTTAAACTTAAATCCTCTCTTTTGGGATGTTTATTGTCTGTCCCAGTGCAGAGGTTCTTTATTTGACCTCTTTACTCCTCATCTACCCACTGGCTCCCCCTCACAGCCAAAATAAGATGAGTGCCAGAAATTAAAAATGTGATCATGTGCACAAGTAAAATGATTTATTTGGTGTTTTGTGACCAGTTGCAGCTGTGAAAATATTGACATGTCACACTGTGTGGTGGGTAGAAACCTAAGTTTGTCACAAACTGAAGGAGTAATTGACAAGTAAATTTGATGTGACGACAGATTAAACCTGTTGTTCAGTATTTGGGATCTAATACTGTGAAAGGAAACTGTTGGGATTTGCTGTAAGATTATGTCAGGGTTGCCTCAGGAAGATACCCCAATTGGCAGTGCAGTGAGCACCAATCCAGACAATAGCAATCACATGAAGCAACTGCTTCACTGCTTCTGCAATGTTTGGCTTATTTTGGGAGGTGAGATAATGTTGAATTAGCATAAAGCTTTCAAAACTTTTCAATGGTAGACTGAATTTTGCTTGTCTTTCAGTATCAAGTTCTTGCACAGCGCAGGAACGGCTTTCAACAAGGGTGAAATACTGAAGAGATAATGGGAACTGCAGATGCTGGAGATTCCAAGATAATAAAATGTGAGGCTGGATGAACACAGCAGGCCAAGCAGCATCTCAGGAGCACATCCTCTCTGATGAAGGGTCTAGGCCCGAAACGTCAGCTTTTGTGCTCCTGAGATGCTGCTTGGCCTGCTGTGTTCATCCAGCCTCACATTTTATTATCTTGAAATACTGAAGAAATGGTTTTCTCTCCTTATTGCCCTGCTCTATCTCTTCCAACCCCCACCCCAGCACTGCCTCAGTATGAAGGCCTGTGGGCATCCTGTGGAAGTCAAAAGAACCCCTCTCTCAAGACTGTGATTTTTTGTTGTTGAATTGGGTTGGATTTAATTCTGGACGAGTTTGCCTGTTCTAAATGACTTAATTTGTTCTCTTTGATCAATTGCAGTTCTGGAAATGTTGACAGTGCAAATGGTGAGGAAAATGGAAGTTGTGGTTCTTCAGGATCCAGCGAAATAATTGCTGAGTAAGTTTAATTGCATGCATGACAAAGTGAATCATTATTCAGAATATGACAAAGCAGTCGGAAATAGCTGGGGAGCTAGCAGTTTGTGCAATGTTATACAGCCATCAAATGGTAATAACCCAGAGACAATGATTTGATGTTTGTACCAGCTCTCAAAGAGGGATTTGCCTACGTTCACTCCTAAGTCCTTTTACTGTGTAATACTGCGAAACTTCTTCTTTCGAAAATTGTAGTTCACTTTTGAAGACCGCAATTGAAGCTGCATCCACCACACTATTCGGCAGAGCTTTCCAGTTCCTGAATAGGCTATTGAAAAAAAAAATTCCTTGTCACCATTGGTTCTTTTTGCTGATCATCTTAAATCAGTGTCCTTTTCTCCTTAAGTCTTCTGTCACAAGGCACCGATTGTTCTTATCCATTCCAACCAAATCCCTTATAATTTTGAACACTTTTAAAATCACTTCTTAGTTTTCTCCAAGAGCAGCCTGAGCTCCTTCAGCCTCTCCACAGGGCTGTCTAGTTTGTCATCTCTGGTAATATTTTTTGTGAATGTTTTGTGCACCCTCTCAAATCCCTTCCTGAAGTGTGGTTGGTAAATACCAGAGTTGAGGGCATATCAGGAGTTTTTTTTATAATGATTAGTCAGAACATATTTGTTTTTCATACAATGCTCCAATTTTTGAAGTTCAGAATCCTGATGATATCTTCAACCTGCACTACCACTTCTATAATTATTGTGCACACACATACACACACACTATCGATCAAATATCAGGCATGGATCATTTCAGGAAGCACCATATCATAAGATATTTATTTTGGCTACAGAAGAGAGGAAGGAACAATCCAGAATAATTTTGATTTGGAGGAGGTCCAACTTCAAAAGGAGCAAGAAGCCGTTTGCAGCAAGTAAGGTTGAACACAAGTTCAGGGAAAACTGCAATGAAACAGCAGTCTGTCTTACAGAAGGAGGTTGTTTAGTGACAGTGTCAGAATGTTCCCACAAGCAGGAAATAGTGGCAAATGGTACAAATGATGAGGATTATTGATGACCCCAGTGTGTACCGAGTTAATTATAAGTAGTTCAGAAGGGAAGTGTTGAACTAAATGATGCTGGCAGCTAATGTAAAAAGGGAATCCGAATGTCGTCCTCCATTGTGAGCAGTGAAAGTGGGGCTAATGGTCATAAATCACTGTTTAATCTTCACAGAGGTAAGGGCCTGGCTGAGATACTATTCAGAAGAAGTTGATGTCCAATTCACGATGAAAAGTAAATAGTTGAGACAAGGATGAGCTGAGGTTGGACAGCATTTTAGAAATGTGAAAATAAAACAACTGCAGATGCTGGAAAACTGAAACGAAAATGGAAATTGCTGGAAAAGCTAAGCAGGTCTGGCAGCATCTGTGGCGAGAAAGCAGAGTTAACGTTTTTGAGTAATTTGAACCACTGAGCTTTTACAGCAATTTCTGCTTTGATTAGAGTGGCTGGTTGTCCTTGGTTTTGGTAACTCAGAAGGAAGTGAATTGTAGACAACTGAGGATACTGAGAAAGAAAAAAAATAGCTTGAGGCTGCAGTGGCACTTTGCACAACACCCTAATGCTGTTTGAATGCAGGGGTGGTATCAGAGGACTGGAGGATTACAACATGTACTATGTTTATGTTCAAAAGTGTGTGGATAAATCCAGCAACTAGATTCATCTTATTGGTGGGGCAGCATCACAGGAACTGTAATCCCAGTCTCAAGCAAGAATACTTGGGGAGCATATGGGCTCACATTTTATGCTGACTCAGAAATCTTCACCATCTGGTGTGTAACCTGTTTAATAAAGCCATCTGATGGAGGCTTGTAATTCTGAATCTTCAATTTTCATGGGTATTTTAATGGATTTAACTGAAGATGAAAGGGTTTGCTTGAGGTGTTTTAAATTGTTTTTCATGTTCAGTTGCAGCTGTGAAAGCGTCGAGTCCGAACACTGTCCGAATTCTGATGAAATTCAGAATTTAAGTTCACCGGAGAAGGGAGCGACAGTCAAGAAGTGAGTTTGATCCAAAATGTGGCCATATTATGCTTCATTTGCAATACAGTAGTGTGTAAAGGGAATGGCTGGAGAGCTGGTGGCCATAGGTTGGATAATCAGAAATCTCTTCATGAAGGCAGAGATGTTTCCATGCTGTATGACTCTGTAAGACATACCACAGAAACAAAAACACGGATATCATTCCAGATCATGGCACATCGATGAAGAAACAGCTTCTGAGTTCTTTGCCTATTCTCTCCCTAATTCTGAGGAACAAGCAATACAAAGCACAAGCAGCAGTTGCGTGTGAAGGTGTTGAATTTTTCTCAGACTGAAATTTCTGGACTAATAACAAATGTAAGCTATTGAAGAAGTGGCTTCACTCCTTGCACCTGCTCCTTTCCCCTGTTACCACCAGCCGCCACCACTGCTGGCGAGCTGCTTTGGCCCTCAAGGGCATTTCTGGTAAACTTCCTGAGGAAATTTAAAGAACGTATTCACTATTTGGTGCAGTTTTACATTTAGAGTGTGACCTTGTTTCATAAAGTTAGCTGATCACAGCTTGGGATGCTGAATTTTGAGACTGCATTTTTTTATTTTACGGCTGGCAACCAATTGTAGACCTAAACACCATTTTAATTTGCTTTTTCTTTTGTGGTTTATGATCAGTTGCAGAAGCATAGACTTCAACAGATCAAGCTTTCTAGAAGAATATAATTTCAGTCCTGCAGAAAAGGAAACACTAATGAAAATGTAAGTTTGATTTGACATGTAGTGAAATTGTATTTTCAATGTGAAATTTAAGAATGTGAGATGAATTGCTGGAGAGCCAGAAAGACCTGTAAAATAATGTAGAGCCTTTGTCATGAAGATATGAGGCACCCAGAACAGGATGGCAAACAACACTCCAACCCATAACAATCACATTCATGAAGCTAAACAATTACTGAAAGAATCACGGACACTGCAACTCAGGGACAAAAACAAAGTTGTTGGAAAAGCTCAGCATTTCTGGCAACATCTGTGAAGGTAAGAACGGAGTTAATGTTTCAGGTCTGGGTGACCCTTCCAGTTCTGAGGGAGGGTCGCTGGACCCAAAATGTTAACTCTGTTTTTGCATTAAGGAAGCTGCTTGCCTTGCATGTCCAATGATTGCATTATTCCTAGAGATTGGCTTGTTAATATTTTTCAGTGTAAATCGTCCAAAATTCTTTGTCTTTTGGAATTGTTTGTCCTACATTATCACGCTTTTGAGGTTGTTTATCTCAGATTGTCATTAGTCTAGTTTGAGATAATGATGCATTATTGCAGGAATGGTTTTCCTCTTCACACCACTTTATTAGAAGTTATCCTGCAAACTTCCTGTGAATAGTTGAAACCGAATGATACCGCTATCTAGAGCAGTCAGATACTTGGCAAGTGGTTTGTTTGTGGTGTCCTGACTTTGGTAGCCCTCCAACTCCATGCTGCTGTTGTACGTTTTGCACATAATCGATCTTGAATTAATACTTCCTGAATCTATGAAATCCAAATAATCTCGTGAAATCATTTTTCATGTTTGAAGTTTGTCAACGAAGTGCTTTCAAAGATATTTGACTGTAGAAAGCATCGCACAAATGCATCTCTAGCTGGAATTCTAGTTATTTTTGAGCTATACCAGATTGCTGAGGTTGTTTTACTGCTCTGACTAAGATTAGATTACCTACAGTGTGTAAACAGGCCCTTCGGCCCAACAGGTCCACACTGTCCCTTGAAGCATCCCCCTCAGATCCATTCCCCGAACACGAAGGGCAATTTAGCACATGGCTGATCCACCCAGCCTGCATATCTTTGGACTGTGGGAGGAAACTGGATCACTTGGAGGAAACTCACTCAGACATGGGAAGAATGTGCAAACTCCTCACAGACAGTCGCCCAAGGCTGGAGTCAAACCCGGGACCCTGGAGCTGTGAGGTGGCAGTGCTAACCACGGAGCCACCATGCTGCCCTGCATGTCACTTTGGCAGCATGGGATTAAAGATGGGATTATTCTGGTTTGTCTGGCCGTTCGATTAAACTCTGTGCTTTTTGATTAAGATGAAAGAACATTTATCCAATAGATTTGAGTGCTGGACTGGACTTGGGGACTTTAAAGTTTGAAATTCTAATCTTTATATATACAGTGATTTATTTTCTTTTGTACATGGTTTGCTTATTCATTTATTTTGTTTTCTTGAGTTGATATTGTTTGTCATTTTTATAACCAAGAAAGCCAATGCCTGAAGGGCCCAGCACAGATAAATTACTTGTGAGTAAATACAAAGGCAAATTTTTGCAGTATTGCATTGAGAAAAATGGTCAATTTGAGGGAGTGAGGATTTTCAGGGAATATTTTTACTTCAGATGCAATAGCAAGCGTTCACAACTGGGCTGCACTGAAGTTTGAAAGAAAGCTCAAACAATTTATGAAAAATGCAGCAAAGGAAAAATCCCTCTTGTTAATCAAACAAATAGGACACAGTTGGCCAGGCAGCATCAGAGGAGCAGGAAAACTGATGTTTCGGGTCTGGGCCCTCCACCAGAAATTTTCTAAAGAACGGTCCAGACCTGAAATGCCAGATTTCCTGAGCCCCTAGCCTGCTAGCCTGCTGTGTTCATCCAGTTCCACAACTTGTTATCTCAGACTCCAGCATCAGCAGTACCTACTAACTCAGAACACAGTTGGGATGCCTTGTGCATTGCTATTCACTCTAACCCACCCAGTTGTCTTTTTGGGTAAATGAAACAAAATTTTAGAAATCTAAGCCACAGGGATTAGTGGTTATCTGGACATTTTTCTCCAACACCGAGCTATTCATGTTTGGATGAACACAGCTAATTGTGGATACCAAATTGGTCCTGATTAATTTCACAATATTCCTGTACTAATGTCTCAAGAGTCATATAGGGATGAAGTGTATGAAGGAACCTAAATTATCCTGATCCCTGATTGAGGACAGTCTAATCCTCATGAAAGTAATGTGCTGGTTTGGCATGTTATTTGGTATGTTAATCTCCTTTTGAATTCAAGTTTTTTGGGTTGACTAAAGTAGAAAATTATCATTTTTGTTTTCGCCAGGATAGTAGCTTACAACCTGTCAGTTTGACATTGAAGAAAACACAGATATTTTGGGGGTTGAGTAAGACCATGGTCAAAACATGGTTTTAAAGGAACATCTTGAGTGAGGGCAGAAGAGGCAGGAATATATCCAGTGAAGTTGTCATCGATGAAACAATTAATCTCAGATGCGCAAGTGGCCAGAATTGAAAAGAAAGACAAAAGTGCACCTGTACATAATTATTTCAATTCTGGAATACTCTCATACTTTAAGAGTACACTTCTCTCCAGTGCCATTGCAATCTAAGTTTATGTTGTGCTCGCTTTAGGAAATGATCCTTTTAGATGGTGGAAGGATGATAATGAGTAATTAAATGAAATGATGTTGTACACTGCAGCTGATTAGAGGTTTCAGATTACTCGGTAGGGATGCAGTAACTTGTTAATGAATCTATTGGAAACAGAGACTTTAATTCTAGTGGGATGACAGAAAAGAGTTTAAGGTCAAATTTTGGACTCTGCACAGTACTAATTAAGTTCTACCATATTGTCAGCAGGGTGGAGGCTCTTCAGCTCAGCAACTTATTTCCCAGCCACGAAGGCTTTCAGTAGGATATGGAATTTTTTGGTTTTGTGATCTTTTGAATTGATTTTTCTTTATATATATTTTTGGAGGGTTACTGTTCGAGTGTTTGTAATGTGATCGAAGCATTTCTGAAAGATTCAGGACCAAATGAGCCCAGGCAACTTCCTTAGGTCACGTTACCAGTGTGTTTCAGTTAGTCACTGTTTCCGAGAGGTAACATAACAAATAAGATTTCCACAGCCTTGTCCCTCCATCTCTGCAATTTCCTTGTGTCCACTTCAGACGTTTCTCTTTTTTCCTGTCCAGTTACACTTTTTTGCCTATCCCAGATTATGTTTGTCCTGTTGTTACCAGCCATGGCTTCAGCTGTTTAGACTCTAAAATCTGAAATGCACAGTATGCTTTTCTCCATTTTTTAAAAAGCTGATTAAAAACTTCACCTTTTATCAAGCTTTTCATAATTCTTCTGACCTCACTGAAAAACAATCTCTTGACATTTCCAAAAATGAGTCACTTCATTTCCTAATTTGCCATGTTCACTAGTTAATATCATTCAGCACCTTAGCAGTGTGGGACAGCTGTGTTTTTGAATCATTGCAAAAGAGTATGACCTATGCCAACTGACCTGAAAGCAGATGAAGTGAAAATAGTCCCTCCAGTGTAAACTATTTCTAAGTCGTATATCTTTCTCAAACAACAAGAGGCTGCATATGGCACTATGGCTGCCTCGCACTTCCTATACCAACCACTGTTTAACAGGAATGGAGCTGGTAAAGTCTGAGTCAAGCCCCAATGTCTGTGTGTAATGTTTCACATCATATAATTTCTGTGCAGTAATGATCTGTTATGAACGGACTCAAATAAGTGATCATCTGTTTCAGTGTAGGGCTGCAGATAAGGAAATTCCAAATTAAAAACTAGAACAGCACTTTCAGTGTAAAATATTCCATGTAAATTGGGGATGCTAATCAAACAAATGTTTACTTTTTGGAGTCTTTGGAACGTCAAAGGTTTCTTCTGCCTATTGCATCATAGACCATAGCTGCAACTCAGTCCATCTCCCAATTCACAACAAGACTCATCATTCTGATGTTTGCTGGCCCACGTTGTCTCTCGGTTGACCAATGTCTGAACTTTAGATTTTTTTTCGAAAAAACTTTCAATTCTTGTGTTCACATCCTTTCATGTTCTTATTTTGCTTTTGTCTGGAATTATTTTAGGTCCCAAACTTTGCCTGGTACATTACTGTTCTGCCACGTCCAGTGTGCTGTGTACTTCTTATTTTTTTCATCAGCCCACCACCGTTAGTGCTACTTCCTGCAGATGTATAGTTTCTTCCTCTAGGCATCACCATCTCTCGCCTTTCAGAAACTCATGAAGAGTCACTATGACCAAATGTTTGGACACCTGTTTGAATATCTCCTCCTTTGTCAGTTTTTGTATGGTTAATCTGCTGTGAGGTGCCCTGGGGAGTTTTTCTGTGCAAAGGGTTCGATTTCAGTGGTGTGATGACTTCGCTGTGCCGCTGACGTCTTGTTGCAAAAAAGTAACCAATAATTTACCTGTGAAATAATGCTACGTGGCCTGTCAGTATTAGCCAGGCAGTTAAAATAAGTGAATTGAAAGCTGACTATGTTGGAGTATTTCATTATTCATCCTCAGCTGGACCCAATTTATCCATGTTACCGAGGTATCCAAGTACTGGCAATGCAACTCACAGAACAAAGACAAACAAATCATCATTATCCTTGTGTTTTTCTTTGTTCATCTGATTTCTCCCATTTGACTTTTATAAAGAAGATTTTTTGTTAAAGCTCACTTTCTCTCTACTAGCAAACTCTAAACACCAAGAGGTCCTGCTGGTGTAATAAGTAACCTCAGACACATGTGAAATCACTTTATATGTGAGCCTTAAGCTTACTTGTGCAATCTACATAGAAGAAATCTTGGAAACATGACCAACTTGCAGTTTCCATCCATGGCCAGCGTAATTCAAACTTGGACAGTCATTTCTTCATCATTGGGTCAAAGTGCCACACAACCCCCCTCTGATGGCACAGCAGGATCACCATTGCCATGTGCACTGCAGCAGTTCAAGATGGCAGCTCATCTCCTGTGCGAGCACGATGACCCCATATTCCAACTTTAATCTATTGCATTTACATTTGTAGAATTAGAAGCTTTTTTCCCACATGTTTTGCTTCCCTGATGAACAGATATAAACTCTGACTTTATTTCCAGTGCTATACCTGAAATTCTCGAAATCTTGCTGGAGGAGTCTGCCGAAGACTTTCGTCAAGTTCCAACTTACTCTTGTCTCCGGAAGGTGCTTTCCTACTTGAACCAGACAGTGCCGGGGTCAGATGCTGAACATCGGGCCCAGAAACTCCTGAGTCGGTTTTTGGCGGAGGAAACAGCGGAGAAAGAGATGTTCAGTAAGATTTATAATTATGTTGCAAAAATGTGGCTTTAATTCAGGGTGCCTCCCTACAAGTTTGTGTGCGGCTTGGCCTTCTGTCTCAGGATTTAGTTCATTTTGGTTTCCTTTGACAAGCTTCAAAATTACTCCCAAATTTTTGGGTAAACGAAGTTAATTAAAATTATTGCTGAGTGATTACCCCTGTACTACATGATGTACAAGACCAAATTCTGCATAGAATTGATACTCTAATATGGTCCGATAAGACCCAGCAGCATGTAATGCGACTTTCTGGACAATTTCCTTTTGAACTGTTGCCGTCAATGACATTTTATTTTATAATCTGATGTAATAAGTTTGCAAGTTATTGTGAAACAATAGATTGTGATTCGGAAGATCTCCTAAAGCTGGAAATTGGGATGGGAATCTGTCATTAAATACAATTTCTTTTGCAATTGAGATGCTCCCAACAAGAGGATTTCAGTGCAATATCATATTAATTTCACCAAATCTAGATTTAGAAGTATGAATATTAGATAACTATTGTAAACCAATGCATGTTTGTGAGATATTTTAGAGCAATGTGAACTTTGGGCACAAAATAAATGTCTATCTTCACTTGCACAGAAGGCTACCGTAGAAGAGTTAGATTCTATATTGGAGAAGAACACGACCAAACCATTGAACAAGTTGACGAAAAGCTCCTGTCCTACCCATCACGCTTCATTGCAGAGCAGCTGACTTTTATGGATGCTGTGAGTAAACAGGAATCTGGGGCCCAGTCATTCTGAATAAGATATTTCAGTCAGCAGTAGGCATCTGAATCTCTCTGTATTGTTTAATGCTATTACTGCTCCACCAGTCGTTATAACTGAATTCCCTTCAAAATGCAGTCTTCCAAGATGTTAAAATGTGTTGTTTGACGTGTAACTTCAGTATCTCGCTTGAAATACCTGCCAACTAAAACTTCAGCACTTGTCATTTGTTTTGAATGAACGTCATGTGAAATAAGTGACCTGAGAGAGCACTGAAAATCCTTTGTAACTTAGTGTTGAACCTTTACAAAATGAATAGTATTTCAGGGTAAAAGTTTAATTGTTTCATCATAACAGTCACTGTTTCTTCAAGAGTCCACTGATTTTGTTTGAAGTATCCAGTATGGCAATTTTGTTGTTTTCCCAGAATCTTCTGGAGTGGAAGCAGCCACGGGGTATTCCAGTCTCGTCTGCAAGGTGGCTTGATGTCTACCTCTAAAAAATGAGACTCGTAGTTGCTGAATCAAAATTTGAGTTATGTCAAAGTCTGATCAGAGGCTTAGGCTTGAAGTGGAAGTTCAGTGGTCTGTATGTCAGCATTGGGTGTGACTCTAGAATGTAAGTAGTCCTCTAGGTCTCAAAAATCCCAAGCATATGTTAGTGTTCAGAACAGGGGTGCAGCGATCTCATCTGGAAGTGACCACTTTGTCAAAAGTCGGTTTTGGTTATGGGATAAGAGGTAATGGGAACTGCAGATGCTGAAGAACCCGAGATAACAAAGTGCAGAGCTGGGTGAGCACAGTTGCTCCTAAGATGCTGCTTGGCCTGCTGTGTTCCTCCAACTCCACACTTTGTTATCTCAGTTTGTTAAGGGGCAGCTGCTTTTCTGCACAGAGTTCCAAAGGTAACTGTCTGTTTTCACTGCAGTTTCTGTTGCGTATGTGTGTGTATATACCGACTGGCACTTAGAGTCTAATCATGTGACATAATGATGACAGCAGCCATTTTTGGTGGGAAGCAACCTCGTTGGGTGTCTGTCGAGGAATGTAGCTGCTTTTCTTTTGTTGAATCATAGAGATCTGCAGTGAGGGCTGTGAGTCTTTTTTCAAATCAGTGGTTTGACCTGATGAATCTCAAAGCGGTTTTTTTGATCCTCATTGCCAGTTCTTTTTTTTCCCTTTACC
The DNA here is from genome assembly GCF_030684315.1 of Stegostoma tigrinum. Lineage (NCBI taxonomy): Eukaryota > Metazoa > Chordata > Chondrichthyes > Orectolobiformes > Stegostomatidae > Stegostoma > Stegostoma tigrinum. Next base: position 126,910 of record NW_026728814.1, read on the forward strand.
GCACAGGTCCAGGGGGCTGAAGCATTAAACAGCAGGAGTTTTATTATGTAGTTTACTGTCGAGGCAGCAGGGTTAGCCTAAGCTATTCCTTGCCGGAAATGATCGATGACATCATTGTGACGTGATCAGACTGTTAAAAGTGAGAGCCCACCATGCTTGCATGAACATGCAACAGTTTCCCACTCGATGGTTTCTGAGCATTCCATTCTATTCCAACCTGTCACAGCCAACTCTGGCTTTGAAAGAGACGAGACTGACAAATTTCTCCATTCTGAATGAGTTTACGGGGATCTGAAGGAACTATTTGCCGGTTGTGTTAACTTTCACTGTTGGGGCATAATTGTTGATGAGAGTTGCTCATCTTGAAGAGGGAGACAGAAGCACATTATGCAATCTGAATGGCCAGTTGCCAAGCTTGGACGTTTGGCAATATTCGTGTTCAGCATGAAACCAACAGTGGGGAAGTGTTGACATTGAGATCTGTTGAACCAACAGAGGGCTGGGCTGCCATTGTGTCTGTCAACCTGCCTTGGTGCGAGAAGTAGACATGATGCAGGGCCACTATACTGATGCCCAGCCTGTCTAGCCTGTGGGCCACCAGGGCTGAGCATCTGTAGCAGTGACTATTGCCAGCAGAGCCGTGCATTGATGGTGTGCGTGGAGCCAACAGTCGGAGTTGGGTGGAGATAACCAGTGATTTTAAATCTAACCTACAAATAGGAAGCAGATGACTGAAAATTCGAGGGTTTTGATCTGTCTGAATAGCCTATGTGCCCTTGTGCATCAATGTGAGTATTATGTAGCCAGTCGTTGACAATATAGCATGCAGTTTTAATGTACAATTGCAAACTAGCAGGACGAATGTACCCATGGACGGACAAATCTTGTTTGTCGTTCATTGCTAAAAACATGGCACGACTGACACCTTTAACCTTTGTTTCCTTTTTATTTTTGATCAGGATCTTTTTCGGAAACTTGTGCCCAGCCAATGTTTAGGGTCCATCTGGTCTCAACGAGGGAAGGAAGAAAAACAGCATCTGGTATCAACCGTCCAGGCCACCATTACACAGTTCAATAATGTTACAAAATGTGTCACCAGCACCATATTAAGACCTCAACAGCTGAAACCACGGCAGAGGGCTAAAATCATTGAGAAATGGATTGATGTTGCCCAGGTACACTATTAGAACATAGAACATAGAACATAGAACAGTACAGCACAGAACAGGCCCTTCAGCCCACAATGTTGTGCCGACCATTGATCCTCATGTATGCACCCTCAAATTTCTGTGACCATATACATGTCCAGCAGTCTCTTAAATGACCCCAATGACCTTGCTTCCACAACTGCTGCTGGCAACGCATTCCATGCTCTCACAACTCTCTGCGTAAAGAACCTGCCTCTGACATCCCCTCGATACTTTCCACCAACCAGCTTAAAACTATGACCCCTCGTGCTAGCCATTTCTGCCCTGGGAAATAGTCTCTGGCTATCAACTCTATCTATGCCTCTCATTATCTTGTATACCTCAATTATTCTTTATTGGTTTTTAGCCTTTGTGACATGTTAAAGTCCACAGTGCATGATACAACCATGGTGGAAGAGAGCAAGCCATTAATACTATGTGTTGATATGTCCAAGGTTTGAAAGCCTCTTGAATTGGCGAGCAGAATACTTTTCTGAATAAGAGTTGAATGCTTCATGGAAAATCCGAGCATTCATAATTTCTGTAGTGCTGGCTGCTAATAGTTCTTGCCTCAGTTTACAGTTGCATTGAAATATTAATGTTTTTTTTCTAATCAAAAATATTTATGTGGATAAAAAAGGCAAACTGATTTCAGGTTTTTACTGGCCCTTCAAAAATGAAGTTAGTTATTGGGCATTACATAGTGTTATTTGCCTCCCTTCCAAGCTGTAATCAGTTTACTAAACAGTGTACATTTTGTTCCCAATGTTCTGCATTCTGTGTGCCCACATGATGGCCCTCCAGTAACTTGCCTGGTTGTCTGTTTCCTATGTGTTTGCCAAAGGAATTTGTCTCAGCATGTTATTCAGCAATCGGGAAAAGAGTGAGGAAGGGCTGTCAGATCTGATACCAGGTTTGTACTTGTCGCCAACATGTGGCATTCCCACTCGTACATTTGGAAAGGATCAGGATAGGAACTGAGTAATTAACTATTTAAGTAAAGGAAGTAATTGATTCTTACTGATTTTATAATCCAAAATTGCACTGGATTTTGCAACAAAACTGTACTTTCAATGTATTTTCCCGTATACACGTGACAACAAAATATTCATTCATTCGTAAGGTTTGGAATGAAAGTTCACAATAATTCTGTTGCCAGCTAATTTAGAGAAGTCTGGTTTGGGTCTTGGCAACACTGCCTGCATCAGTTTTGACTCGTTAAGAGTCTTGAGGCATTAATGGGACCTTGATGGGGATTTGAAAGTCTGTCTCCAGTTTTACAATATGGAGCAGTTCAACCGAATGTAGGCTGAAACCCAGTAGTAGACATGGATGAAAGAGTTCCTGACATATACACTGGTGCTATCAAAGGCTATTCTGAAGAGGAATCGCCACCTTACTTTGATCACTTGGCTGACTTTTCTAGTTCTGATTTTGAGTTTTTACAATAGTTGACAAGGAGTGGCTTCCAAGTGCCCTCCATTACTTCCATTTTACTGCAGCAGCTTTATTTCCCTGAAGCCAGAAGACTCTGGGCTTGAGAATCTACCTGCTGGCCTTAATCAGATAAGGCACTTATGATTATGCCAATTGACGCACCTCCAAAGAAATCCCAAATGGTGTGATCACCCTGCCCCTCTCTGGCCTTCCTCCCCAAGCAGAAGTGGCTTTGAGACCTGATAACAAACACTCGCAGGTTTCCTCCTCGTCTCCACCACACCCCAAAGTACACATTTGGGAGGTTTGATATGATCCAGTTTTCTCCCTACCTCCAACAGGTTGGGCAGGGGGTGGTGGCAAACAGATGAAGGACATTCAGCTGCTAATCTATGTAAGATTAGTTAACTCAGTATCAATAACGTAGTGATTCATAAAAGTAGACCCAATTTCCTGATTTGTCTGTTTTCCCTCGAATGAGTATCTCACGTGACTGGTCCTGCCCTCCTATTCTGTCAGATAATACAACCTGTCATTCATTTATGAGCTAAATGTGATGGATATAACAAAGATGATTACCCCACCTCCACCCCCTACCTTCGCCACTTCTACCACTCAGATGTCCATGTCTCAATCCTACTCATTTTAAGCTCTCCTTTGGTGTCAGTAATCATATCTAATCAGTCACAGGCTGGCAGCAAGTGAACTGAAAAGGTTGTCTCAGAGGGATACAAAATGAATATCAAGGTTTGAGTTGCCAAGTATCATGGAATTCTTTCCCTCAAAAAGTTTGTTTGTTCATGCTGTTATTTTATCAGCGAACATTTTCTGATAGAACCTTTTTAAAAAGTCTGAGGTGTTGGGTAATGGGGAGTCACTGCTTTTTCCACAGAACTCACGGCTTTTTTTCTCTGACAGGAATGTAGGACTTTGCAGAATTTCTCGTCAGTGCATGCAATTACCACGGCATTGCAGTCGAATAGTGTGTTCAATTTGAAGAAGACTTGGGCAGCCGTATCAAAGTAAGTCATTGTTCAGAAAGAGCCATGTAATTTTTATTTAATAAATATGAGGGAGGAAATTGCAGGTTTGACCTCCAGGTTTACTTGCACAAGTGATCCTCACACGCTCGGTGCATTAACAGGATTACCAGAGGCACTACAGTGCAATCCTAACAATTGGCTAATTGGCAGAATCTTTCATTCTTTCACGAAGGAGCGAAGAGTTAATTTGTTTAAGTGGAAAAAGAAAACTGTTTGGCAACTTGAAATATTTAACTATCGTGTTCCAAAACTGATCTGCTGTTGGATGGAACGTAACACAGTTTCCTGTGGATATGCTGTGATGGGGTGATATAAGCCAGAGTGGGATACTAAAATACAAAGACAACAATTATTTTAATCTCCCAAGAAAGCACTCTATAACACTTTGAAGTGCACACCTGTAGTTTATGTTCGTGTGCCTCAGACCATTTGATCATGGTTGTGTTTTTGTAGGCAGCTTGGGAATGAAATCTCTCTTGCTGCAATGAGATTCACCAAAGCTACTGCTCTCAAGAGCTTTTGCGGCACAATGGCAGTATCCCCATCCCTGGGTTTCAACAATCAGGGTTCAAGTTCTACCTGCCCCAGAGATTGCCAAAACATTTCTGAACAATTTGGTTAAAATAACTGTACTTATTGTAAAAATGCTTCACTGCCATTCACTGTCTGTATTACTTGCTTATTTGTCAGATTCCGTATCAGCTGTTTGTTATCTTGACTCTATTCTGTCAAGAGTAATTTGTCTCATTCTCTTGACTAGGAGCAGTAAGATAACATTTGAAGACCTTTCAAACAATGAAGAAGATAACTTTATAGCAAGTAGAGAGCTGCTAATGGAGGTAAGGTGTTGCACTTGGCCCAGTGTGACTATATTCAGGGCATGATCAATAGTTTCTCGTAAAATATCTGCAATGAACTCAGTTGGTGGCTGAATGCATACAGATTCTGTCAATCAATACTGCAACAGGAATATATGTATTGCAGTCCAGGTGGTCTGGCTTGGCTCAAGTCTTCCAAGATTGTTTTGTCATGATTCTTATAATTGCTGATGATATTGCAGTTAACATTTTTTTATCGACATCTAATTTGGTTATACTGCAGTGATGCAGCCTTCATAGATTATCTTTCTCAGTGTTCATTATCTTGGAAATTTGAACTGAAGCAATGCCTATGATGCAGTGATGCAGCCTTCATAGATTATCTTTCTCAGTGTTCATTATCTTGGAAATTTGAACTGAAGCAATGTCTAAAGTGCGATATGTGCCAATTTCTTTTTCTTTTGCTTTGTACACTTCAAGGGCCTTGTAATTAATAAAAGCCAAGGCAAAACATTAAGAGATTTAACTGGTTCTCATAAGTGTTTTTACTCAATTACCATGTCTTCCTTTTATTGTTCTCTGCAGTAAGATCTATTTGCTGCGTAGGAATGGAGAGATATTCATATCTCTTTGTTCAGTATTTCAGACATCAACTATCTAGTTTCAACTAGCTTGGACGAAAACTGACAAGTTTCTAGCCATTCCTCCTCACTCCTTTTATCATGCTCTTTGTCCACTCATTTTGCTCCTGAATTTGACAAAATAACAAAATAATTGGTCAGATATAAATATTTTGGTGCCACTTTACCAAACTAGTTGTCCAGCTCAGAAAGTAGTCAACGTTTTCTTATTCTCTAAATCATTCTTAGATGGAATTGAAACACTTTTAAGCTGGTATTTGAAGGGGGAGAAATGCAGTAATCATGCTAGCATGTTGTCAGTTTGACAGACACTCCATTTTTCAAACTGCTCAATGTTCCAGTTGCAGAGAACTATCTTTTTACATTGCTTTCCAGATGTTTGCCCCAGAATTTCTACTGCCTTGCTGTCACACTTTGTTATTGTGTGTTGTGATTGGTGCACTGTACAGAATTTCAACATATTTTTCTGATCTAGATTGAATCTAAAAGTAGGTTTGCTTTTATAATCAAAAATGTGTGCTCTGCATGATGATTGTTTTTGTGGTGCAAAATTCTGTAAGTATACAGGGGAAAATGTGAGTTCATGATTGGACAGTTGTATAACTTCCATAAAGCTTTCTCCCAGATTATGCAGTGAATTACAGTGCATGGTTTGCTAATCTTTCAGCATCTTACACAAATGTGCTTTGGCAGTGGTGCAGGGCACCGCAATAGTTCTTGCTGTGAGTACATTAATGTTCAAGACACAAAAGCTCCAAGTATGAACAGCAGGTTCACAGATGACACAAGAATTGGAGCGGTAGGAAGTAGCAAAATGCCTTAGTTTCGAGGCACACATTGTTCCAGCTGTGGCTCAACTAATGTTATTTACAGTTCCATCATTACCCCTTTGCTGTTATATTCAGGCAAGTATCCAATATTTTACCAACTTATCCACAGGTCCTCCTGCCTTCAAGAATATGTTTATGCACCCACCAAGGTCCTTCTGATCCTCTGTCATCCAGACCCAAAACATCAACTTTCCTGCTCTTCTGAAGCTGCCTGGCCTGCTGTGTTCATCCAGCTCCACACCTTATTATCTCATTGAACATATATTCTCCTGACTTATTAGACCCCCAAAATGCTTCATCTCACACTTTTCTGGACTGAATTCTATTTGCCTCTGTTCAGGCCTTCTAACCACCCCATATGTGTAACCCGAGAGACTAAGGCTTTTTGCTGTTTACAACCGTCCAATTCTTGTGTCATCTGTGAATCGGCTGTTCATGCTTGGAGCTTTCGTGCCTTCAACATTAATGTACGCACAGTAAGAACTATTACTGTGTCCTGTGGTATGCTGCTGGATGAAAGCAACAAGTTGCCGAAAAGCCCTTCAAAAATCACATTTACTTCCTGCCACAAACCCAATTTTAGCTCCAATTTGCCAATTCGATGTATCTCCTAGGCTCTTAGGTTCTGAACCAACCCACCAACTGAGACCATTAAATTATTTCTTCGGGTAAGAGAGGTGTCTAATGAAAAGACATTGAGAAGAATTATATTCTTGAGTTTAGAAAAAAATGACGTTTAAACTTTTTGAGACAAAGTTTTGGAGATCTGGTGAGGTAAATTGTTTTTATCTTCAAGCGAAATTGCACATTGCGTAGAAAATTTCCAATCTCCAAATGATGAGGTTACACAAATATTGAGTTTGGTTTCCAGTTCACAGATGAGGGATCAAACGTTGAACTTGCCTGGCCTTTATAGATCTAACTTTGCATTCCACTGTATAACTGTCTAAAATTTTGAGTCCTAAATTTTGATTCTAAATAGATTTAGTTGTATGATCAAGGGAATAAATAAGACATGGAGTAGTAATTTTGAGAAATAGGACAATGAGTTCACAATGGATTAAACAACTTCACCTCTCTTTTTCTAGGATATAGTTCAGGGAATTGTGCCGTACCTGGGAACTTTCTTAACAGAATTTTCAGCGCTGGATTCGGCTTTCCCGAATTACCATTCAGTAAGTCTCTCTTACAAGATTTGGATTCCTTATTTGCTGATGAGCGCTATTATTATGGTTTCATTGCAAGCTGCTTATAGATGAGAATCAAAGCAATTAAAAAAAATGAATGAGTTTGATCAATAATCCCAATCAGAATAATTTGATGCTTTGTGCTGTGAATCAAACAATTTGTAAACAAAGGAACATGCAAATCACTTTGCAGTTAATTGAATATGGGTTTAGTTTTTCAAAAGGTTGGATAAATTGCACATCATTTTTATTCTGTACAGGTAAATTGGTTACCTGGATGTCACTGCCTATTGAGCAGTTGAACAGCTGAGAATGTTTTCAGCTTGGTACTGATCTACTTGACTGGAGCAAAGGGCTCTATGTAGTGTCCAAGATATGACCTGGTGGTATGACAGATCATTTGTGATTGGCCTTTGACGATATACTAAAACGGAACCAAGTTTACAGAGCTTGTATTTCACTTCTGATCTTTTAAATTTCATGATCTTGTAGTACTGTTTGACCTTTGTACATTTGAATTAATTTTCTTTGTCCTTGTCTATCTCTTACAGAATGGCTTGATCAACTTTGACAAGAGACAAAAAGTTAGTACTGAAACTTGCACTGTACAAAATGTTTGGAATTGTATGAAAGGGGAAAAGCATGCTTTTCAATCTTGTGCTGCTTTATTTGCTTGATGGGGGTGTAGGGGGAGTCCCCAACTGCATCCTAAATGTATATGGTCACTAATAAATCCAATAAAGAATTAAGGAGATGCTTTGTTGCTCAGAGCAGCCAGATTGCAGAAGCTGCTGCTACCAGGACTCGTTGAGAGGATGACCACAGATGTATTTGAGAGAAAGTTAGATGTCAGAAAGGACACAACGGCATATTTAGAGTTTGAAGCAAGGTGGGAGAGGTGTATAGATCAGCATGGAGCAGTTCAGTCAAATAGCCTGCTTTTGCGCTGCTAATGTGCTGCAATTTACCTTTGAACAGTCACAGCCATGTACAGGATATGCTAGGCGTTATGTGAATGAAGATGTTGTTCAAAAAATCTCAGTGTCATGGAAGCTATTTCATTATTGAAGACACTGGATAAACAATCTCTCCATGTTAGTATTTTCCTTTATATGAGAGGCATCATTTCGTCATGGGATGTCAGAAATTGAGGGAGTGCACCTGTTTGGATGCTCACTGACTGGGCAGTATGTTTTACTCCATATTTCTGAATTTGGTAATACCAAATTCTCAAACATCCCTGTTGTCATGGCTACTGTTGAGGGTATCATCAAATCCCTATAGTGTGGAAACAGGCCATGCAGCCCAACAAGTTCACAGGGCCACTCTGAAGAGGGTCCCACCCAGACCCATTCCCCATGTCTAACTCACTGAAGCTAAATATCCCTGGGCACTACGGGCAATTTAGCATGGGCAATCCACCTAACATGCACATCTTTGGACCTTGGGAGGAAACCAGAGCACCCAGAGATAACCCACTCAGATTGTATTTTCATCTTGTACTGCAACATTCAGCAGGCAACCTGAGAATATGAATTTGAGAGGAATTTGACCTTATGGCAAACAATGAATTCTTGCTTACAGAGCTGTAACTTGAGGTCCCTATGAATAGAATAGGTTCCGATCAGAAGCAGCTGATGCTGAATTTGCCAAACTGGGCCATGTGATGTAAAATCAGCTGGGTGGCAAAATAGGCATCCAACACTGTGTGACTCCAATTCACCAGCTCGGAATGTAATCTGTCAAATGGTCCGCCATTTGTCGTGGCTGATGTGGATGTAGTGAAGTGTTTCTTTTCACTGACCTGTTGAAAACTGGCTGGCACTTTACAACTTGACAGTAACATGTTGTCAGAGTTTGACTTAGAAAGGTCTGCCCCTTTTTACATCTCAAATTGTGACAAGATCTAACCAAGAAGCCACTGTGGTTGAAAGAAAATAGTCCAGTCACCTCGAGCTGCTCATGGTCCATTCAATTTCATGGTGGTGCAACCTTGAAAAATTAACTGAACATTTTCACCGTCTGTCTTGGTATCAGTTACTATAGATCAGTCACTTATTTTGTACTTGGCAGACTTCCTTTTGCTTGGATGAATGATCTTTCATAACATTTCTTGTCTTCACCCTAAATCAGCTTATGGTTCTTAAGTGAAGCATATTTTAAAAATAATCCATCTTTGAAGCACTGTTTTGGGAATTAGTGTCCTGAAACCATCCTGGATAATCTGTACAGAAATTTATCCTTGAAAAGGCACATTTGTGTCATTTACTTCCAAAGCAGAAATACTTTTGTGACATGATGTCCTGTGCACTTTGAATAAAGTTATCGATGCTGTTCAAAATACCATGGACTCGGATTTAGCAGGAACAATTATAGCAGTTTAAACTTGCTTTAACAGCTCATTATTTATTTGTGTTCTTTCAGGAATATGAAATAATTTTGGGTATCAAATCCCTGCAGTTTGCTTGCTCATCTTACACCCTTCGTCCAAACGAGAATTTTCTAGACTTGTTCTTTATGCAACAATACTTAAGTGAGGATAGCGAGTACGTAACTGGTATTGTAGGAGTGTGCAGGTAAAACAGTTAAGGGTTGTGTGTGAAATCTTCTCTCGTTATAATTGCTGTTTAATGCTCGTGAGCTGCCAGTTTATTTATTGTCTTTCTTTTCCTTGCTTTCAAAGTTTTGACAATGAATTCTGACCTATGAAGATAAAGCCAGTTGCTCAATGAATCAATTCTGTTGTGTTGCATCAAAATGTGTTTTATTGGTCTATAATAGTGCAGAGTATACTGCCACTAAGCCAACGATTGCAGGAAAATGCAAAAAACTTGATGAGTGACCAATTTTAGCAACATGTCCAAGAGCTCCTATTGTGGGTGCATCTACAAATCCAGATGTAAATTGTACCAGTTTTGAGAAATGTTTCATTTCCTTCCAATTTCTTTTCAAATACATAATCCTATTACTAACATAAAATTAACAATAACCCTACACAATTGGTCAGCATTTTAAAGTATCTTTCAATGGTTGCCTAAAAACATCATTCCCTCATCTCGAAATGGTCACAGTATATTTTTAATAATGCAACCAAAAATAATTTCCAACTAAAAAAAACCACTTTGCCATTGCTGGACCAGAGTTGATGAAGGAACCAGATTATAGATCACTGAAACTAATTTTTTGTTTTGACAGAGCAGGCTTTGTAATAATTACATTGTTTGAAAACAGTTTGCTTCTTCATAAATTGGTGGGCAGAAGTAATTATTTAAAATGTACCTGATGTATCAATTTACATTCCTGCTTTGAAAAACAAAGCTCACTATTAAGCCCATCCTCAGGTTATGGATGACCATGTGCAGCAAGCACCTGGCATTATCGTCAATTCAATCAGTGCCACCGTCAGTATTGGGCCAACTTCAAACATGGCATTTATTGTAACAGTAATTACAAAATGTTACCGAAATTCACTTTACATGGATCATAAGTTATATTTAAAGTTCTTTTGGACCTCTGGGATAGTTTGGTTGCTTTTCGGACAGATTGTCTGAAAATATCAGCAACAGAAAGTCTGGTCAAGAGATATACTCCTTCGTTTTACTTTCTCCGAGATGTGGCATGTGTTGTTTTAGTCACCTGAAGTGACTGATTCATGACCACCTTTCATTGCTTGACATTGTCTGTACATTCACATGACAGTGTGGATGAGGCCCAGAGAAACTCCTGTATAACTTTACAACCTATTGTATCACCTTCGGCACTGGAAGTTTGATTCTCATGTTTTCCAGTTAACTTTTTTCAAGCCCAGTCCTTGTTTTTTTTCTGTACCTGCTGTAGAAGTTCGAGCATTTTGTTCAATTCCACGTGTTCTGCAAAAAGACTGAGGGGGTTATCGTCTTGGTAAAAAATTACGCAAAGGAACCGCAGATGCTGGGAATCAAAAACACAAAGAGAAATTGCTGAAAAAAATTCAGCAGGTCTGGCAGCATCTGTGAAAAGAAAGCAGAGTTTTCTTTCGGGTCTGGTGACATTTCTTCAGAACTCTTGTTGTCTTGATCTGCTGTTCATAAAGCAGAAAAGATCGATGTGCCTACAGTGAGAACTTTTGTCGCTATTAGTCAAAGTAATGTTCAGTGTTCTCCTGCCTGAAAACACGTGCCTTTTGCAAACAAAATTATCATTCATGCAATTTCAATTCTATGTAAATGATTGATTTTGCCATTAATAATAAAAATATTGAACAAAGGCATCTGATTCTTTTTAAATGAATCTTGTCTGAAAATGTTTATCTGCCACCCTGCAGCTCCTCTGAACTCGAGAAACCGCCAAAGCCCAAAAAGAGTGTGTTTAAACGCCTCAGCTGGTAAGTATCCCATGTTAAGCACCGCAAATATCTCATTATTTCCTTTATTACCTGGATGAATGGACAGAAAGATAAGTACATCTGTTCCTTGACAAATAGAGACATTTGATGTGTGGTCATTATTGCTTCATTGGAGTGAGATTTTTTAGTAACTGGTTGAGTAATTTGAGACGATGCAAGGAGTGGTGCTGTTATTCTCACCTCGTGCATGTGTCTCGTGTAGACTGATTGATAGAGATTCTTTGCTATGACCATGAGTGTAGAATGTGGACCTGTGATGAGCTTGGTATTGCCTAGCAATTCTCATTTATCCACTGAGAAGTTTCTGCACCATGGCTAAATTTCACCAGAATAAATTTGTTTATGAGAGAAAAGTAAGCAAAAAAGGTGTTACAGTGAATTAAATTTGCATATTTGTGGGCCTGCATAATGAAAACTAGCAATGTTTAGCAATTTTGAGTGAAAAATCAGATTTGTGTTCCACTTTGTGGGTCAGCAGGCAGCAGAAATATCTTCTGTTGAAAAATTATCAGACATGCTTCTCACATCTGAAGCTCCACCTCAAAATTACTGTCTCAATGGAGTCAAGTTAGGTAAAGGGGAAGCACAACGAGATCTAGGTGTTCTTGTACATCAGACAATGAAAGCAAGCATGTAGGTACAGCAGGCAGTGAAGAAAGCTAATAGCATGCTGGCCTTCATAACAAGAGGAATTGAGTATAGGAGCAAAGAGGTCCTTCTGCAGCTGTACAGGGCCCTGGTGAGACCGCACCTGGAGTATTGTGTGCAGTTTTGGTCTCCCAATTTGAGGAAGGACATTCTGGCTATTGAGGGAGTGCAGCGTAGGTTCACAAGGTCAATTCCCGGAATGGCGGGACTATCATACGTTGAAAGATTGGAGCGACTGGACTTGTATACGCTTGAGTTTAGAAGGATGAGAGGGGATCTGATTGAGACGTATAAGATTATTAAGGGATTGGACACTGTGGAGGCGGGAAGCATGTTTCCGCTGATGGGTGAGTCCAGGACCAGAGGACATAGTTTAAAAATAAGGGGAAGGCCATTTAGAACAGAGTTGAGGAAAAACTTCTTCACCCAGAGAGTGGTGGATATATGGAATGCTCTGCCCCAGAAGGCAGTGGAGGCCACCTCTCTGGATGCTTTCAAGAAAGAGATAGACAGAGCTCTTAAAGATAGTGGAATCAAGGGTTATGGGGATAAGGCAGGAACAGGATACTGATTGTGGATGATCAGCCATGATCATAATGAATGGTGGTGCTGGTTCGAAGGGCCGAATGGCCTACTCTAGCACCTATTGTCTATTGTCTATAAAACTCAAATCTCTTTCCATGCAGGTGACGTGAAAGTATGTGTTTGTGTTGTTGTGCATACATGTGTAAAGACTCCAAAGTTATTGTTTTTGGTAATTTTTCCTGAGTTGGGGATATTATCTTATATTTCTGTTCAATAGGTAAGGACTGACCAGAACTCAGCAAAGTCAGATTTTCCACCACCTACCCGTGTAGAGTTTCAGAGAAGCAAAACCGTGCCTTGTTGCTGTGTTGTGCCTTGCAGTGATCTGGAGTGTGACATGTGACTATTGTTATATAGAAACCAAGAAAGAGAAGGGAAACACTTATTCACTTCCTGGGATATCTTCTCTTTACATGAGTGTGGAGGTTACATGGATGTGATTTAGGCTTCCGTGGCTTAATTGTGACTCTCGAAGTGCAGGCATTCAACATTGCAGCATTAGTGTGCAATCTCACATTTCAGCAGCCATCTGCTCTTGCTCCCTGTACTATTTAATGCCTAATATACCAACAATCGGGATTTTCAGTGTGGGAATTTTTTATCATGCCATCTGCTGTACTTCTTTTAGGAGTTTTGGAAAATTTTCTATGTTAATCATGCAATATAAATGCAAATTGCTGAATAGAAATCCTAACGTTTGCAGTACCAATATACTGAAGGCCACATTCAGAGTTCACTGTCGTACCTTACAAAGTGTTGTGTACAGTTTTCTATCAATTATCAATGGTGTTACTTTGTTTTACGTTTTATTTTTAATAAACTGCAGCTTTCAGGAAGAAAATATGTACACATTAGCATGTGGCCAGGTTGGGGGAAATTTTCCACCCTGTGGGTATTCAAATCCACATTTTGCCTTTCATAAGATTGAGGTTGATAGCAGGTTGAATAACATTGCAAAAAGTCCAGATTCTTGTGCCATTCAAATATGCAAACATTATAACCTATTCATATACTCCCTAACTGTTAGGCAATGTAACAATGTTCAATACTAGTAATGCGAGCTCTCGGTATGAGTGTGCCACCATTAATTTCTCACAGGTCAAATGTGGCTCACATCAAACGTCTGGTACTCACATCATCAGTATACCTTCATTCTCGTTAATTTTTTTTAACAGTTTGTCTGGAATGCAATGACATTTCCATATTTTTGTTGTGTCCCCTTTCCCTTGTGCAGCCTGTTTTCAAGGAGTGGTGTTAAAGTACACAACACTCAAACTAAAAGCTCTGAGCAGCGAGCAACCCTTCAGAATGAGGATTCAGACGACAGCATTACCGCAGCCAGCATTTTATCTGATTCCGGCCACTTGGAAATGGAAGAGCCGAGCGCTTCGCAAAAAGCGTCAGAAAAGGTGAGACAGTGAGGCACTCATCACGTAAAATATGTTGTTCTCAGAGACTCTGGTTTGCCTAATAATGTCCAGACACTTTTTCTTCTTTCTTTCCTTCCTTTCTTCTGCCTTCCTGCCGTCTATTATCCTGACTACACTTTGGCAGTCGAGAGGATACAAGGGTACTCAGTGATACCGTCCCAGCCACTGGAGCTGGATGGCTGCCTAGCCAAACTCCTTCGCCTTTCTTTTAAGAGCTATTAGCCGAATAGCCATTTTGATGTTTCAGCCAGACTGAAATCCTTAATGTGAATGCCGTTCCACCAAGCATCTTCATAACTGGCTGCTGCCAGCAATTTTCCATCCCAGGTCCCACTTGCCAAAGTTGGGTCACTTGCTTTCAGAACGAAGGCAAGACAGCTGTGCCGCTCCCAGCAAAATTCCACCTTTGTGCTGGTTACTGAAGCATTTGATTCCAGAAAAGGTATTATTCGTTCACAAAGTGAGAGCTGATTTTTTTGGGTTTTTTTTAGTTGTGCTGTTGGCTTTGATTTGCTTAGATATTTTATATGATTTTATACTAATAGCCAAAATATTTCATCTTTAATTATTCACAGCATGTTTAATTTCTACACAGTAAATTTTAGTGCATGGGGTACATCTGTCGCAGCTTGAAGTGCCCAGTCCACAAAAACAGTATTTAGAGTATGTTGGACAGGTCTTGATCCAGCAATTGCAACAAAGTAATGCAAGTCTCTGCATGGAGTCCTCGTGACTGCACGTTTTGTTTTTCTTCAATATTTGGGCTTTGAGCTGTTGCTTAGTGCGTTCTCTGCTGAAGACCATTGTATCTTGGGAGATTATCAAAGTTGTGTTATGGTTATTGTTTATAGAATATGTCTAGGACTTGTCCCAGGGATATTTTCATAATGTATTTCTCTAAGAATTGGGCTAAGTATTATTAGGTCACATTTGGGTGTTTTGGAGTGGTAATTTTTTTGTTTCAATATACCCTCTTCCTTTTTATGGATTCTCCTGTTTAGTGTTGTGACTTCCTGTCTATTAATCATAAACTGAGAGCTGCAGTGACTTGGATGATTTCACTTCTGGTTTCTTTAGTTCTCTGCTGTATGTGGTTTGCTGTTGCTGTCTGTCTTTCTTTCTGCCAGTGGTGCTGTGCCGCACACATTCTGACCTGCACAATGCACTGGTTGGCCCATTCGCAGTCACCCGCAATTCATAAATGTGTTTTAACTTCAAACAGTGTAGTTGTATTCAAGATTTCTGTGCGTAGCAGGGTGAAGTGGGCAAATAAATATTTATGTAAGCATGTTCACATACTGAGTGCAAACTGAAACCCCGAAGGGTTTATCTGACAAACTTAGAATTGAAGCACCAGTTTACATGGTCAAGTGAAATGACCACAATGTTATTGTGCTGAAGGAAACTAATTAGTAATTTATGGGTGTGCTCTGTACTGAATTGTTGATGTTGACTGAACAGCGAGTAAACACAAGCGGGAGTATAATTCCTCAGAAGTGTTCTATAGTGGTAGAGGAAAGAACTGCAAGTAAAATATTTCACAAGACAGCAACGACCAAGAATTCATGTGCAACTTCATGTTCTTGCAATTGAGCTGTCCTGCGCAGAATGCCTTCACCTTTGTGGGCAGCAGGACAGCATATTTTGTGTAATAATAAATATAACTGGAAAGGGGGAAGTTTCTAATATGCAACAATTGACAAACATCTTCTTAAACAAAATAATTATTCCACAGTCATTAAAATCCATGGATACTGTCTCCTCTGGAGGTTTATCCAACAGTGGTGCACCAGCAAAACCAAATTATGACACAGCCAAGTCTGGTAGGCGTGCGTGTTTGGGCAGCTGCTGGTGTGCAACACGTCGGAGGGACAACCGCCAGAATGAGAAAAGCTGCCTCATCCGAGTCAGATTAGAGGAGGACAGAGCACAACAATTCAAAATGATTTTGGTAAGTCCCTGGACTGGTTGCTGTCGTCATGCTCGGTCCAAATAATTGCCGTTGCTCTCTGCCAGTATCGCAAGAGGAATTTTTATCCCAATTATTTGTTGCCATGCAGTCATATTCAGTGTGTATTTTCCACATTGCTGAAGCCTTTTTTGCTCTATGAGAGTGCTTTGACCATCATTTTGATCCAGTTTTGTAATGCACTAGCAATGTTTAGGTTTTAGGCCTGAACACATTTTCCTTGCATTTCTCCTTTAAGTGTACATGGCAAGGTGCAGCACTCTGTTGCCCCATTTTGGGGACTGGCTGATAACTATTGAAGAGGAAATATCACAAATTAACACGCACCATTAACTGTACAATAAATCAGCAAGGAGGTACCAGATCTTCAGTTAGCTGACCACAGGCACTTTGGTCCATCTGTCAACTAATCGAGTAATATTAGCAGAGCCATTGAATATTTCTTTCCTGACTTTGGCTCATGTGAAATTTAAAAGCCTGGTGCATGGAAGAAAGCACATCAAAAATGGGTTAGAGAAGAGTGCAATCCAAAATAGAATAATTACCTGCTGGCGAGTTCAGGAAAGCCAAAGGAATGTTGGCAAAATTAGAAGGCACATCGATTGTTTTGTTTGATCATTTATTTTCCTTCAAAGGATCAGTCATACTCTTTGACTGTGGCTCCACAGATGTCAGGGTAATGTGTGGGAAATTGCTTCTGGTACTGAAATATTGTTAAACAAACAGCGCCTCTTTACTCTGGTAAAGAGAATATTTGTTAGCTTGTAAGTGAGTTGGAGATGGGGCAGAACCAGCCTAAGATCTGAGGTAGGATTTGGATAAGCAAATGGCAAACAGCCTATTTAAATTGGACATCTATGAAACACAGAAAACAAAATTCTCAACCAAAATGACGAAAATGTCTCCTGCTGAATGTGCAACAAATTGTTGCCCACAAACACAGTCATGAGAGGCCAACTAGAGAATCGTGGAATGTTATCACAAAGCAAAAAAAAAACTTTGGCTGATTGTGTCTGTGCTAAATCTCAATAATAAGGAGCTAAATTCGCCACCCACCTCCCCCACCACCACCACCACCACCATTGCCCTTTTTACCCCTGCCCTGCAAATTTTGCTCCATGTAATTATTCAGTCGTCTTATGAATATAATTTAATCTGCTTTAACCACCTATTCGGATATTGTGGTTGGAAAAAGCAGAATTTTTTTTTTGCTTTTGCTCCCCACCTTAGATTTTGTCCTTGGTACATAGTGTCAGAAGGACCAGTAAACAGTTTCCACCATTTACTTTAGTTAGCCTGAGCAAATGACTGTTCTTCATGATTCTATGTTCTAATCCTTACCCAATTTTGTGTCTATACCGCCACTGCCCATTTCATTCCACAGGCTTCCATTTTGCTTGCACACTTGTGTGGCACTTCATCGAACATAGAAAATCCAGTGTATTACCAACTAATCACTAAAATCAGTGATTAATCATTTACAGTGTGAGCGTACTGAGTGGGAAAGGTATTGGTTATTCAAAAAAGATCACTTCAGGGGATGTTAGTTAATGTAAAATGACAAGGTGTAGAGCTGGATGAACACAGCAGGCCAAGCAGCGTCAGAGGAGCAGGAAGGCTGATGTTTCGGGCCTAGACCCTTCTTCAGAAAAATAATGTAGTTAATGTAATCTCTAATTGTGTAATATTTGACTCTGCCACTTACAGAATTGTAGAGACATACGGAACAAAATATCCCTCCAAACTTTTCCTATTTATGTACTTATCCAAATGTCATTTAAACATTGTAATTGTGCCTACATCTGCCATTTCCTCAGGAAGTTAATTCCACAACTTCTGTTATATTTTTCAGATTTGTTGTTCATTAATATATTTATTATGGTCTTTGCTTTTGAGTGCATGGCAAAAGTAATTTTTTTAGCCATGAACTATAGTGCAATTAAAGCAGAATTAAGTATGAGTCTACTCAACCAGAAAACATTGCAGTTCTCCAGAAGAAACAGCAAATTTTCTAGTTTATTTCAATTTCCAGGTCATTGCTCAAACTTGAGTTGAGAAAAGTAATCTCCAAATTTAACATAGAATTCAACAAAAACAGACAATTGCCCAAAATGTGTCTTTTCAATGTCCTGCCTATTAAATATTATTCCTGCACAGTTTACAATTGATTGAATATTTTTTTTTGCACTGTCTTTGAATCGCAAATTGCTAAATGTCCCAAACTGCGAAAACAATTTTATGAATCATTTTATACGAATAAGCACAGCATTAGGAAATGTCAGACTTCATAAACAACATTGAGCCATTTGCTGTAATGACAATAAATGTTAAAAGCAGGCAAATGGGATGGGGGTTTTGGGTGGGAGGGGGTGGAATTGGCTTATTTAAATTATGAATTTCGTAACGAGTTACTTGCTTCAAACTGACTGTATAGGTAAACTTGAGCATTGGGCTCTGTTTCCAATCAAATTCCAACCTTTACTGTTCACAGTTTATGCGTTATGGAGCATCGACGGCATGTTTAACAACAACTGTCCTTCCAGTTATTATTTTATTCATGTAACTTGTACAGATTTTGGTGTAATGTTCCGATTAGTCTTCTGGGTGAAAGCAGCTATGTTGAGAAGCCCTTTGGAATTTGAGGCTTTACTGTGTGTGTGTGTGTGTGTGTGTGTGTGTGTGTGTGTGTGTGTGTGTGTGTGTGTGTGTGTGTCTAATGCATTAATGAAAAGTGAATATTGTTTTAATTAGGTGACTAATCAAGATCGGGTTTCCGAAATCTTCCACAAAGCCATGACCATGCTCAAATTTGAACCCGAGCGTCCTCAGGACTTTGATCTCGCACAGATTATTGAATCAAATAAAGGTGAGCAGTGGAAATTGCTTCAATTTAAGTTAGAGATAATGAGAACTGTAGATGCTGGAGAATCCAAGATAATAAAGTGTGAAGCTGGATGAACAAGGCAGGCCAAGCAGCATCTCAGGAGCACAAGTGCTGACGTTTCGGGCCTAGACCCTTCATCAGAGACAGGGATGGGGTGAGGGTTCTGGAATAAATAGGGAGAGAGGGGGAGGCGGACCGAAGATGGAAAGAAAAGAAGATAGGTGGAGAGGAGAGTATAGGTAGGGAGGGGATAGGTCAGTCCAGGGAAGACGTACAGGTCAAGGAGGTGGGATGAGGTTAGTAGGTAGGAAATGGAGGTGCGGCTTGGGGTGGGAGGAAGGGATGGGTGAGCGGAAGAACAGGTTAGGGAGGCAGAGACAGGCTGGGTTCGTTTTGGGATGCAGTGGGGGAGGGGAAGAGCTGTACTGGTTGTGTGATGCAGTGGGGGGATGGGACGAACTGGGCTGGTTTTGGGATGCGGTGGGGGAAGGGGAGATTTTGAAGCTGGTAAAGTCCACATTGATACCATTGGGCTGCAGGGTTCCCAAGCGGGATATGAGTTGCTGTTCCTGCAACCTTCGGGTGGTATACTGTATCCATTGTACCCGGTGTGGCTCCCTCTACATTGGGGAAACCAGGCGGAGGCTTGGGGACCACTTTGCAGAACACCTCCGCTCGGTTCGCAATAAACAACTACACCTCCCAGTCGCGAACCATTTCCACTCCCCCTACCATTCTTTAAATGACATGTCCATCATAGGCCTCCTGCAGTGCCACAATGATGCCACCTGAAGGTTGCAGGAACAGCAACTCATATTCCGCTTGGGAACCCTGCAGCCCAATGGTATCAATATGGACTTCACCAGCTTCAAAATCTCCCCTTCCCCCACCGCATTCCAAAACCAGCCCAGTTTATCCCCTACCCCCACTGCATCACAAAACCAGCCCAGCTCTTCCCCTCCCCCCACTGCATCCCAATACCAGCCCAGCCTGTCTCAGCCATCCCTTCCTCCCACCCCAAGCCGCACCTCCATTTCCTACCTACTAACCTTATCCCACCTCCTTGACCTGTCCGTCTTCCCTGGACTGACCTATCCCCTCCCTACCTCCCCACCTATACTCTCCTCTCCCCCGCCTTCTTTTCTCTCCATCTTCGGTCCGCCTCCCCCCCACCTCCCTATTTATTCCAGAACCCTCACCGCATCCCCCTCTCTGATGAAGGGTTGAGGCCCGAAACGTCAGCTTTTGTGCTCCTGAGATGCTGCTTGGGCCTGCTGTGTTCATCCAGCTTCACACTCTGTTATCTTCAATTTAAGTTAAATCAGTTTCTGAATGGCATAACCACTGCAAGGGAATTGATATTTTCTTCTGATTTCACCAAAAAGCTGAAGATATCTAAATTTGTAGAATTGAACATACCCAACTGTGTTCAGCAGGATTCAACTCTGAGGAATATAAAGCCAATAAACAACTAATATCTGCACCTAATAAAAACAAATTATTCCATCTGATTCCCCAAAGCCAAATCAGAACAAAGAACCGCAAATGCTGGAAATCAGAAACTGCTGGAAAAGCACAGCAGGTGTCACAGCACTTGTAGAGAGAAATCAGGGTTAGTGTTTCGAGTCCAGTAGCCCTTTTTCAAAGCTACTCACATATTGAGTGAAGGATGCACATAGGAGTTGGTTGTGGCATTAAATCCTGAATTACTCACATTGCTTTGTTCATTCTTATTTTAACTGGTTATTCCAAAATAACTGTTTTCTGTTGCTGAAATTAATCAGTTCTTCCCCTCTTTTGGCCTGTGGCTGAGACCAGAAATATGGGTGGGGTCGCTGCTGCCAAGTTGCTAATCTGTCGCAACCCTCCCCCCACAATTTCCGGGTGAAAAGTAGAAACGAGGACTCATGGGTTTAATTCTGCTGTGGTTTAAAACGTGCCATCCAGGCTGTGTTAAGCAGAATGCCTTATGAAAATGAAAGGTTCCAGTGCCTCTGCAGCATGCTATCCCTGTCAGTTTTCACAGAAAAGAAAAATCAATCCCCTGGATGCAAGCCTCACTGACAAAGCTGGAATTTATTCTGCATCCATCACAGCCCTCAGAAAATGGTCATAGGCTGTGTCACTAACTCGTGTTTGATTCAGGTGCCCTCAGTGGTGTTAGTTCCAAGATTCCAATCTAATGCTGAAGGAGAGGATAGCTTTTCTCAGTGTTTTCGCATTGATCACACTGCACCTTTTTGTGTTTGATGCTGGTATCAGCAGAAGTGACATGTAGCTGCTGGGTCATTCGTGAATCAATTGGGGTTTTGCGTTGTTCTGTAGTAAGGAAAATCTGACATCTTTACCTGGGCTGCTGTATGCTGACTCTTCACAGCCTCAAATGTGGCAGAATAAAGCCACTCAATTGCACAAACTGTCATGAAGAAGGCATGTGCCATCGGACAGCGAAGGGTTTGAAATGGATTTTAGTCTTGACCAACAATGCTCATTCTGAGAATGGGTCTCAGGTATAATGGTTTTCAGTTATTGAGTTTACCTAAGGATGGTATAACTCCAAGACTTTCTCTTGTGTTTTGTAATACGTTCTGAATCCTTGCAGTACATTTGTTCCAGCCATTGATATTTCCGTACCCAGGAAGCAGTTGGACCTGTGCACAATCAATATGATGAAAACACGTGTGAATAATAATGTGCTTTCCCTCTGCTTTTTCAGTGCTCATACTTCCGGCCGATGCCATCCTGTATTACGCAATGAACAAGGAAGTGAATCACGACTTCATCCTGAGATTCACTGAAAGAAGATCTTCATGTCTATGCAAGTTTTAGCTGTAAGGAACATAATGTTTCATGAGACTCTATTGGATCTAAAATCTCTGCTCAGTATCAAAAACCCTGCAATATATGAATAAATTACTTTGGCAGTTTTCTACTTTAAATTATTGGACAATTTGGAGAGAGTGACTTGACTTCAGACAATTGCTTAACATTAACTTTTGAGTCCAGTGCTTGTTTGTGCTTTTCAAACATCTTGCACATCAGCTATTTTTTCTGGAAGGCTGGAGAATTGCACCCTGCCACCGGTCTTCTATGAACATCACAGTCATGTTTCAATTGGTTGGATGAGAAAAGGAATCTTTTACGTATCAATCTTGTTGACCAATTGTGTTTGAAGTTGCCTGGTTTCCTCAATGGTTGTTTGGTTAAAAAGCAAACCAGCCATTTGGTCAGCCAATGGCAGGATGATGAATACTTCAACTGAAGTGTTTGGTTTGGCCTTTAAACTCTTCAGCACTCCACTCCTGCCTTCAATATTTTTATTTCTCCAGTGGTTTAAACTAATTTGGAGAGAATGCCATTGATATGCCTTCAACAAAGGGCAACTACAAGAAATAATAGAGTTGTTTATTACTGCCAGTGATATTGCACTTGTTTGAGACCTTAACTGTTTTTACTTAATGTTCAATTTTACAGAAATTTGATATAAAATTATTATACGGGCTACGTAGTGCGACCAAGTGTGTGAGAGTGAGATTATGTGAGTGAGATTGTGAGAGTACGAGTCAGACCATGTGTGTGAGTGAGTGCCAAGTCAGTGAGAGTGAGTGAAACTGTGTGTGAGTGAGTGTGTGAGACTGTGGGAAGTCAGAGTGAGACGGTATGCATTAGTGAGACCGTGTGAGTGTGAGTCAGAGTGAGCTGATGTGTAAGAGTGAGACTGTGTGAAGTTAGAGTAAGACCGTGTGTGAGTCAGACTGAATGACAGTCAGTGTGAGACTGTGTAAGTGATACTGAGAGTTTCTGTGTGAGTGGGTGTGAGAGAGTGGGACTGTATGAAGTCAGTGAGACTGTGAGTGAAAGCATGTGCGTGAGTGGGACCATATGTGTGAGTGAGACTGTGAGAGAGAGAGTCAGAGTTAGATTGAGAGAGGGCGAGTAGGAATTTGTATGTGAATGAGACCATGCATTTGTGAGAGTGAGACCATGTGTGTGACTAAGAATGTGTGTGTGAGTGAGAGAGTCTGAGTGGGGCTGTGTGTGGGTGGGGCTGTGTGTGGGTGGGACTCTGAATAAGATTGTGTGAGAATGTATGAGTGAGAGAGCATGTGTAATTGAGTGAGTTTGAACAAGACCATGTGTGACTGAGATTGTGAACTCAGAGTGAGATTGTGTATGAGTGAGACTATGTGAGTGTGAGAGGCAATGTGTGTGAGACTGAAATTGTGGGAAGTCAGGCAATACTGTGTGTGTGAACCTCAGGGTGAGACTGCCTGCGAGTGAGACTGCGCACTCAAAATGAGACTGACTACAGTGTAAGAGACAGCCTGTGTGAGTGAGACTGAGTTGGTGTGTGAGAGTCAAGATTGAGCATGTGTGTGTTTGAGCCTGAGTTTGTGCGTGTGACACAGTGAGTGAGTGTCTGTATGGGAGTGAGTCAAACTACGTTTGTGAGACTGTGTGAAGTGAGAATGAGACTGTGCAAAGTCAGTATGGGACTGTATGTGTGAGACTGAGACCATGTGTGAGTGAAAAAGTCAGAGTGAGGCTGTGTGTGAGACTGATGTGTGTGCGTGAGACTGTGAGGTTGTGTGAGTAAAACTGCAAAATCAGCGTGACACTGAGTGAGAGTGTGTGAGATTGTGCTTGTGATACTGTGTGAGACTGAGTGTGAATGAGACTGTGTGAGAGTGTGTCGGAAGTGAGTCAGTCCATGTCTGTGAATGTGTCGATTATTTGTGAGTGAAACTGAGTGTGAGTGAGGCTGCATGAAGTGTGAGTCAGACTGACTGAGTGTGTGTGAGTGACTATAACAGGCTGAGTGAGAAATTGTGTGTGTAAGTGTGAGACTGCGAATGAAACTGTCAGAGTGTAAGAGTGAGGGAGTGTGTGTATGAGAGGATATATCTGTAAAGTGCATACCATCTCAGGGAAAAAAAAACTAACAAACTAAACATTTATCCAGAACGTTCGGTGGGATGATGAGTACTTCAGCTGGACTGTTTGGCTCGGCCTTTAAACTCTCCAGCCAACCTTTTGTTTCCAGTGGTTTTAACTAATTCTGGATTAAAAACCCACTGAAATGTTTTTAACTGACTGCAAATGCAAGAAATAACAGCATTGTTTATTATTGCCAGTGGTATCGCACTTGTTTGAGACTTTAATTAATGCTCAGCTTTATAATGAATTTATTTTGAATTGTTATATTGTGAGATGTGCGCGCGTGTGTAAGAGAATATATATTTGTAAAGTACAAACTTTACAAATATATATTCTCTTACACACGCGCGCACATCTCACAATATAACAATTCAAAATAAATTCATTATAAAGCTGAGCATTAATTAAAGTCTCAAACACACAAACTGTTCTGGGGATAAAAGGTATTTAAAAGATGCACAGGGGACCAGATCACCTCAGACATGAATACTGTAAGACACTTGTTGTTCCTAGTTTATCTGCTTATGTTCCATTACTCAGATCTGTCATTATTTCAAGTGGGTCTCATTGGTTAACAGCCTAATCTGAAACTCACTCATTGACCTTTTCATCTTCATGCAACCACATCTCACATGCAGGACAGCGTTGGTTATGTATATTCACTTTTCAAATGGACCCAAAACAAAAATCCAGTCAAAGTAGCAAAATAGCAGGAATTTTTAACAATATTTGAGACTCTGTTAAATTCACAGTTGCACTATGTATAAATTAACACCAGGAACAACAAGCACTTTAACATTTCTGGCATTCCTTTCTTCCACAGGCAATGTTCGAACCTCCTTCCCGATGTGAATAAGTGAGCTCTGGTGAGGAAGGACTTTAGAGAGCTCACTGCCCTGATTTTTGAGAGGTTGTATGTATTTTATTTCCTTCTCCTCCTGTAAATCGCTTGGTGCTCGATATAGGATTCACTAATTTGACATTTACACATAACTACTTTAAAACTAAAATGGTTCAACATCGAGGCTTTGCCAACAATACCAGCCACAGATAAAAGAGGAAATCATCTGAGTTCTTTGTCTAAGTTTCATTTCTAAAAATAGTGTTCAGTAAATGTTTTTGATGTTCTTACATTTGTTTTAAATTAAAAAACTTAAATTGCTATCTTTTGTTTCATTCTTTTGAAGTAGAAGACAAATTCTGGGCTGATGGAGTATACTTCATATGGAATTAGTGCTGCCTCACTAAATATAAGCTCCTATCAGCAATTTGTGTTGAGAGCTCACCTCCACGAACCAGGTATCTGGGGCAATTGACAGCCATAATCCTAGAGAGCAAGGCAGGTACCTTGGCACCACGCAGGAAATCTCCATTGGTGGGGCAGCTGATGGAGAAACTGGTTGAACAAATAATGGCTCTGCCAGGATTGGAACAGTTTGTTTGCAATATGTGGGAAAGGTGCCTCCATTAAAAATGGCCTCTGACATCCGTCTACTCACTTGCATCACTGACCCCATGCCATTTGTAAAATGCAAGCTTCAGTGCAAAGGCCACATTGGCCTTGATGCACTTTCAAAGAGTTTCTGTGCAAGACTGTTGTATAATGGTGTTTGCAGTGACTGTCACATCAGCGCTGTGGGGCAACTCGTGCTGGCACAAGCATTGGTGGTACAGATAGAAGAGTTAGCTCCAGGAATAGCGGGTGTACTGTTGTAGTTTTCCTCATCTTTGGATTCTGGGGAAGTATCTGGAAAACTGCCAATGTGACACCGCTATTCAAAAAGAGAGGGAGGCAAAAGGCAGGTAACTTTAGGCCTAGCATTTAACGTTGAAAACGTGTTGGGATCAATCATTAAGGAAATAACAACAGTGCATTTGGAAAGCAATAACCTAATTAAACAGAGTCATCATGACTCCATGAAAGAGAAATCATGTCTGACTATTAGTTTTTTGAAGAATGCCGAACCAGAGCAGTTAGGGGGGAGCCAGTACATGTGTTATATTTGGAATTCGAGCAGGCGTTCATGAAGGTACCTCACAAAAGGTTAAGCCTTACAGTAAAAACCGTGGTGTTGGAGGTGATAAGTTGACATGGATGGAGAATTGGCTGACAGCCAGGAAGCAGTGAACAGGGATTAGAGGTTCTTTTTCCAACTTGGTGACCTGCGACCAGTGGAGTTTCACAGGGATCAGTACTGGGGACGGCAACTGTTTACAACAAATATAAACAACTTGAGGCAATGAAGTGTAAGTACCTGGGCCGAATTTGCAGAAAATGTAAAAAAAAAAGTAGAAAAGTGGGTTGTGAGAGATGTACACACAGTTCACAATGAAATATTGATTTCTGAATAGACAAAAAGCAAATGCAGTATAATGTGGGAAAACGCAAAGTTGTTAATTTTGGAAGGAAGAACAGAAGAGTTGTTTTATTCAAATGGAGCAAAAAACAGCAGAAATCTGCAATAAAAGCAGTTGAGGTCCTTGTGCACAAAACACAGGAAGTTGGCACACAGATGCAGCAGGTAAACACGAAGACTAATCGAATGTTGGCCCTTGTCTTACATTCCAACCACTTAAAATGAGGGAGGTTTGCTGGTGGGACACATTTGGACTATGTCAGCAGTTTTTCCTCCCTTATTTAAAGGATATCATTTTACTGGAGGCAGCTGAAAGAAGGTTCACTAGATGATCTCCAATGTGATGGGATGACCTTATGAGCAAAGGCTAAACAGATTGGGACACTACTGTCTGGAACTTTTTAAAAAATGAGGATGTGATTTCAGTGAATCGTACAGGATTCTTAAGAGGCTTGACAGGGTAAATGTGGAAAGGATGTTTCCTTCATGGGAGACTATATGTCCAGAGGGCGTAGTCCCCAAATAAAAGGTGCCACGTTAGAATTGAATCTGAGAAGTAACTTTATTGTCACATATACTCAAATGTCACAGATCGGGCCATTTCAGGTACAAAGGTACCCAGGTTAAGATTCTTAAGTACAAATTCTTGGTCAGATTGACAATTAGAAAAATAAAGAAAGAAAAGTTCCAGGATTATAGATCAGAGGAATAAGGGAGAACAATAAGCAAGAAATTCACCGTGATAGTTCACAGGAATAAATTTTAAAATATTAGTAAAAAGTTCAGAATGTCAGTCCTTTGAACCCAGTTCACGCTGGCACCGAGCCTCCAGTCTGAGCCTTAACTCCTGACCATGCCAGGCTTCACTTTGAGCCTCTCGAGGCCGGGAGACTGCTCTGGAATCATCTCAAGGCCAGAAGTCCATGCTGAGGGCATGTCAGCCAATGGATCACCTTGCTGGGCCTACACTGAGGCTGGACATTCAGGGCATCACTGAGAAGAAAGAAGCCAAAATAGGGAAAACAAAACAGAAATTTAAATGGACAGAGTTGACAGGTCCTACTCCTCAGCCTAAGACTGAGGCGAGGAGGAATTTGTTCTGAGGCTTAAGAGTCTCTGGTACTCATGGAGCCATTGAGCTCTACAGCACAGAAACAGACCGTTTGGTTCAATTGTCCCTGCCAACCAAATATCCTAAGCTGATCTCGTCCGATTTGTCAGCATTTGGCCCATATTCCTCCAAACCCTTCCTATTTATATACCCATCCGCATTCCTTTTAACTGTCATTGTACCCACTTCCACCACTGGAGTCAGGATCACCGGTCTATAGTTCCCTGGCTTTTTCTTACCACCCGTCTGAAATAATGGCACTGCGTTAGCCAACCCCCAGTCTGCTGGCAACTCGCACATGGTTTTTGATGATACGAATACCTCAGCAAAGGGCCCAGTAATTTACCCGAGCTTCCCACAATGTTCTGGGTTACACTTGATCAGGTCCCAGGGACTTATCCACCTTTATACATTTTAAAACCTCCGGCACTTCCTCTGTAATATGGACTGTTTTCAGGACATCACTATTTATTTCCCCAGGGTCCCTAGCTTCCACGTCCTTCTCCAGGGGAAATACTGATGTGAAATATTCATTTAATATCTCGCCCACCTCCTGCGGTTTCACACACAGACGGCCTTGTTGATCTTTAAAGGGCTCTGCTATCTCCCTCGTTACTGTTTTGCCCCTGTTATTGTTACAGAATCTCTTTGGATGCTCTTTAACTGCACTTGCCAAAGCCATTCCATGTCCCTTTTTTGCACTCGTGGTTTCCCTCCTAAATATATACTTATTTCCCCTATGCTTGTTCAGGGAGTCACTCAATCCCAGCTGTCCAAACCCAATATATGGCTCATTTTCTTTAACCGGACCCTCAATTTCTCTATTCATCCGGCATTCCTGGCACCTCCGAGCCCTACACTTCACATTACCGTCAACAAACTGTCTCTGGACTCTCCTTAACTATTTTTTAAAGGAGTCCTGATTCCCAATCTTTACCTGCAAATAATCTCTCCCAGTCAAATTTTGAAAGTAAAAACCCTGAAGAAACTGCGGATGCTTAAATTGGAAACAAAAGCTGAAATTGCTGGAAAAGTCTGACAGAATCTGTGGAGAGAAATCAGTGTTTGCGTTTCGGATCGAGTGACACTCCTTCAGAGTCTAGGAAGGGTCACTCGACCTGAAACGTTAACTCTGATTTCTCTCAACAGATGCTGCAACACCTGCTGAACTTTACCAGCGATTTCTGTTTTCGTAACTTTTGAAAGTTCCTGCCGAATTCCATCAAGATAGGGCTTTTTCCAATTTAATTTTTTGATCAATCTGTCCTTTTCCAGAACTATTTTAAAACTATAGAATTATGATCACTTTCCCAAAGTACTCCCTTACTGTGACCTCAATCATTTCACCTGCCTTATTCCCAATAGGTCAAGTTTTTCTCCTTCTCTTGTACATACATCCACATACTGAATAAGAAAGTTTTCTTTCACACATGCAATAAATTCCTTCCCATCCCACCTCTTAACACTGTGCCAGGCCCAGTCTATGTTTGGAAAGTTAAAATCCCCAACCATTACAAACCTATTATTCTCACAGATATCTGAGAATTCCTTCGATATTTTCTTCTCAATTTCCCGTTGATGACTGGGGGTGACTTTTGTACTTTCACAACAATATGGTCACCCCTTTCTTATTTCATAGTTCAACCCAAATAATTTCCTTGGGCAAACTCCCAGAAATCCTCCCTAAGTACTCGCTAAGTACAGCCATAATGTTATCCCAAACCAAAATCACCATTCCCCCTCCTCTCTTTCCTCCCCTTAAGTCCCTCATATTGTCCACAAACAAAACTGTTTAATCCTACTGTCAAATTTAAGCCCTTTAATAAATTCCCAATATGTGCCAATATTTAACCCCAATCCGGAGGTCTAATTTTGAGTATTAACCTATTTAATCCTTTTTATAAAATCTTACTGATGCTTTCTGAAAGTCTAAACATATTACTTGCATGAGGGAAGCAGCAGGGACCTGAGGGGCAATATTTTCACACAGAGGGTGGATTGCATGTGGAATGAACTGCCAGAGGAAGTGGTACAGACAACTACAGCTGAATTCTGCTTCTACATTTATAAGACATTTGGACAGTTACCCCAAGAGGAAAGCTTCAGAGGCGGATAAAGGCAAATGAGGTTAGTACAGTTTGGGAAACTTGGTCGGCACGGACAAATTGGACTGAAGGGTCTATTTCTGTGCTGTATAACTCTGTGACTCTAATAAATGCTCTAAGTTGAGTGTTTATATTACTACGTTTCATTATTGGAACCAGTAGATTTTCGTGCAATCCTGAAGTGAAAATATTAAAAGCAAACTTGCTTTCAGTAATGTATGTTTCCCATGGCCTGATATAGATGTTTGCAAAAATCTGAGCTCAGACATCCCCACTAAAAGATTTAACTTGACTGCAGTGGCAAATGTGATGTGTCCTGTTCTGCAGGGAAACCAGGTAATTGCTTACGTTGTGAAGGTGACCCATGGCAGCTGATATGGGGGATTTTCTCAATAGTTCCAACATGAGAGTATTGATATAATCTCAGCTGCATCACGCTTGGCAGTCATCAGCATAGTTTCAGAACACAAATGGCAGGTTCATTAACGTAAATTGTGGTATTTATCAAATCAGATGATCACAATATGTTTGATAATGCTACTCAACCAGTTTCTGCTCATTACTGAATTACTCAGCCAGGCTCCCTGTCCGTACCACTTTAGTATTTTATATAAAGTGGAAATTATTCTTCAAGGTTAGTGGTGGAATTCCGCATCTTATAACTTCTGCCTACTGACCTCTGTTTAGAGCATGAGCTAAATCCCTGGTCATGATGCTTTGCTTACAAGATTTTTATCAAAATGTTGTTGGATGCTCATTGCTTTTTCCCTTTTCTAAAAAGGAAAGCTGCATGTTTATTTTTGCAGTGACTGAGCTCTGAGGTGGTGAGGCTGTTTTATCGGAAAATGCATCTAGGACCAAAGCAGGGCGAAGGAAATGTTAGCTGAAATGTTTGCTGAAATGTTAGTTTTGTCGCTTCACAGATGTTGCCTGAGTATTTCCATCACTTTCTGTTTTCCCCAATTTCCCCACATTCTGATTTCCTGCTTCTGTAGTATTTTGCTGTAATTTCATTTCGGTTGAGTTAGCCTGTGAAATACATGATTAACTTTTACATATTAACAAAAATACTGTTCCAGTAGGATCAAACAGCTTGGAAAACATTAGTCTTTCAACAGCAGACCCTTAACTATTGAAACAGCCATTCTTCATCCCTGTTAAATTTCTGTTGGAATGTGCAATTCACAACAAGCAGAATATTCAGTTCTTCACACAGGGTTGGTTTGGCCCCGACAGTGATTATGTGTAGTGAATGAAGAATTGAAAACCAAAAGTAATTTGGAAGAGGATTGCATTGTAGCAGCACATATTGTACATTTCTGCAGAGATAGCTAAAACAGTTGGAGCAGCAAACAACATATTTTCTGATGAAGGCTTGAAACGTAAATAGGATTCGATGCAGCTAAGTCAGGCTCCACATGGTTTACATAGAACATGGAACATTACAGCACAGTACAGGCCCTTCGGCCCTCGATGTTTGTCTCTGTCCTGTCCACAGTTAGTTGCTATTGAAATATACTGCATGGAAAATAAAACTAATAGTCCAGGAGTCTGCAGCATGTTCTAAACAGTTTAGTTTCCTGGATGACCTCCTGATGTTTACCTTTAGAATCCCAAATTGGGCCTGTGGGAATTGTGGTACTGTCAACTAGACTGAGAACTGGAAAATACATCTTTTCAGTTTCTAACAGAATGTAGGAACACGAGTGAGCTAGTTAGATCCCTAAGCCTGCTCTGTCATTCAATGAGAACATGTTTCATCGTCTACAATAAAGCTCCATTGTCCCTTGATGCCATCAGTGTACAAACATCTTTCCATTTTTGTCTTGAGTGTGCTTAATGTCTGAGCTTCCGTAACACACTGTGGTATAGAATTCTAAAAATTCAGCAAGCTTTGAGTGAAGAAATTCTTCATACCTTGGTCTTAAATGGCCCATCTCTTATTCTGAGATTATATCCTCTGCCTTTAGCCTTGCCAGCTAGAAGAAACATTTTATCTGCATGCATGCTGACAATCTCCATGAGATTTGTATTCGTTTCAATGAGATCTCCAAGCATTCATCGAAACACGAGAGAATATTTATTTTTAGTCATTCATGGGATGAGGGCATCGCTGGTGAGACCAGCATTTATTGCCCATCCCAAATTGCCCAGAGGACAATAAAGAGTCAACCACATTGCTGTGGGTCTGGGGTCACGTGAAGGCCAGACCAGGTAAGGATGGCAGTTTCCTTCCCCAAAGGTCATTAGTGAGCCAGAATCATTTTCCCAACAATTAACAATGGATTCGTAGACATCATTAGATCCTCAATTCAAGATTTTTATCGAAATCAAGTTCCACCATCTGCCATGCGCATGGTAGGATTTGAACTGGGCTCCCCAGAACATTACTGGGGACTGTTGGTTAATAGTTCAGCAATAATACCCACTAGGCCTTCACCTCCCCCAGGGAGGTCAGCTTCCTCAATCTATCCTCATAAGACACACACACCATCACAAGAATTAGTCTGCTGATCCTTCATTGCACTGTCTCTACTTATCCTTTGTTGGAGAAGGAGCCCAAAACTGTGCGCAGTATAGTCTCACCAATGCCCAAAACAGTTGCAGCAAGATGCCTCAAGTCCTGTGCTTAAATCCCATTGTGATGTGGGCCAATGGTTTATCTTCCCAACAGCTTGCTGTACCTGCTGCTAACTGGGAGGCTCAAGATAGCCAGGTCCTTACAGACAGCAACACTTCTCAACCTTTCACTATTTAAGAAAGACTCTGTCTTTCATTTTCCCTCATTCCAAAGTGGAAAATTTCACATTACATTCCAATTGCCGTGCCCTTACCAAGTCACATAAACTGTCCAAATCCCATTCAGATTCCCTTCTCAACTTCACTTAGAAGCATTAATATAAAAGTAATCCAACTTCAAATGGCTGTGTGTAGAAACTACACTGTGGCTCTTTGTGACAGATGTAAGTAAATCTGTGTTGGTTTTATGCAACCTTTCGATGCCATATACCAGAGCCAGTCATAAGAAGATCAGTGTTCTGTCTATTTGATGCTGATACAAATGGAATCACACTTACAGCCACGAGGAAAGCCACAACTCTCCAACTTTCCAGTTCAACAACCCCAGCCTGTTTCAATCCCTTTGGGAATGGCACCACCTCATAAAAAATGACATCAGACTATTAAAATATTGTACGGATAAAGTCTTGCAATGAAAATTTGGCAGAATGAAACAATTAATGGTCTGTAGTGTTGGCTGGTCAGAGAAAGCTTCAAGTGAACCAGGTAACTCAATACAGTATGGAAGTAGGCTATTCGGCCCATCGACTGTACACCGACATTCTGAAAATCCCTGAACCACCTGCATTGCCCATGTCCACACCACCTAACTTGCATATCTTTGGAGGAAACTGGAGCACCCAGAGGAAACCCACACAGACAGGAGGAGAATGTGCAAACTTCACACAGTCACCTGAGGCCGGAATCAAACCTCAGTCCTTTTCCGACACCATATTGATATCCACTTACTTCTTGATAAACCTAACTAAAATGTTCAGGGAAGTCATAACACAGTTCTGGAGCAGGTGGGGTTTGAACGCAGTACTCCAGGCTCAGAATTAAGGACACTACCACCATGGTTTCACTTTCTGATCGACAATGTAAGTAGATAAAGGCACAACAATAAAACAAATCATCTTAAACTTGAAGGGATTGTGCACTTTGGGATTAATCACGAACTTGTGAAAATGTAAAGTTTCTCAGTGACTTTGTGTACAATGCAACTAGTTAATCCTTGGAAATTGACCTACGGTCGTATGTCAGAGCTAGTTTAATGCCTGCATTTCCAGGTTGCAATGCAGTTCAAACTGTTTTTTGCCTGTCAATGTTCCAAAGCCGGAATTGATGTAATCACAGGAGGGGAACTCTTGCAGTTTGTAAGAGAGGGGAAACTGGAAATAGGAAATTTTCAAAATCAATATGATCAGTTCTTTAAAAATACATTTAAACCTAATTTGACTGGGAAGCCAAAAATTCCAGCTGAAAATTTAATGCAAGCACTAAGAAGTCGCAGGCAGCAATATTAGACCGTTATGAAATGAAAATTACAATTGATGAGCTTTCCATTTCAAACTGTTTGAAGATATTTCTCTGATAGGCATAGGTAATGGAGAACTAGTGGATGTGCTACATATGGATATTCAGAAGGATTTTCCAAGAGATCGCACAGTGAGTTAGGAAATTGAAGCAAAGGGTGTAGGGAGGAACATATGCAAACTGAAAAGTGAAAGTTAGGTTTCCCTTCATTTGCAGGGTATTGGAATACAGCAATAATGATGTCTTGCAGCAGTTCCATAGAATGTTGATGAGACGGTACTTGAAGTATTGTGTCCAGTTTTCTGAGAAAGAATATACTGAACAATGAGGAAATGCAGTGGGTATTCTCGAGATTACTCCCACAGATGGCAAAATTGTCTGATCAGAAAACTCATTCTGTGTTCTCCAAGTTTAAAAGAGTGAGAGTGATCACAGTGAAACTGAGAAAATTCACACAGACGGGACTGACTAACACAGGGACATGGAGAACAGCAAGCAGGTGAGATGAGGGAGAATCCGAAAATATTCCACATGTACATCAAGTGGAATGGAATAATCAGGGAACAAATAGGGCCCACCAGAAACAAAGGGACAATCTGTGTGTGAAGCTGGAGAACCATGATAGATGAGTATTTCACGCCTGTTTTAATTGGGAGAAGGAGGATTCGGGGACAGAATTCAATAAGATGAACTGTGAAGCCCTTTAGCAGATGGATATATAATGCAAGCAGTGATTGATGGTTTTGGCAGGTACAAAATTGTACAAATCCCCGAACCTGGCTGATTTGCAACAGAGGAAGCTGTCGGAGACAGGAGAGGGAAACCCGGATCCAGATTTATAAGAATCGCCGCAGGGAGGCATCAGAGGATTGGAGAATAGCTAGTGTAGTACCTCTTTACAGGAAGGTGTGCAGAGATAGACTGGGCAATAATAGACCAGTGAGTATCAGATCAGTGTTAGGGAAACAGTGGGAGAAAATAGGAAAGCAAAAAAAAAATGTTCTGCATTTAGAGAGACAAGGTTTGATCAGGGATAGTCAGGATGACTTTATTCGTGGGAAGTCATGCCTAACAAATTTCATTGATTTCTTTCAAGATGATCACTTATATGGTTTTTCAGCAAGGCCTTTTGACAAAGCCCCACATGGGAAACTGATAAAGAAAGTAAAACGCAATGGTATCAATGGTAATTTGGCAAGTCACATTCAAAATTGTCTTAATGGCAGGAGACAGGGGATGGTGTGAGAAGGCTGTTTATATTACTGGAGACCAGGTCCTTGATGAGCCATATCTTGAACATTGTGCAGTATTGTATGCAGTTTTGGTCTCCTTGCCTCATTAAGGATAAACCTTATATTGAGGGAGCACAGCGAAGGATGACCAGACTGATCTATGGGATGACAGGCTCATTGTTTGAGCTGAGTTCGAGTCAAATCAGCCGAAATTCCATGAGGTTTCGGAAAACGAGTGAAGATCTCAGTGTAATGCATTAAGTTTTCTCAGAGTGAGACAGTTTGGAAGCAGGGAGAATAATGCCCTTGGCTGGGACGTCTAAAATAAGGGGCCACAGTATTAGGTACAGGCAGGCCACTGTACAACAAGATAAGCATTAATCTCTACATAAAGAGACTGGTGAACTTTGGGAACAGTCTGCCACACAAGGCTGTAGAAGCCAGGCACTGAATATAAATATGGATTTCTAGACACTAAATGGCAGAGAACAGAAGCATGAGAAAGAGTATCAGCGTCATTATGTTGAGTGGTGGAGGAAAATCAATCGACCGAAGGAATTACTACAGTTCCTAATTAATATTGTTTCCCCAATGATTAATCACAGTAAGGGATATGTGTACGGTGTGAGAGAAGTGCATTGAAGCGATGTTCAGACATGAACTAGAATGGGGAACACTAAATGGGTTGAATGGCCTTCTCCTTTCCCGATATTTCTGTACCGCCCATGGGAAAGCTCTTTAAATGTTCTCACAAGCTCTCAGATATCAGGAAGGAGGCCTGTGTATGTTCAACACAACAGAGTTTCTTTGTCCCTTTTCCGATACCGCGGCTGGGTGTTCCATCCGATTTTATCCTTTAACGCATCAGAGCAGTTTGATACAATTGAGTCCCTTACTTGGCTGTTCCAGAGAACATTGAAGTGTTCATCACATGTCTGTGTGTCTGGAGAGGCTTTTCGGCCAGATTAGGACAGCGCGGTAGATTTTCATCCTGAAAGTGTGTTGGTGAAGCAAATTGATGTTTCCAATCGATATTGGCTTCAAGGTCACTTTTACTGACACCAGATCTGAGACATCGATGTTTTATTAATTATTCTTAACATCCCCCAGCTACCAAAGCATTAGCCTGGTCTGGATTAGAAACCCAATGATATTTCCACAACAGCACCATCTCCACATGGGGTACTATCAGAAACCACACCGAGCAGGTTATTTCTGTGCTGCTTGGCAGCTCTGTCAAAAACAACTTCCAACAATTCGACCACCCTGATGAGACTGAGGGTGTGGCAGTTGGTCAGATTGTAACTATTCTCCTCTTAGGGGACTGGGCACAGCTGAGTGATTGTCCACATTGACAGGTAGGTGTCAGAGTTGGGGCTGGAATGAAACAGCTTCCCCAGGGGCACGGCTTGTTGTGCAGCATAAGCCTTCAGTCCCATTGTAGGAATGGCATCAGGGCCAGTTATCTTTATCGTATCTTTACTTTATCATTATCTTTTCTCTTGGTATCATGTGCCGCGAATCTAATTGTTTGAAGACTGGCTTCTGTGATTTTGTGGACGTCATGATGCCGGTGAGGTGAATCATCAACTCGATACTTCTGGCTGAGGAAAGTGGGGATACTACATCCTTGAAGTTGCACTGATGTGCAGGGCTGTTCCATTATTTAGGATGGGGATATTTCTGGAACCCTCTCCTCCAGGGAGTTGTGTAACTGACCATGCAGATGGGCTAAAAGCCCTCCGCTTCATCCTCTCCCACTGGCCCAACCAGTCCCCCACCACCGATACCCTTATCTACCTAACCAAACTCGTCCTTACCCTAAACAAATTCTCCTTCAACTCCTCACAATTCCTACAGGCGAAAGGGGTGGCCATAGGTACCCGTATGGACCCAAGCTATGCCTGCGACTTTGTGGGATACATGGAACAGTCCCTCTTCCACAGCTACACTGGCCCCATCCCCACCAATTCCTCAATTACATCGATGCCTGTATTAGCGCTGCCTCGTGCTCCCACAAGGAGATTGAAATGTTCATCCACTTTACTAACACCTCTCACCCAACATTAAGCTCACCTGAACCATCTCTGATACCTCTCTCTCCTTCCTGGGCCTCTCTGTCTCCATCTGGTAAGTGTCCGGAAACTGATTTCTATTTTAAGCCCACCGACTTCCACAGCTCCCTATAATATTCTGCTTTTCACCTGCCTTCCTGCAAGAATGCTATCCCCTATTCCCAATTCCTTCACCTCCACCACATCTGCTCCCAAGATGAGGCGTTCCACTGCCAGGCATCCCGGATGTCTTTGTTTCTCAAGGAGTGCAATTTCACCCCCACAGTGGTCGAAAATGACCTCAACCACATCTCTTGTGTTTCCCACGCCTCAGCCCTCACACCCCCTCCCTGCAATAAAAACAAAGACAGAATTCCGCTTGTCCTCATGTATCACCCCATCAAATTCCAGATCCGATGCATCATTCTCCGCCACTTCAACCATCTACAATCTGACCACACTGCCAAGGATATATTTCCCTCCCTGTCCTTTTCTGCCTTCCGGAGGGGCCGCGCACTCCACGATTCCCTCGTCTGCTCCACACTCCCCACTAGCCCCACCAGGCCTGGTACTTTCCCCTGCAGCCACAGGAAGTGCTACACCTGCCCTTACACCTCCCCCATCACCTCCATCCCAGACCCAGGAAAACCTTCCACATTAAACAGATATTCACCTGTACGTCCGCTAATGTGGTCTATTGTATCCGCTCTTCCCGGTGTGGCCTCCTCTACATCGGGAAAACCAAAAGGATGCTTGGAGACTGCTTTGTGAAGCACCTACACTCCCCACGCATTGACCAACCCTGACCCCCACTTCCTATCTGCACTCACCTCACCTCTACTAGCCTCATCCCCGCCTCCCCGACCTGTCCATGTTCCCTCCCACCTACCCGCCCCCTCCCCCTCACTGACCAACCCCCGTCACACCTCCCTACCTACACTCACCTTTATTGGCTTCATCCCCGCCTCCTTGACCTGCCCGTCCTCTCTCCACCTATCTCCTCCACTGATTCCATTTTGTTGCCACCTCCCCCTCTCTCTATTTATTTCAGAGCTCTCTTCCCCTCCTTTCTGAAGAAGGATCCAGACCCGAAATGTCAGCTTTCCTGCTCCTCCGATGCTGCCTGGCCTGCTGTGTTCATCCAATTCCACACCATTTTAACTCAGACTCCAGCATCGGCAGTTCCTGCTGCCCCCATCAC
Source organism: Stegostoma tigrinum (assembly GCF_030684315.1). NCBI lineage: Eukaryota > Metazoa > Chordata > Chondrichthyes > Orectolobiformes > Stegostomatidae > Stegostoma > Stegostoma tigrinum. Next base: position 165,046 of record NW_026728814.1, read on the forward strand.
CATTCATGACTGGTTGTAGCAGGATAGTTGGTCTGTTGATCTTGCAATCATTCCATCCTGTCTGTAATGTGTCCGTTCTGCTGTCTGTAATGCAAGCAGTCGAATGCGGTATCTATGATGGGTTGGCATCAGTTTCAGGTACACATGGTTCTGACCCCGGCATGTTTGCCTGCACTCATCACTGAGCCATTGATCAGCTTCATGGGAATCATAGACTGAAGGATTATCTGGGACAAAGAGTCACAGATTCTGGTGGAATACAATTCTGCTGCTGTTGCTGTGGTTTCCATCACCACATGGATGCCCAGTTTTGAGCTGCAATAAGTGCAACGTAATGTCCCCCAGTTCAGACCGAGTCCCCATTGTACACAGTGACCTATTTTGTTTTCTGGTGTGGTAACACTTGCATTTTAATATTCTAATTCTTCTCTCCATGATAACACGCCACCAATTTGTCACATTCCTCAAAACCCTTTAACATATTCATCTGAACGTTTACCCCTCCAGTAGAGGCACCTTTGGGTGGCACGGTGGCTCAGTGGTTAGCACTGCTGCTTCACAGCACCCAGGATGCAGGCTGAATTCCACCTGCAGGTGTCTGTCTGTGTGGAGTTTGCATATTCTCCCAGTGTCTGTGTGTGGGTTTCCTCCAGGTGGCCCGGTTTCCACCCACAGTCATAAGATGTGCAGAAGAGTTGAATCAGCCATGATAAATTGCCCATTGTGTTGAGCGATGTGTAGATTAGGTGGGTAATAGGGGGCTGGGTCTGGATGGGATGCTCTGAGGGTCGGTGTGGGCTTGTTAGGCTGGAGGACTTGTTACCAAACCATAGGAAGGTTTTTAAAGTGAATGTTTCTCTCCCTGGCCATGATTAAGAGCTCTGTATTGTCAGTGATGCCAGCGTTATGTAGTTTCAGAACCAATTAATTTGTGCACCTTGCGCTGTCACTCACTTCTCAATGTATGGTGATCCATGTTGGACAGGGCTTTTGAGAAACTTTGACACACATTTTTGGAATTTATTCAAAAACACAAATTGCTGAAGAAACTCAGCAGGTCTGGCAGCATCTGTAGAGTGAAAGCAAAGTTAATCTGTTGGACCCAGTGATGCCTTTTCAAAGCTCCCAGTTTCTGCAGCAATTTTGCTTCTTGTTTCAGATTTCCAGCACGCACGGTGCTTTGTTTTGTTGAAAATTCAATTAGTGCCGATTCATTTCTGGAGAAATTCAGCAGGTCTAGATGCATCTGTGGAGATGGAGAAACAGAGTTAAAGTTTCAAGTCCAGCGAGACCCTTCTTCAGTCTGAAAAGGGTTTGAAAACAAACTTTTTAATAACTTGACAGAGCTGGAGGAGGGGTGATAGAAAACAGAGGGTGTGAGGAGAGCAGTGCAAAATACAAATGGGCTTTTAGTTCCGGTGAAAGAGAAGCAGATGTACAATGGGAATAAATAAAGGTGTGAATGAGGGAGATGGGTTCTCTCTATTGAGTGCAATGTTAACAAGACACTAACAAGACAAGGCCACATTGTCTGCATCACAAACAACAGGAGCTGCAGATGCTGGAGAATCTGAGATAACAAGGTGTAGAGCTGGATGAACACAGCAGGCCAAGCAGCATCTTTGGAGCAGAAAAGCTGATGTTTCGGGCTTCGACACTTCATCAGAAATGGGGGAGGCGAAGGGGGTTCTGAAATAGATGGAGGGGGGTGGATTGAAGATGGATTGAGGAGAAGATAGGTGGAGAGGAGACAGACAGGTCAAAGAGGTGGGGAAGGAGCCAGTGTAGGTGGGGAGGCAGGGAGGAGATAGGTCAGTCCAGGGACGATGGACAAGTCAAGGAGGTGGGATGAGGTTAGGAGGTAGGAAATGGGGATGTGGCTTGAGGTGGGAGGAGAGTATAAGTGAGAGAGGAGCAGCTTAGCGAGGCGTGGATGAGCTGGGCTGGTTTTGCGATGTGGTCGGGGGGTAGATTTTGAAGCTTGTGAAATCCACATTGATACCATTGGGCTGCAGCATTCCCAAGCGGAATATGAGATGCTGTTCCTGCAGCCTTCGGGTAGCATTGTTGTGGCACTGCAGGAGGCCCAGGACGGTCATGTCGTCTGCGGAATGGGAGGGGTGCGGTGTTGAAATGGTTCGCGACTGGGAGGTGCAGTTGATTATTGCGAACTGAGCGGAGGTGTTCTGCAAAGCGGTCCCCAAGCCTCCGCTTGGTTTCCCCAATGTAGAGGAAGCCACAATGGGTCCAGCGGATGTAGTATCCCACATTGGCAGATGTGCAGCTGAACGTCTGCTTGATGTGGAATGTCCTCTTGGGGCCTGGGATGGCAGTGAGGGCGGTGGCGTGGAGGCAACTCCGCCCACAGCTGACGCCGACGCAACTCTGCCCACCACCACCGACGCAAATCCGCCCACAGCCGAAGCCAACATCGCTCCGCCACAACCTTGACAGACAGCAGCTCCAGAGGAGACAACAACCCAAAGCCCTGTTGAGTCAGTACAGGGCTCAACTATTTCCCCCTCCACCCGCACATCAATGAATACCGGTTACGTTTGGGCATTGAGCAGATTTTCCGCCGCCTCCACCTCCACACTTACTTCTTTAACTGTGAACCTAACCCTCCCTCTACTGACCCCTTCTCCCACATCCAACACAAGCCCCTATCCTGGGCACCACTCCAGGGTTCCTCCCCTCCCTTGAACTCTTCATCTCCAGTTGCCATCAAGACATCAGTTGCCTCAACCTCTCCACCCCTCTCACCCACTCCAACCTCTTCCCTGCAGAACAGGCAGCCCTCCGCTCCCTCCACTCCAACCCCAAACTCACCACAAGACCCACGGACAAAGGAGGTGCAGTTTTAGTATGGCTCACTGACCTCGACATCACAGAGGCCAGACACCGACTCCCTGACACCTCCTCCTACCGCTCCCTGGATCATGATCCCACCCCAGAGCACCAAAACATCATCTCCAAAACCATGCACAACCTCCCACACACAGCCTCCAACCTCATTGTTCACCAACCCCAAGCTGCCTGCTTCTATCTCCTTCCCACATCCACAAACCTGACTGCCCTGGTGGACCTATTGTCTCCAATTGCCCCTGCCCCACCAAACGTATCTCCACCTACCTGGACTCCATTTTCTCTCCTTTGGTCCAGGAACTCCCCACCAACGTCCATGACACCACACACACCCTCCACCTCCTCTAGAACTTCCAATTCTCCAGCCCCCAACAGCTCATTTTCACCATGGATATCCAGTCCCCACACACCTGCATTCCCCATGCAGATGGCCTAAAGGCCCTCCGCTTCATCCTGTCCCACAGGCCTGACCAGTCCCCCTCCACCAACACCCTCATCCGCCTCGCCAAATTCGTCCTCACCCTAAACAACTTCTCTTTCAATTCCTCTCACTTCCTACAGACAAAGGGGGTGGCCATGGGTACCCGCATGGGTCCAAACTATGCCTGTCTCTTTGTAGGTTATGTGGAACAATCTCTTTTACGTACCTACACTGGCCCTCAACCCCACGTCTTCCTCTGTTACATTGATGCCTGTATCAGAGCTCTCTCATGCTCCTAAGAGGAGCTCGAACAGCTCATCCACTTCACCAACACCTTCCACCCCAACCTTAAGTTAACCTGAACGATTTCTAACACCTCTCTCACCCTCCTGCACCTCTCTGTCTCCATCTCCAGAAACCACCTAGGAACCAATATCCATCTCAAGCCTGCTGACTCCCACAGCTAGTTAGAATACACCTCCTCTCACCCACCTTCTGCAAAAATGCCATCCCCTTTTCCCAATTCCTTCGCCTCTGCCTCATCTGCTCCCAGGATGATGCATTCCACTCCTGCACATCTCAGATGTCCTCGTTTTTCAAGAACCGCAACATCCCCCTGCAGTGGTCGGGAACACCCTCAACCACGCCTCCCGCATTTCCTGCAACTCATCCCTCACACCCCGTCCCAACAATTGCAACAAAAAAGAATCCCCCTCATCCTCACATACCACCCCGCCAATCTCTGGATCCAATGCATCATCTTCCGACACTTCTGTCATCTGCCATCTGACCCCAACACCAAAGACAATTTTCCCTCCCCACCTTTGTCTGCTTTTGTAGGGACCACTCTCTCTGTGACTCCCTTTCCCACTCCACGCTCCCCTCCAGCCCAACCACACCCGGCACTTTTCCCTGTAACCGCAGGAAGTGCTACAACTGCTCCCAAACCTTCTCCCTCACCCCCGCACCAGGGCCCAAGAAGACTTTTCGCATCAAGCAGATGTCCACCTGTACATCTGCTAATGTGGTATACTGCACCCCCTGTACCCATTGTGGCCTCCTTGACATCAGGGAAATCAAGTGGAGGCTTGGGGACCACTTTGTAGAACACCTACACTTGGTTCGCAATAAACAACTGCACCTCCCAGTCGTGAACCATTTCAACCCCCCTCCCCCCTCCATCGCATTCCACAGATGACATGTCCATCCTGGTCCTCCCGCAGTGCCACAACGATGCCACCCGAAGGTTGCAGGAACAGCAATTCATATTCCGCTTGGCAACGCTGCAGCCCAATGATATCAACGTGGACATCACAAGCTTCAAAATCTCCCCTCCCCCCATGTGCATCACAAAACCAGCCCAGCTCATCCCCGCCTCCCTAACCTGTTCTTCCTCTCTCCTATCCCCTCCTCCCACCTCAAGCCGCACCCCCATTCCCTCCCTACTAACCTCATCCCGCCCCCTTGACCTGTCCGTCCTACCTGGGCTGACCTATCCCCTCCCTACCCCTCTACCTACACTCATCTTTACTAGCCCCATCCCCGCCTCATCTGTCTCCTCTCCACCTATCTTCTCCTCTATCCATCTTTGATCAAACTCCCCCCTCTCCCTATTTATTTCAGAGACACCTTCCCCTCCTCCATTTCTGATGAAATGTCTCAGCCCAAAACATCAGTTTCCCTGCTCCTCTGATGCTGTTTGGCCTGCTGTGTTCATCCAGCTCTACACCTTGTTATCTCATCTGCATCATATTGTATTAACCACGTCTCCATTAATAACTCTGAATGTCTTGCACAAATGTGAACATTTATCTATGCATGTTATCTATCTGCACACGCACACTGATTAAACAGTGTATATAAAATCATTTCTCCTCCATTCCATTTCAAACTATTGTGTTTTGTTTGCACTGTCAGTCCCCATTCCTTCAGCCAAATTTGTTCTGTTTCTTTCTCTGCATTTTATTCTTTTCCGTCTATGAAGAGGAAATTGCCTACTGGGCGATATCACGTTAGTCCTGCCCAGTCTGCACACACACTGTCTCCTCTTCCTTACTGTTCCTTAACCAATCACATAGATATTGTCTCTGACCCTTTACTCCCAGTAAGCAAAGCAATTGGAAATGTAATATTTACTTTTGGGCTAAGGCCAAAAAATCAGGAAACAAAAGCTGTATAACCTGCAAAAAAAAAGACTTTTGCAACTTTAGAAGCAAATTATTGAAAGTATTGTGTTAAAGATAAAATGTTGCCTTCTCAGAGCAGAGAGAGGAAAGTTCAGCAAAACCCTGTCCTTCTCCAGGCAGTTGTGGCCAGAGACAGTGTTTAGTTTGGCAGTTGTTGTGGTGGAGGAGAGCTCAGTGCAGTAACAAACTGTCCATTGGCTCTGAGGTAAACGGTTACATATGGCATCGCATGTGGATGACACAGCAGAATCACCGAGCCTGTTCAGAGACAGCATCACCTTTCTCCTTTTCTTCTCTCACTGTGAGAGTAATTGGAGATGGGCACTAAGACCAATAGCAGGCAATGTCAGCTTCCCACCCAGACCAGGTAGTGTTGTTACATTAAAAGTGTCAGAGTGAAAGGGGTTAACTGGAACTGTTTGTTCTGTGACTCAAATTAATGACAGTCACCATGGATTCCAACTGTGTCGCTGGAGGATTTCCCTCTTCTGTTAATAAGGGGTTTCTTCCAATGCGTTATCCCATAGTATCAGTGGCTGTGTCATCCTCGACACGATTGGGATCAGCAACTCCAGAGAGAGGGAGAGATCAGAATCTGTGACCAGCAGATTGGGATATTCCAATCATGGATCAGAATGTGAGAACTTTACAACAATGTACAAGAATCAGAGAGGAATAGATTGGAATGTTCCAACAATGGACAGGAGTTTATCCGATGGCCTCTACTGGGTTTCTATCGATTGGATACGGTTAACATGGCGGATAGAATATGTACTGATGATTATTCAAGCGGGTTACTATCCCATCCTCACTTTTGTTGGTGTTCCTGGTAAGCCTTTCTATCTCTGTCCATTCATTTATTCTGTAAAACTTTGTGAACAGCATCTCAATTTCTAAGTTCTGTATTTGGCAAAGATAGAAACTTTCATATTCACTTTCAATAACAAACTCAATTCTTATTCCGTGGCTTTTTTTCACCTTCAATTAACAAAGATCTGAGGAGGAAGTGTTCATAAGTGTTCATAACTTTCCTACACAGTGGAAAATAACTGTTATGACCCAAATAAAAGCTGGAGTGGGAGGGAAAACAAACAAATTGGCCCATTTTGTCCTGAGCTGATTTATATCATAATATTCCCTTTATCACCCATAATATTCCCAGCTTTCATTTCTGCCTCAGCGCTGTTTCTGAATAAACTATAATCTGCTTCTTTCCAGTTGCAGTTCTCTTCTGGCCACACTTGCAGTTACTAATATTTTGATTGTGTACTTATTTTTGTCTCTACCTGGACCTATGCCAGTTGCAAAGTGTGAAGCCAGTTTGATTCTAAAATGAGGTGGTTACAGCTTTGTGTCACTGGTTTCAGCATAACCCGTAAATGGCCATCAAATGACAGTTTCACTGAACTGTTTAGACTCTAGAACTCTCCGAGCAGGAGTGGGTGCCATGTCCGTCATCTCCTAAGTGCAGTGCTCTGATGTATTCACTTGGTGACAGAGGCCTTGTCTCTTCACCTCACCCCCACTGACCCACTGCTGAGTGGGATACATTACTCTGTGTCCACAGAAGAAGATACAGAAAATCTTCCAGAAATTCCACAGGGCAGAGTGAATGTGAAAATGAGTAACTGTGGGAGATTGAAATAAATAAAGAGGAATTACTTAAAGCTAATTGAACTGAAGCTTGGTACGTTTCTGTGCTATGTTCCAGAATATACATGGAGGTGGCAATAGAGCTAGTGAAAGAGGTACATGGTCATACAGCTCTTCAGTCCAACCAGTCCATGCCAAACATAATCGCAAACTATCCTAGTCCCACCTGCCTGGGTTTGGCCCATATCTCTCCCACTGTCTCCTGTTCACTTCCTTGTCCAAATGTCATTTAAAACTTGTAGCTACGAGAAAGAATTATTGGCAACCATTCACAATTCTTAAGATTGTGGATTTTCTGTTTCCTGCAGAATGGAAAATAGCTATTGTAACCCAGATAAAATCTGGAATGGGAGGGAAACAAAAAAAAAACTAAAATTTGGACGACTTGATGCCAGTTATTAGGAAAATATCGGAATCTTTTATGAGGGCTGTGAAAACTAGACACTTGGGGAATCATAAGATGACTTGCCAGAATCAACTTAGATTCAGAAAAAGGAAATCATCTTTGGTAAACCTGTGTTAATTAAAGTATCCACAGATTTCGGATCTGCGTCCAAATTATCCGCAGAAATATCTTCCATTGCTGCTTCACAGTCTTCCCTGCTAAGATTGTATTCCTGTTAACTTTGATTAGTTCCTCCCTCATGTCTTTGTAGTTTTAGTTCTCAATTATAATTGTGTCACATCCAAACATGAGCAATATATTTAAACTGAAAGATGGAGGTTTAAGAGCTAATATATGGAGAAAGAATGGAGTATTTATTAACTCAATATCTGTAATGCATTTATGAGCGAGGGAAAAAGTGAGACAGCACATGGATGATGAGATGTAAAAGTAGAGAAAACAATATTATCGACAGAAGTAAATATACTTTCCTATTTGTTTTGGCAATTCCTGTGTGTTGTGATCCTTTGCCCAGTGCATGTACGACTGAGTAATATGTATATAACAGTTGAAGCATCCACACATGAGAACCAGTGGGAGTGGTGTATTTGAATTTACAGAACACTTTTGACATGGTCGCACATAGGTGTGTGACAAAAGTTGGAGTCGAGGGGTAGGTGGAAATACACTACATGGATTGAGAATTGTTTCGTTGAGACCATTCAGAGAGTCAAGCCCGTTTCCAGACTGAATGCTGCTACTTTTCGTATATAACATGTGCCAGTGTTTGGATCACAGGAATTTGGAAGGCATTCAAACAACTTGGATGTGGCCAGCAATAGCGTACATCTCATTTTGTGTTGATTAAATGGTGCAAGGTTGGGAAGTGTTGTTGTCCCAAAAGACCTGCCTGTCCTTCATCATAAGTTGCCAAAAATAGTACATATCGGAGTATCAGCAACAAGGGAAGTAAATGGTATGTTGTCCTTCATTGTAAATGATTCAAGTACATAAATAAAGCCATCTCTCTGCACTTGTAGAGCCTTGATCAGAGTATTTAGGGGCATCGTGTACACATTTGGTCTCTTTTGGAAGGAAAGATCTTCTTGCCACAGGCTCAGTGCAAACGAGTATCACCAGTCTCATCCCTGAGATGATGGTCCCATGAGGAAACTGACTGTTTAATCTGTCAAGCTGTGAAAGAGTAACAGATAATTCCATTAGAACTTGGAGTTCGTGTTGAACGTTTATGTCCAAAAAAACGCACTGATAAGATGAGAAATTCCATAATTTGCCTATTTAAATACAAGTAGATTTTACATGTAGAATTATATAGAGCCCCATGTCAATTGTGGCAGAAATGCAGACTCTTAATGAAATCTCTCCACATTGATGTGTGACTCTCCACTTAATGTCATGTTGTTCACAATCCCGACATTTTCCGTATTACCTTACTTCTGAAACAGAAGCCATTCCAACCAGATTCTGGGGTCCATAGAGAACACAAGTCTGTCGTGTTGGAGGATGCCACCTTGAGATTTTGCACAAAACATTAAGCTTCCACCTCACTGCTATAAAACCATTTTAAAGTACCACATGTGTAGCACGAGCAATGGACACATGAGGAACAGCATGAAGCTGACTATCTGTGCAGCCCCTGCCCCATTTGCTTGTCATGTTGCAGCATCAGTTACTTCACTCTGTTTCCATGTGAGTGACTGTAGGGGCTGAATGGCCTCCTCCTGTTCATATGTCAGTGACTCAAGGGAGTGTACAGCAGGGCCAAGTGCCTAATTGGGCTTCCCCGGGATCCTGTGTAACAGCTCGATGTGAGAACTTGTGTGACAATGCCAGAACTGTAAGAAATTGTTTTGTCCTGGTTTCTTTCAAGAGCGAGATTCAACGAGATGCACAAAGCTGATGACTTAATAAGACTTGAGGAAACAGCTTGAGAGGCTTCAGTTTTTTTTGCAAAATCTGTCAACTATTTCACTAATGTAGCTCTGAATAAATGTAAACAGAAAGGCACCACAGATTTCTGGGGAAGAGAATTCCCGGTTGAAATGCCCTTTTCGAATTTCTTCTCATCCATCTTATAGAATCAGAAACTCACACAGCGCAGAAACAAACACTTTGGTCCAACCTGTCCACACTGACCAGATACGTAATCCGATCCAAGCCCATTTTCCAGTATTTGGCCGATATCCATCTAAACCCTTCCTATACATTTACCAATTCAGGTTCCCTTTAACTGTGTAAATGCACCCGTCTCCACCACTTCTGGCTGCACTTTCTGTACACACACCACTCTCTGCATGAAAATGTTGCCCCACCTTCCCTTCTATATCTTTCCCCTCTCACCTTCAACACAGGCAATTTACTTTTTGACTCCTGAGAAACAGATCTGGGCTATTCAGACTATTCATGCTCCTCGTGATTTTATAAACCTCTGTAATGTCACCCCTCAATCTCCATCACTGCAGAGGAAAAAACTTCAACCTATTCAGCATCTCCCTCTTGCTCAAACCCTCCAATCCAGGAGCATGCTTGTCAATCTTTTCTGCTCCTCTCAAGGTTAACAACATCCTTCCTTTAGCAGAGCCAACCGAAATGTGTGCAGTATTATTAAAGTGGCCTCATCAATGTCCTGTACAGGAGCAACATGCCATCCCAGCCCCTATACCCAATGCTCTGACTGATTAGGGTAACCGTGACAAATGTGTCCTTCCCTACCCTGTCTCACATGCTACTCCACTTTCAAGGAACTATGTGTGTGCCCCCAATGTCTCTTTATTCAGCAACAGTCCCCAGGGCTGTGTAAGTCCTGCCCAGCTTCACCTTACCAAATGCAAAACCTCTCATTTATCTAAATTGGGCTTCCCCGGGATCCTGTGTAACAGCTCGATGTGAGAACTTGTGTGACAATGCCAGAACTGTAAGAAATTGTTTTGTCCTGGTTTCTTTCAAGAGCGAGATTCAACGAGATGCACAAAGCTGATGACTTAATAAGACTTGAGGACTTGGCCCATCTGATCAATGTCCCTTTGCACTCTGAGATAATCTTCACCACTGTCCACTGCACCACTTTTTGATGTCATCTGTAAACTTACTAACCATGCCTCTGATATTCACATCCAAACCCTTTATATTAATGATGGAAAGCAGCGAACTCAGCACTGATACTTGTGGCACACCGCTGGTCACTGGTCTCCAGTCTGTAAAACAATCCTCTGCCTTCAAGCCAGTTTTGAATTCAATTGGCTATCTCTCCCAGATCCCATGTGTCCCACCATTATTAACCTGTCAACCATTTGGAAAATTACCAAACATCATTTTAAAGTCCATATTGACAACGTCTGCCACATTGCCTTCACCAACTTTCTTTATCACATTTTCAAAATAATCGAGTTATTTAGGCATATTTTCCACCGCACAAAGCCATGTTGACTGTCTCTAATCAATGCTTGCCTTTCCAACTGCATGTAAATCCTATCCCTCAGAATCCCCTCCAACAACCTACCCAGCTCTCATGTCAGGCTCACTGGCCTATGGTTCCCTGACTTGGCTGGTCATTGTTTCCTTTTCCAGTCCCATTACTCCACTGGTCACAGCAAATTTTAAATGTATCCAGGTTGGTGATGTGGCCAATGGTATAGGTCTCAGACTGGGTCAGGGTCGGTGTTAGGAACAAGTCAGGCCGTTTTCTTTAATCTGCTAAAAAGCACGTTTATGACCAACATAAAGTTACTCAAGCTATGATGGAACGAAGAATGTAAAACAGTTTGGATCTGCAAGTAGGTATATCACACACACACACACACGCACACACACACATTAACATACAAATGTTAATTTGATATAACTTTGTTCACATAATAGTTGAACTCATGATAAAAGGAAAAATGTGAGATTTCCCCAGATGTTATTCTGCTTCCAAATGTGTTCTGTTCGCACATGTTGTTGGCAATGGGGTGACTTCCTGGAACAGTTAGATTTGGCTGAATTCCCTTTGCTTCACACAGTGGGCGATTCCAGTGAATCTGAGTCATGAATCCTCCACGAGTGGTAAAGATGACTGGCCGGTGTTTAGCTTTCACGTTGCTGTCATGAGGAGGAAGGAAAGAGAGTGGGAGCAATAGGCTGTTGCAAAACAGAGACATTGCAATATGTATCCCTCTCTAAGTTGAATCGCACAGTAATGTTATTCGACCCCCAAACTGGAACATGTGAGGTCTCCTTGAACTTTGTCCGAACTATATGTTTCTACCACATTTCCTGCTCCATGTGGGTGCATCATTGCTGCTGCCGTACACAGAGCCATTTCCTCAGCAACAAATGGGCCTACTTGATTTAAATATATGTTTATATGTGCCTGCGTAATTTAAAAAAAAATGTTTAATGTCTTCACAGTATCTTTGTTAAGATGAATGTGTCTTATTCCGAAATTAACACAGAAATTACTAGAAAAGCTCACCAGGCCGAGAGCATCTATGAAGAGAAATTAGAGTTAATGTTTCAGGCCCAGTGAACCTTCCTCAGAACCTGTTTTTTTAAATTACTTCCTCAGTTTTATTCTCCCATACACGAGGAAATATTCATCAGGCATTCACCAGGTACACTCCCTTCAATGTCTTATAATGTCTAAGAAGAACATTTCTTGTTCTCAGGTCTGAGCTGTGAATCTTCCAAAACATAATGCCCTCATCCCAGGGCAGTGTATAGAGAACCATCTTTGAAAATTTTCAAGCACAGTTTTTTTTTTTCCGTTTAGGGCATCATCACTACACACAGAGCATCAAATGTGGTCTCAGCAATGCCCTGTAGAGATTCAGAGAAACATGCCTGAGATCATACCCGGCACCCTTTGCAAGAAACAACATCATTCAATTCACTTTCCAAATCACTTGCAACATCTTCAGAATAATATTACATGATTTATGTACCAGGGCACACAAATCCCTCTGTAGCACCAATCTCTGTGTTCCTTCTCCAGTCATATAATTTATTGTTGTTTTATCCTTTCCCCAAAACACAAACTTCCCATAACCCACACTGTACTGTTTTATTTGCAATGCCGGAAGTTTGCTCATTCTCATCCCCTGTCTACAGCCCGTTGTAGATGCTCTGCCTTCACTTGACATCTTATTGGATCATTATACTGGCATACTAGCAATTGGAGCTTCAATCCTATCAGCCCTTGATCCAAACTGGTAATCTAGTTTGTAAACTGTTGATGACCTCACACTGATCCCTGAGGAATTCCATGAATTCCAGCTTTCCAAACTGAAAATAAATAAAAATCTCTACTCTGCATTTCGTGTTAGCTAACTAAGTCTCGCTGTGTAGCAGCCCAGAAAAGTTGCAGGGCCTCTCCTGTGGTGTGTCGTTGGTTGGACAGGTGTTTCTGAGCTCAGCAACATACCATTAGGGCTAGTTGTTGTCAGATCATCAGGTAGAGGTTGTACTGTCAATGATTCTGATCCTTGAGTGTTTAAAAAACAAGCACAGAATATAGACTGACATGTGGGTAGAATGCTGTACGGTCAAAAATGCTGTCTTTCAGATGCAGCAATAAATCTAGTCTGCCCTCTCAATCAGGTGCCCAATTTTTCCCGGACAAATATAGAGCAGCAGGGGAGATTTCCTTTCAGCCTAGTTAACATTTGTCCCTTTAACAACACCACGTGTACAGATAATCTTAATGATTCATTTCATTGTTGGCTGTGGGTGCTGTGTGGAAAAATGCCACAATTGGTACACAATAAAATAAAATAAAATGTCTTTGACAAGTGACCTGACAGACGTTTACAAAGTCATAAGGGACACGGGAGTGTAAACAGCCAAGGTCTTTTCCCCGGGGTGGGTGAGTCCAAAACGAGAGGGCACAGATTTAAGGAGAGAGGGGAAAGATTTAAAAGGGACTTAAACGGCAACATTTTCATGCAGAGGGTGATGTGTTTATGGAATGAGCTGCCAGAGGAAGTGGTGGAGGCTGGTACAATTACAGCATTTAAAAGGCATCAGGATGGGTATATGTTTCAGAAGTGTTTAGAGAGGAATGAACCAAATGCTGGCAAATGGGCTTAGATTTATTGAGGATATCTGGGCGGCATGGACGAGATGAAATGAAGGGTCTGTTTGCATGCTGTATATCTCTGTGTCTCTTTGACTCTATGTCTGAGTACTTCATTCTCGTCCTGTGTGACTCCTGAGAGAGGAAGAATGATCTCCTATCTCAATGTAAAAACCACAGCTAGTTGAATGGTGATTTCGTTTCCCTCTGTAGTAGCTTTGAGGGTTGGAGTGAGAGAACAACACACAGGATATGAGCTGCAGTTGGCCATTCAGACCCTCGAGCCTGCTGCTTAATTTAGAAAGATCGTGGCTGATCTGTTTGTGGCTGAACACCCCTTTCCTGTTTATTCCCAATAATGGACTCTCCTGTCCATTAAAGGTCAGTTGAGCCCTGCCTTGAATATCTTCACTGACCCAGTCTTCACTGTTCCCTGGGGATGAGAACACCACAGACAGCATAATATTAAAGAGAAAGAAATATTCTTATCTCAATCTTAATTGCGAGACTCCTTAAAGTATGTTAACCTCACAGCAAGTTACCTCCTCTTTAAAGAGCACAACAAATAGGAGCAGATGTAGGCCATTCATTCCCTCAAACCTATTCCATATTCCAATAGACTCTGTTCAGTAAAGTATCAGTCAATCTCTGTCATCACTGCCCTCTTGGAAATATATTCCTGACAACTTCAGACCAGACAGTTTAAGAAATTGGAGCAGAATTAACTATTTGGCCCATCAAGTCTGGTCTGCTGTTCGATGATGTTTGACATGTTTCTCAAAACAATTCTCTTGTCTTCTCACCGTAACCCGCCATCTGCTTATTAATCAAAACGTATCTACCTCTGTCTTAAAGACATGACTATGTCTGTGTTTCTATATGCTTGTGTGTGTGTGTGTGTGTGTGTGTGTTGGAGGATTGTCCATCAGACTGTGACCAGTGGTGATCCACAGGGATCGGCGCTGGATTTACTTTTGATTGTCATTTAATAAATGATTTAATGAAAATTATAGAAGGCATAGTTAGCAAGTTTACAGAGGACACAGATTATTTGAACATAGACAAGGAAATGTATCTTAGATTACAAAGTGATTTTGAACAATTGAATGAATGAATCATAAAGCTGTACAGTCTGGGAACAAAACCTTTGGTGCATCATGTCCATGCTGACCAGGTATCCGAAATTAATCTCATCCCATTTACTAGCATTTGGCCTATATTCCTCTGGACCCTTCCAATTCATGTACCCATCCAGTAATCTTGAAAATGTTGTTTTCACAAGCTTCCAGCACTTCGTCTGGCAGTTCATTCCATATGATTCTTTTAAAATCTTTTCCCTCACACCTTAAACCTGTGCCGTCTAACCTTTGACTCCCCATACACTGGGAAAAAGACCCTGACTATTCACACTATCCATGACCTTCATGATTTTATAAACATATACAAAGTGCAAACTTGACTCCAATCAATTTAAATGGCTGTGCTTTCTGTTATCCCGGGCCTAAATTCTGAAATTCAACATGAATACCGCTTCCTTCTCAATCAAGTCACAATTTTGGAAAAATTTCAACCAACTTGTTCAAACATATTAAGAATTTGAATCTCGACCTTCATGCCCAGAGGTAAGGATATTACCACTGCACTGCAATAGTCCCTGATTCTGCAACATTATTCTTCTGTAAATTTGCTCATCAACCTGTTCTGACAGACTGTGACACACCTCTGCGACTGGCAGGACTTGAATCCAGAACTTCTGGTCCAGAGCTAGTGACATTACCACAGTTTCAGCGATGGGAATGGAAATCCAGAGCTCTGGCACAGAGGCATTAGCGTTACCATTACACAAGACCCAAATCATGCCCAGATTCTGAGTCACATTTTGCGCTCCAGCTATCAACTGAGTTTGGATTTATCAAATTCTGGTTAAATTTACTGAATTACACAGGGAAGATTTTTCAGTGTTGAACAAATGCAAGGTACTTGTCTCAACTACAGGATGTTGAGGGAATGTGCTGTGCCATTGAGATAAACTATTAACATCTTTAATAGCTTGGCCATGATTTTCAGCTTAAATGACGATTATCTGTAGACTGCATCATTATGGAAATAAATCCTGCAGACATACTCTGCACTATGAAAAGTCTCAAATAGATATTATTGCTGAACACCAGAAATGACAAAAGACCATAAGTTCAGGCCCCGAAAGACCGTACTGAAGGTCACTATTTCCCACCTCAAACGTGCGACTGCCCTCCTCCTAAAACAATTAACTGTTACAAAGCAACAAATCATATTCCAGCATCTCCTCACGACTGGCTGGTCTGCAATCTACCCCCACCCCTCCTCCTGCCCACACAAGGCAAAGCAAGCACGGGGTCTTTGGGAAAGTAAAGGCCAGAGTTTGTAGGCCTTCTGGGGATGGGAGGGTCTTTCAAAACATGTCAGGGTTGTGTGGGGGGTGGGAATATCACTCATTGGGCTGTGGTGGGGCAGATTGTGTTTAATTTGCACGAATGTGAAACACTGTTTTTGGAAAACCAAACAAAGCAGGACTTATACAATTTAAATTAGTAGTGTTGCAGAACAGAGACTAGACTGTCAGGTACAGTTCTGTGAAGTCTGTGTCACATATGGACAGGGTGGTTTAGAAGGTGTTTAGTTCGGGGCCTTCATCGCTCGGACCTGTGAGTTCAGGAGTTGGGATGTCATTTTCAGATTGTACAGGACGTTGGTGAGGCATTTTCTGAAATACTGTGTCCAGTTCTGGTCGCACTGTTATAGTAAGGATAATATTAATCTGGAGAGGGTTTAGCAGAGATTTACCGGGATGTCGGTGGGAATGGATGGTTTGAGTTATAAGGAGAGGCTGGATAAGCTGGGCCTTTCCCCACTTTGCGAAGGAGTTTGAGCGGTGACCTGATCGAAGCTTATTAATCATGAAGAGTACAGATAACTTGAATATTAGGTACATTTTTCCAAAGGGGGAGAATTTCAAGACAATGGGGATATTTCAAAATTTTAGGAGCATCTTTTAAATAAAAGAGGGGCAATTAATTTACAGAGAATTGATCGTGTACTCAATGAACTTCCGACAAAATGGTGAAAGTAAGTATAGTAACAAAGTTTAAAAGACATTTCAATAAGTACATGAAGAAGAAATCAGTTTGGATGGTGTTGTGAGCTGCTGCCCTCCCAGGCCCTCTCTGAATAAAATCCCTGATGGTTCCCATCCTCTGCTGCTGCCTGTGCAGTGGCGTGTGGAGACCAGCAGAGGGTGGCATTGCATCACATCAAACAGCACAGAGGCTGTCAGACCTGCCCCACACAGATACACCCACAAATACACCGATACTTACACAAATAAGGGGAGCCTATCAGAATTTCCCTGGCTCTGTGGTTTGTCAATATTTCATTCATTCCATCTGGTGTGTGTCAGGATTCCT
This sequence comes from Stegostoma tigrinum, assembly GCF_030684315.1. NCBI lineage: Eukaryota > Metazoa > Chordata > Chondrichthyes > Orectolobiformes > Stegostomatidae > Stegostoma > Stegostoma tigrinum. The sequence goes on from NW_026728814.1 coordinate 182,072, forward strand.
GTTATTCCGTGGACAGCATTTCATTATTTGAGTCACTCCATGAGAGTACATCAGTATTTGCTCTCTCCAGTGAGTGTGACAGTATTTCAGTTGTTCCATGGGGACTGTGACTCTGTGAGATTTTCAATGCTTGATTATTGAAGATGTAAGGACAAGTTGGGAGACTAGTAAATATTACAGGTTAGTTTCAGTATCTGAGCTATCTGAAGGAGGAGGTGCAGGAGCGAGACTCTGTGCTCCCTTCCTGGGAGCTGGTGGAGACGACGTGTTGTGAGCCCACACTCCTGCCCACCGAGACCGTGGGGATTCCATTTGTACTGGCTCGATATAAAAGGGAGATGGCATCAGGGGCACAGTTTCTAAGCTGTGCCAGGTGGGAATGGAACTGACAGTGGGGTTAAAGTGAGAATTACCCATCACTGAACATTGCTCCTTACTCAGTCGGTGGGACGTGTATATTTTGAAATCTCCACACGGGCTGTCGTGGTTCTCTCCGGCTCATTCCAGGGCCCTCCCCATGCGGCGGGGGAAGGTGGGTGAGGGAACTGATGTGGGGAACACCACCGCCCTGCTTGGCCTTTCCTGTCCTATTCCAGGCTGTTCCTCCTGGAATGAGGGAAAGGGAGGGAGGGAATGAATGTGAATGTGCATGGCCCTGCTGTTAGTGATGGTGTAGGTGAGGGGGAAGTGGCGAGGTGTCTGGATTGAATCAGTCGACAGTATTAGATCGATGCAGTGTTTTCAGTGTCGGGGAGTAGCGAGGTGTGTGTGTGAGGGAGAGAGAGAGAGAGAGAGAAAGAGAGTGAGAGAGAGACAGAGGCAGAGAGGGAGTGAGAGAGAGAGAGAGAGATGGAGCAGAGAGAATACGGTGATACTTATCCTGACAGAGGGGGGAAGGTTATTGTTGCTTGTCCTGTGTTGCTGGTCATTACTTCAGACTGCAGGCACTGCACTGAGCTGGTGCTGAGCTCAGGCCATGCTCGGTGGGTCTGGTGGTGTGGTTTCCTCTGCGAAAAGAATGGTCCTCCTTTGTACTCGCCCATGCACCAGCATCTCCGTGTCCCTTTCGATAAATCTCAGTGCAATTGCCCCGTATCTGCCAGGCTCGGGGTAAACCATGCAGGCTGGCTCCAAACTAAGAAAGTTCCAATGTGTGCCCATTGGCCTTTTAAAGATGGCACCTGCGCCAGGGATGGAATATGCGGGCCATCCAGGCGATGGGAACTATTACAGGACATGATGGGTGGGAGAGTCAGGCTGGCATTGAATGAGAGGAATGGCATGTGCTGGGTGAGGGAGAAAATGAGGGGAGTTTGATAAGATAGCATCAGAAAACTAGCTCAGCCTCCTGCAGACTATCCCTCTGTCACACTCAATTAAAATGTCACTGAGACAAATTATTGTTAGATTCAGCCCAATGAGTCAAAGACTGTGCTCACCACACTCTCAGTCACAAATGCAGAACAAATGCTCATTCAAAACTCTCCATCATCTGAACTCACAGCAATATCCTACTCACACATCATTCCTGAAAAACTGACCCATGCTACAAGATGCTATCAAAGTGTCTACATGCCAGCATATGTCCTTCCATGACACAGTCTCTCAATCTCCCCCTCTCTGTCTGTATATCCAACCCATCCCATTTGTTCGTATTTAAACTGATTCCCCACCATCTCTCTCTGGCAGTGATTTTCACACCCATGGCACCTTGTCATGGCACATTGGAGTTATGGAGCTGTAAATGGATGGGAGCCCCACATCCTGTCACTTCCAGCGTGGGCTGCAAGTTTCCCCAGGCTGGGCAGCAATTTAACACAGCGTTACCGAGCACTGCACTGGGGTGGTCTGTACAGATCTACACGCTGGGAGGGTAACTGCTCCGGGTTTACAGATCAGTTCAGTGGTGTTCACTTCACAGCCCCCCGTGCTGGAGAGATACCTGGTCCGGGTTTATAGATCAATGCACTGGTGTGGCCGGCACAGCTCCCCGTGCTGGATTGGTATCTATTTGACTGGTGAGGCCTGCACAGTGTCCCACTCTGGACAGATTGCCGGGTTGTATTGAGCAGGACACTAGCCTGGTCTGCACAGTGCTCCATGCTGAACAGATATTCCATCTGGCTTTGTTGTGTCTGGGCTGGTTCTGTGAGGTGGATTGAGAATGTGAGATAACTGACCACTTCAGCTGATCTGGCACTTCCTTTCATTTGTGTTTGCCAGTTGGGTTGAGTTTGGGGAGAGATTTCCACCGCGAGGCTGAGTGGGCCTCACCAAAACTGATGGACAGAAGGGCCTTCGCGATGTGGGTCTTTATGATTCCATCACATTCTGTAACCGACATTCACCGGAACATTCTGTAACCAACATTCCCCGGAAAATACTGTAACTGACATTATTGGTGAATGGTTGGATGCCAGTTAATTGAACAAAAGATAAGATCCTGAGGGAAATGATCCCATTCCAGGGAGAAGGAGATACTGTTTCAAATTCCCCTCAGGGAGTTAAAGGGGTGAATACATTTTCCCTGTGTTCATGTTTCTTCACAACTGAAAATTGACCACAATTTAGACGAACAGACAGAAATTTTTATACTCTGTTGTCTTCAAGGAACTGGGAAAGAATCCTTCAGGAATGCAACGTCTTCACCCTCTGTATCAGGAACTGTGAAGAAGTGACCTGTGACTGCGCAGGTGGGAATGTTCCAGAAAACATCCGTTCTTATGGATGTGTGTCTGTGTGTTTTGAGTGGGAGTGCTTCTTGTGTTTCATGTTGTGTTTCTCGCAAACAAAATTGAGAAATTACTATTTGTTATTTGAGCTTTTTTTCCCCCACTAAACCAGTGATATATTTGACAATGTCACTGGTTCCTCAATCAAACTGGTAACTTTGCCTTCAGACTGATGTATAATTTATTTGTTTTCCTTCCTCACAGTTAACGTAGTGACAATCTACGTCCTGCTTTATAAAGAGTGTGGATTGTCTCCTTGTGTCAGACGTTACCTGGGAGCCATGGCAGTGGCGGATCTACTGGTCATTATCCTTGACCTGATATTGAGACACATTCCCATTGTTTATCGGGACCAGTTTTATTTCCTGCGGGACATCCCCGTGTGTAATATCCACGCCGTCCTGCTTTATGCAGCCACTGACTGTTCTGTCTGGTTCACCGTCACTTTCACCTTTGATCGATTTGTGGCCATTTGTTGCCAGAAGCTGAAAAGTAAATATTGCAGTGAGAAAACGGCGGCTGTGGTTCTGGGAACAGTGACTGTGCTGAGCTGTTTAAAGAACATTTTCTGGTATTTTATGCTCACAGCTCACTATTGGCTGGTGAACACCCCCTGGTTTTGTGATGTAACAGACGGTGTTTATGACTCTCGTGCCTGGGTCACAATCGAGTTCCTCCACCACATTCTAACCCCGACTCTCCCATTTCTCCTGATTCTGCTGCTCAATGTTTTCACTGTCAGACACATTTTAGTGACCAGCAGAGCCCGCAGGAGACTCCGGGCTCACACCAATGGGGACGGTCAGTGTGACACAGAAATGAGAAATCGAAAACAATCTGTCATTTTACTGTTTGTGATCTCGGCCAATTTCATCCTGTTATGGTCAACGTTAATGGTGTATTCTATTTGGGCCCGGATGTGGTTGTTTGGGTATTACTCTGTGCGTCTAGATGGCTTTGTGCAGGAATTGGGCTTCATGCTGCAGCTCCTCAGTTGCTGCACAAACACCGCGATTTATGCCGTGACCCAGACTAAGTTCAGGCAGCAGCTGAAGAATGTGCTGAAATATCCCTTTACCCAAATTCATCCATCAATCAAATTCACTCATTAATCAATCCATCCAGGATTTTCTCATTTCAGTTCAATGTTTCAGCAATGAAGCAGCCTGTCGCTATGGTAACAGACTGGAGGTAGCGCTGGTCCAAACTTATCTCGCAGGGGGCTACAGGGAAATATTTCGATGATTGTCTCAATTCAGTGGGCCAGTGAGTAAAGGCACCATTCCACTGACTGTAACTATTACTTCAATATGTAATTGATAAATATATACATTAAAGAGAGCCAAGCAGCAGAGTGAATTGTATTATTGTTGCTGTTCCTCCAGTTTCCAGGTGCCATCGATGTGGCTCTGGAGGAGGCCCAGGATAGGCATGTCGTCTGAGGAGTGGGAGGGAATGTTGAACTCGTTCGCTACTGGGAGGTGCAGTCGTTTGTCACAAACCGAGCGTAGGTGTTCCACAAAAAGCGGTCTCTGGGCCTCCGTTTGGTTTCCCTGACATTGAGGAGCCCACATCGGGAACAGCGGATAAAATCAACCACATTTGGGCATGTGCAGGTGAACATCTGTTTAACGTGGACGGTATTTTGGGGCCTGGGATGGGGGTGAGGGGGGAGGTGCAGGGGCAGATGTAGCACCTCCTGCGGTTGCAGGGAAATGTGCTGGAGTTGGTGGGGTTTGTGGGGGGTGTGGAGCGCACGAAGGAATCGCGGAGACAGCAGTTCCTCAAAAGGTAGATGGGGTGGAGAGGGAAGTATATCCCTCATATCCTCCACACTCCCCACTAGTTCTCATCCCAAGTCCAGCATCAACCCCCAATCACTGTCTCCTTGACCCATCCATCTTCCCTCTCACATATCCGCTCCTCCCAACTACCCGCTCCTCACACCTATCCACTCCCTCCATCTCACTGACCATCCCCACCAACCACACTCACCTCTCCTGGCTTCATCCACCCTCCTTGACCTGTCCGTCTTCTCTCCCACCGTATCCCTCTACTACGTACCTGCTATCACCGCCGCCCACTCTATTTATTTTAGAGCCTCCTTCCCCTTCCCCCATTTTTGAACAAGGGTCCCGACCCGAAACATCAGCATTCCTGTTCCTTTGATGCTGCCCGGCCTGCTGTGTCTCTCCAGCTCCACACTGTGTTATCTCAGACTCCAGCATCAGCGGCTCGTACTATCTCTGAGTGAGTCATCTTCAATGTTCACTGAAGTGATGGAAGGGAAGTGGACAGGGCTCTCAGGCATCACATTCTCAACAATAAGCTGCTCACTGACACTCACTATCTTCTAATGTTTGCTGTCTTTGTTCGTTCATTGTCCCATTTTGCTTCTCAAATTAGATTTATCACCTTCCTTCCGCAATCTCTGGCAGGAAGGGGGCCTTCACCTACCATCACATCAAACATGAGCTTTCCTCATGGTGGGCCAAACTCCAGGGATGAGACAGAGAGAGAGAGAGAGGGAGAGAGCAAAGGAGGGAGGAGAGAGATGAAGTGAGAGAGCAGGAGAGGCAGAGAGAGAGGGGGCAGAAACAGAATGAGGTGGGGGACAGTGAGAGAGAGAGAAGGATCTGCATCTCATTCCCGACTGGTCCAGCATCTGCAGTTCCCATTATCTCTGATACAATTTTAACCTCACTGCGAAGCCTCTTCCAGGGATACCTAACCTGAAGAAGTTACCCTCCTCCCTCTGGACCAACTCAGGGAATCTCTCTCCCACTGCAATCCATCTTCGGTCCGCCTCCCCATCCCTCCCTATTTATTTCGGAATCCTCTCCCCATCCCCCTTTTCTGAAGAAGGGTCTAGGCCCGATACATCAGCTTTTGTGCTCCTCTGATGCTGCTTGGCCTGCTGTGTCTATCCAGCTCCACACTTTGTTGTCTCTGATCCCGATTGCTCCCTCGTGTTTAAAGTGAAACAATACTACCCCCTGCTGGCCTCCTCATGCCACTGCACAGGGATGGTAGATTGTGGAAGCCAGCAGGGACTCAGTCAAAGAGGGAGAGTCGCCCACAGCAGCGTCAATACACACACACACACACACACACACACTTAGACACAGAGACATATGCACATATACGCACAGACATGGAGACATCCAGATACATTTATGCACACGTATGTACATGCAGACCCAGTCATGCAAGGACAGAAACACACAGATAGACACAGCCACACACAAAGGCAGAAGCACACACCTCAAACACACAGAAACACAGACACAAAGAAACAAAATGACACATACAGATTCCGTGTGCAGTAGCAGACACAGCCCTGAGATTAACCAGCTTCAAGACAGTTCTTGTGAATCAGATATGGCCGAGCTTTTACAAATGAAATGCCAATGAGAAAGTGGGACAGTGCTGTGATGCCCCTTGGCTACTGTCAGGGAGAAAGTGAATGTGTTTAACAAACACATGAGCATTTGTGCAATGTACATACGCCCAATGGTACAACAGATCCATGTCATCACTTGATGTCCATCTGTGAAACTGATTGATGTTCATTCTCAGAAAATCATTAAAAGTAAACTCGCCAACTGTACTGGTTAATTTCAATCCCACTCACATCTTGTGTTTGTGTGAAAGTATTGTGTTCCCCTGTGGGATAAATCTGGGTTCCCTGGCTGCAGAAAATTCTGTTCCCTTGTCTGAATGAAAGGTCGTTGTAGCTAGTTTGAAACTGCAGCTTTGTCTCTGAGTGGATTTCAGGCCTGGGGAAATGTGTGTGTGTGTGTCTGTCTCTGTGTGTGTGTGTGTGTGAGAGAGAGAGAGAGAGAGAGAGAGAGAGAGAGAGAAGGAGTGTGAGAGAAAGGGAGTGACTGTTTTAGGGGGAAGGGAGAGACAGACAGGAGCCATTGGACAGAACATTTGAGTTGTTGCTTTCTCTCACACCACCTCACATCCTGCTTTAATCTCACAAAGAAGCCTCTTACTCTGCTCTGTGCCTGAGAGAGGTACATGTCAGGTAGAGACAGCTGGGAACTGACTGGGATCTGGGAGGACAGAAGGGATTGAGGCACGGGCCTGGGAAAGAGACAGAGAGGGAGTAGAGAGCAAAAGAAACCAGCGAGAGAGACAAGACAAAACCCAAAGAAAGGAGCAGAGAGAGAAGAATAAAGCCACGGTGAGAGAGAGAAATTTCATTCAGAGCAAGGAAAAGGGCAAAGAGGTGAGAGTGGGGAATAAATCCAGAGTACAGAGAGAGAAGGACTGACAGAGAGAGAGAGAGAAATCCCAGGGAGAGAACAAGAAAGGACAGACACAGAGAGAAATCGAAGGAGAGGAGAGCAAATAGATACCATGGAGAGTGAGTGATGGAGAGACAGAGAGGGGTGGTCGCAGATAGAATGACCATCAGGCAGGAACAGTAAGATTCCACTGGGCAGAGAGAAAGGTGTGGAGAGAGGTGGACAGGGAAGTTCAGAAATGGGAAAGGCTGAACGTTAAAACAGTTCCTGCAAAAACTGGGGAAAGGGGTGAGAGAGTTGGAGGAGACTTGAGGAGGTGGGGTATTGGTGAACGGGGAGATGTGAAAGATGTGGGGGAGACAGAGATTTATAGAAAGCAGTGGGAGGTACAGGAAGCTGAGAGTATGGAGGCAGAGAGAGAGGGAGATAGTGAAATCTGTGGGATCAGACTGTGCAGCGACATCACATCATCCTGAGATTCAGCTCCCAAATCAAATCCCCTCAGGGGCAGGTGTGGAAAGGCAGAGAGAAATGAAAATTGAATAAATAAATAAAAGCATCAAAAGCACAGCAAGATCCCATTGCTGGTTGGACTTCACAACCTGACATCTTCCCACTCCCCCAGCAGAGCCCCTGATGTTAAACTGAGAGAACGGCGAACAGGAAGGTGTCTCAACCTGTCTCAGGCCTGTACCAGTGTTTCTGTTTGAGGGGAGGGGGAGCAGGAGAAATGTTTACTCCAGAGGCTGGGATTCACACCCCCATCCCCATTCCCAGACTCTGTCTCCCTCTGTCTGTGCCCAAGTTCCAGTCTCTCAGAAATCTCCCAGGGAGAGAGAGAGATGGAAATTGCTCCCATCAAAGCCAATATATTTTGAAACAAAAATAACGAGGATTGAAACGAGGTCCCATCACTGACTGACTTCCAAAATCTCCCCAATTTCTCAGCACTTTCCCCTCATTTTAAATCCAGAGAATGGGAACAGATTTCATCTGGATTCGAGGGGCAAATGCTTTCTGACTGCCCCCAGGGTTTAATTTCTGAGAGGCTGGGCAATGACTCAGTGGGAGGAGTGACCCCACAGGGCCTGTGTCTCTCATTCCCTCCGTGTTTAACCTGCCCCCTCCAGCTGGTTCTCTGATATTATGGGGTGGGGGATGTTGAAAAACAAAACCAATACCCCTCCCCCCGGTCTACTCCCATTCACTGGGCTCAGCCCCCGTGTCCATTCTGTCTGGGATTGGTGCTGTTTCTACATGAAACATTAAAAATGAGCTTCCACTGGTACAGTCACCCCTCTCTCTCTCTCTCTCTCCCTTCTGCCCTGTGCTTTCTCTCTCTGTCCCTATCACTGTCTCCATCTCTGTTGAGCTTTCTCTTGCTCGATAATTGCTCAATGCCTCACTCTCTCCCTATTCCCTCTCTATTTGACAACAATGCCCTCTCCTGCCTCACATTTGCCACATGTTCCCATCTCCCCGCTGTGTCTGGGAGACATTCGCAATGTCACTGTCACATTTTGGAGGGTGAGGGGGTGACGAGAGGTGTTGGGGAGGGGAGTGTCTGACCTTGGGGGGGTAAAAGGAGGGATGATGCACCCTACCCACTATCAGACTGTCAGAAAACTCAGCCTGAGTTCCTGCAGACAGCCTGACGGTGACATGTTGCCAAAGGGGATACACAGCACGATCCCACAGACTACGGTATGCAGGACCTCCAATGGATTCCCTTAACAACCTGCAGGACCCCATCCCCCCACCCCCACAGCGCCCCACAAGGAGAGGAGCTGACATAGGAATGAAGGACATTCTGCACAGCAGGATCCCACCTGCTGTCCCCTGCAATGCCCTTACCCCACACTGAAGAAGCCTGAACGTTTCTGCATCATTTCCACCCACTTTCGGAAGCCCTCCCACCTCACCCGCCCCACCACATCTGAATTTGGAAAGTGTAGCCTCGCTACTGTAAAGAAACAGCTGCAGGCTGTCCCCACACAGCAAGATCCCACAGGCTGCAAAGTGCAAAAAGGGCCTCCCCCACCAGCAAACACTGAACTCTCCCATTTCAACTTGGAGCTGGGCTCGGCCTGAACACTGCAGTAACCTCCTCTCCCCTATCCCCCCACCCCAGATCCTGTACCTATCACCACCCCCCCCCCACCACACCCACCTCTCCCTCTTTCAGCTGTTTCCCTTTTCCCTCCTTCATCCCCATCCTCCCCTTACCCTACTCAGCTCAATGAGATCCCACAAGTAGCTCCCTTCAAATATGCCACCCCCTCGAGTGTACCTCGAACATAGCACAGTACAGGCTCTTCGGCCCACGATGTTGTGCCAAACGTTTACCCGAAAACCAAGGCCTATCTAACCTCCAACCCTACCTGAGATTGTCATCCACATGCCTATCTAATAGCCACTCAAATGTCCCTACTGAGGCCGACTCCACTCTCTGCTCCAGAAATGCATTCCATGCCCCAACCACCCTCTGAGTAAAGAACCTCCCTCTGACATCTCCTCTATATCTGCCGCCACTCACTTTAAATCTATGCCCCCTTGTAACAGCTACCTCCACCCTAGGAAAAAGTCTCTGGCTGTCCACACTATCTATATCGCTCATCATTTTGTACACCTCTATCAAGTCACCTCTCATTCTCCTTCGTTCTAAAGAGAAAAGCCCTGGCTCTCTCAACCTTTCCTTGTCAGACTTTCCTTCCATTCCAGGCAACATCCTGGTAAATCTCCTCTGAACCTTTTCCAATGATTCCACATCTTTCCTGTAATGAGGCGACCAGAACTGGACACAATACTCCAGATGTGGCCGGACCAGGCTTTTGTACAGCTGGAGCATAACTTCACGGCTCTTGAACTCAATCCCTCTATTAATGAAAGCTAACACACTATGTGCCTTCTTAACAACTCTATCCACCTGGGTGGCAGCTCTCAGGGAGCTGTGGACATGAAGCCCAAGGTCCCTCTGCTCCTCCACACTGCCAACAATCTTTCTGTTAACCCTTTATTCTGCTTTCAAATTTGTCCTTCCAAAATGAATCACCTCAGACTTTCCAGGGTTCAACACCATCTGTCACTTTTCTGCCCAACTCTGCATCCTATCAATGTCCCTTTGTAACCTAGAACCGTCCTCCACACTATCCACAACTCAACACCCCTTCATGTCGTCTGTGAACTTAATAATCCACCCTTTCACTCCTTCATCCAAATCATTCACAACAATCACAAATAGAAGAGGACCCAGAACAGGTCCTTGAGGTACACCACTTATAACTGAGCACCATGTTGAATATTTTCCATCCACTACCATTCTTTGTCTTCTAAGGGTCAGCCAATTCTGAATCCAATCTGCCACATTTCCCCCGATCCCATGCCCCCTTACTTTCTGCATGAGCCTACCATGGGGAACCTTATCAAACGCCGTCCTTAAATGTATGCTTCCCAATATGCTCCCCGAAAATGACCCCTGCCAAAAATGACCCCTAGAATTTTGTGGCATGCAATTTTGAGCCATCCTCATTTCACATTCTCCTCTCCTCCATTTTCTGCCTCCTGCCCAAATCTTCTGCCCAACATGTTTCACAGCCTCCACGTTTTGCCCCTTTTTACCTCCCCAGAAATGTGTCCTCCACTTTTTCCCTACCATCACAATATTGTACCCCATCTCCAAATCCTGTGACTCCCCAAAACAATATTGCACTCCCCCCCCATAAGTAATTTGCCCCGACCTGTCAAATATTGTTCCCTCATATTGTTATTTCCCCCATTTCAGTTACTCTCCACAATATTGCCCCCAAAGCTTGCCCTCCTTCCCAATTTTGGGACTCCCCCACTTTGCACTCCTTCTAATATTGCCCCCTCAACAAATGTTTGCAACCCCTTTCAAAATGCCCCATCTTGAGTTTTACCCCACAAATATTTTGCCCTTCACAAAATGTTTCAACGCTCAGTTTGTAACTGCCACCCCGCCATAGAGCTTCTCTCCCCTCCCAGTTCCTTCGTGACCACAACTCCACTGTATATAAATGGCCCTCTGCATTTCCTTCTGTGGACAATTCCCCCCTCCACATCACCAAGTCGTTGCACCCACCCTGGGGGCAGAGGTCACAGGGCATAGGGCGAGACACTCAGGGGCCTTTTCACTGACTGCCTTACAGTACAGCAAGATCCTGGTCCCCAGGCAGACCCTGCCCCCCTCATTGAGACAGGTAACCCCCCACCCTTTCAGTTTAGAGAGAGCAGGCAAGGGTGAAACTCAGGTGGGGCAGGGAACAGGAAGATCAGAGGGTGAGACAAGTGATGGGGAGAGAAGGTCATTGATAGAAAGGGAGGGAGAGAACCTCAGAGGAGAAAAGAGGCACAGACAGGCCAAGGGAGAGACAAGACATGGGGAGTGAGAGGTGGGAATAGACAGAGGGAGGGAGAAGGGTGAGAGACAGGGCGAGAGAGACAGAGCGAGAGAGTGACAGAGAGAGAGAGAGAAGAGGCATAGAGAGACAGAAGAAGAATGAGGTCATGAGGAGGGGGGACAGACAAAGAGAGAGAGGGAGAGAGGAAAACAGGGAGGATCCCACTCCAACAACTATTCACCCCTCTGCTCTCTGGCACAAGGCCCAAATCCACCCTAGGGAGAGAGACAGAGAGATGCAGGCAGTCAGAGTGGCACACCCCCAGGGAGGGAGACAGACCAATGGGCAGGCAGGCAGATGAACCCAGGGAGGGAGGGAAAGTGAGAGAGTGACAGAGAGAAGCGGGGGGAGGGGGAAGGAGAGAAAGATACCAGGGTGTAGGACAGAGACAGAGGGAGATGGAAAGATAGGGAGAGAGAAACAGAGGGACAGAGAGACCCCAGAGAGAGACAGAAGGACAGACAAGCGAGAAAGAAACATGGACCGAGAGACAGTGAAACCTGAGGCTGGGAAAACAGGACACACAGAGAAAGATAGAGGAGAGAGACAGAGGAACAGAAAGGGAGAGAGACAGAGGGAGCCAGAAAGATCCCAGGGAGGGAGACATAATGAGGAAACCCAGGGGCAGAGACAGAGCAAGAGAGAACAAAAATACCACAGGGAGAGACAGAAGGGCAGACAGGGAAGAGAGAGAAATCCCATTGAGAACAAGAAAAAGGGCAGAGAGAGAGTGGGAGAGAGGGGGAGAAATAAACTCAGGGAGAGAAACAGAAAGCAACTTAGAGTGAGAGAAAACCCAGGGATAGAATGGAAAAGGACAGGTAGGGAGGGAGAAATCCGAGGGAGAGAACAAGAAAAGACGGACAGAGAGAGAGAGAGAAATCCCAGGGAGAAAATAGGAAAGGATAGGGAGAGAGAGAGAGAGAGAGAGAGACAGAGGGACAGAGAGAAATCGAGTGAAAGAAGAGCAGGCAGAGAGATACCATCGAGAGTAGGTAATGGAGAGACAGTGAGGGAGCATGCAGATAGAATGACCGTCAGGCAGGAACAGCAAGATCCCATAGAACAGCGAGAGAGTGAAAGTATAGAGAGAGGTGAATGGGGAAGGTCAGAGTTCAGAAAGATTGAACGATGGAACTGGAAGAGAGCAAATGATTTGAAAAATGGATATCAGAGGGTCGGGGGAGAGCTGATGGGGGAGATTTGAAGGATGTGGGGGAGGTGGAGATTTATAGAAAGCTGTGAGAGATTTCAGAAGCTGTGAATATGGAGGCAGAGGAAGGCAGTGAAATCTGTGGGATCAGACTGTGCAGCAGCCCCATTTTTATCCCTTTGTCTCCCCCAAGCCCCAGCCCAGGTCTCACGCCCTTGTGGTCCAAACTCCAGAGACTGCCTGAACCCCATAATTCATTTCCCCCGTGAGCATGTGAGTGTGGAATTGAACGACAAGGACACGGGATGGTTTATTATAATTCTCTCGGTCTCGCTCTCTCTGGTCCCAGCTCCTGTCTGACGATTCCTCATGGCAGAATGCTTTGATTCTCTCTGTCTCTGCATCATCCCGAGTTTCAGCTCCTGAATAAAATCTCCTTGGGAGTGGAGGTAAGACAGAGAGAAATGAAAATGGACTAATATTTTTAAAAAGCACTGAAAGCACAGCAAAATCTCACCACTTGCTGACTTCAGCAATCTGAGACATTCCCCACCCAGCACAGCAAGATCCCACTGCTGAACATGCCTGAACACCCACAACCTCACACTCTCCTCACCTCACCCCACCCCGCCCTCCCCACCCTAACACCAGCACAGCTCCTGATTTTAAACCCAGAGAACGGGGAACAGGAAGATGTCTCAAACTGCCTCAGGACTGTCCCAGTGTTTCTGTTTGAGGGGAAGGGCAGGAGAGATATTTACTCCAGGGCTGAGATTCACAACCCCTCACACATCCGCCATCCCCACTCCCAGAATCTGTGTGCCTCACTCTGTCTGCAAGCTTCAGTGTCAGATATCTCCCCGCCTGCCCCAGCACAGAGACAGAGAGACAGAGACAGAGGTGCCCTGTTTTTTTGGGAGGGGATGTGGGGGAAGAGAGAGAGAAAAACAGACAGACAGAAATTGATCAAATTAAATGGAAATAAAAACAAACAGAAACAAAGGGAATCCCGCCACTGACTGACCTCCAACATTTCCCCATTTTATCAGCATTTCCCCTGGGTTTGAACCCAGAGAAATGGAAGAGATTTCAACTGAGATCAAGGGGCAGATGCTTTCTGACTGCCCCCAGGGTTTATTTCCTGAGAGGCTGGGCAGAGACTCAGTGGTGGGAGTCACTCCCCGGAGCCTGTGTCTCTGTCCATCTCCATCTCCCCACTCAGAGTTTAACCTGTCCCCACCAGCTTGTTCTCTGACACTCTGGCGAGGCAGTAAAAAAACACGAAGAAATGACCAATGCTCCCCTCTGCCCACTCCCATTAACCAGGCACAAACCTCTTGCCCACTCCACCTGGGATTGGTGCTGTTTCTACATGAAATATTAATGATGAACCTTTCAAAGTGTCCAGTCGCCTGTCTCTCTCCCTCCCCGTCTCTGTCTCTGCCCCTATCCATGGATCCATCTCTGTTGACTGTCTCCTGCTCGAGAATGATCAATGTCCCTCACTCCCCCCATTTCCTCGATGTTTCAGTAGCAATGCCCTCTCCTGCCTCACGTTTGCCATGTGTTCCCATCTCCCCGCTGTGTCTCATGGATATCTGCAATGTCAATGTCACATTTTGGAGGTTGAGGGGGTGATGGGAGATGGGGTGGGTCTCGGCTGAGGTAGTGGGGGTGATAGAGGGACAACACACCCACTCAGTACAGTCACTATCAGGCCATCAGCAGACTCAGCCCAGGGCCCTGTGGATAGCATTGCATCACATGTGAGGGTGACCTACAGGCTGCAGTGGTGCACAGTAAGATCCCACCGGCAGCTGTGTGTGGGACCGCTGAGGGATTCCCTCAACACTTTGTCGGAGCCAGGCCCACCCCCTCCACGGTCTGCAATGTGAAAACAGGCCTCTCCCCCACTGAACCCACCAACAAATATTACACTCCCCCATTTCAACTTGGAGCTGGCTCGGACTGAACACGGTAGTTAACCTCTCACCAGCACCTCCCTAGATCTTGTACCTAGCCCCCCCTAAACATGCCCACCTCTACCTGGTTCAGCTGTATTCCTTTTCCCTCCAACACTCCCATCTTCATCCCAACCCCACCCCCACACTCCTTGCTGTGCAGGGTCCCACGAAGAGCAAAATGTGAAAATGGCCACATGTTGATGGAGAAGGTTAAGCTCATTCCGAGCACTGATGTAGAGGGAGTGGGGGTGGGATGTCATACCCTGCAGTTTCTACACCCTTGTAACGCTGAGCCCTTCCCCTGTCCCGGAGCCTGCAGTGACCCCCACTCCCTCACCCCCACCCCTCCCACATATCAGAATAAGGTCCCAGTCAATGGGAACAATTCCCTCCATTCACCCCCAAACCTCGCAGACAGGCCAAGACGGGCCAAGAGGTGGGATTGGGTCATGGGATAGTTGGGGGAGGTCGTGGGATCCTACTCTTCCTTCCCCACATCCTGGCATCCCCATCCTACCCCAAACTCTCCACTAAAATGGCAATAAGTCCCAGCAGAGTTTCTCCCAGATATTCCAAGATGAAATGCAGAAGAGAAAACAGTTTGATGGATGGACAGGAGTATCCAGCTCACCCCTCCCCTCCCCTCCCCTATTGCCTTCAGCTCAGCAATACACTTCATTCAAGTGGTGCCTGTACCTTCCATGTATTGCTTGCTGCCTCATGGCCCCATCTGAAACACAGAAATGACTCACAAAGCTTCATAGGTTTAGGATTCCTGATGTCCCCCCGCCCTCCCCTCTCCCCATCCCCATACACAACACCCAGATGTGGCTAAAATTGGAATGAACGAGCAACCACACAGCAAGATCCCAACACAGTCTCACTGCATTCCAGTAGAAACACATCACAAACACAGTTCGAAACCAGAGGCTGTAAAGGTTGAGACATTCATCCCCCTCCCCTCATGTCTGTGTATCTCTCCGACTTGTCTCTGTCTCATTCTCTCTATCTCAGGCTGCCATCTTACTCAGGTGTTGTGAACAATTTTCTCTGCATCTTAAATATTCAATGACTGGAGACCCCACCCCCGCCTCCCCCAGCCCTTGTATCTATTCCCTGCCTCTTGTACATCCCCACCTCCCCACTCCCACTGCCCTCCGATCTCACTCCCATCCCTGCCTTTCTAAGCTTTTCCTCTCTGTCTCCATCTCCCTTTCCCCCCAACACTGTCTCTGAATTATACCTCTGTGTCTGAAATGTTGTCACCCCTGCCATTTAGTAACCCTGGCCTGTCACACTGCGGCATTGACTGTCTAAAATGGTGGGACGGTCTGGAGAGAGTGGTGGGAGTGGGGAAGCCCTAAACTGAGGAATGGCAATGGAGAGAGGGAAAGGGGGAAGAGATAAAGTAAGAGAGAAAGAAAGAGCCAGAGTATGGTCAGAGAGAAGTGAGGAAGATCCCAGCCTGAGGAAGGTGCGTGGAGAAGGAGATGGACAGAGTGAGACAGAGAGACAAAGAAAATGTAATAGCAAAGGCTCTGTAAACACCATTTGGACACTGGGCATCTTGTTGCAATGTAGGCCACACTGCAGGTAATTTGACACACAGCAAGATCCCACAGGCAGCAGTGTGGCTGCTGACAGATTGTGTGTCTCACTGATGCTGGTTAAGGGTTCAATTCTGGCTCCAGGCTGACAAAGAGGGACCAATCTTGCCATTTACGAAGTTCAACACACTTCTCTCTTTCTTTCTCTGTCTCTCTCCCCTGCCCCTCTGATATCTCTCTCTCACTCTTTCTTTCCCACCTCTTTGTGTGTTGCGTTCTCTCTCTCCCTTCTAAATCTCTGATCTTTCTGTCTTTGTTCCTCTCTCATTTGTTCCCTCTCCCCTCCCCACATCTCTAATCTTTTTTTCTCTCTCTCCCAGGTTTAATCTTGAGCATTGTAATCTTTATCATTCAAAAAGTCTGTGACATTGATATTTGAGGATATTCTGTTTGATAAACGGGGGCACTGTTTCCTAGCATTCTGTGCCAGTAATGCTGCAGGTCATTGATACACAGTGTGATCCTACAGGTCACCCCTTCCTGCTCCAAAATGTGTTGAAATCACAATTTCCATTCAGGCAAGAGGCTATCAGTTTCTTCGGGACTCTTCTTTTTTGAAATAAAAATCACTGCCTCCATCCCAGGATGTAATTTGGTGGATAGCACTTTCTCAAACAAAGTGATTGAAGCTGGGCAGTGAAGAGATAATGGAGACCCCAGTTCTCTCCCCCACAACACGCCCCCTCCCCCAGATCCTGTCTCCTATCCCAGCTCAGGTACAAAGACACATCTTGTCCCTTTATCCCTCGCACCCTCCCACTCACTCTTTTTGTCTACGTCTGTGTTTTTAGTTTATAAACAAACTTTGTATTGCAAATTATTTCTAACTCCCCCATTTTCAAATAATGACGGGTCATGTTGCTGTGCGTGAGATGTTTCTATTTGTTTGACAAAAAATAACAATTAAAGGAAGCTGCAGAGGATTCAGGAATGGAGACAGAGAGAACTGTACAAAACGCTAGTGCGGCATCATTTGGAATATTGCGTGCAATTCTGGTCGCCCCATTACAGGAAGGATGTAGAAGCATTGGAAAAGGTGCAGAGGAGATTTACCAGGATGTTGCCTGGTCTGGAGAGCAGGCCCTATGAAGAATGGCTGAGGGACTTGGGTCTGTTCTCATTGGAGAGAAGGAGGCTAAGAGGGGATTTAATAGAGACATACAACATGATCAGAGGATTAAATAGGGTGGACAGTGAGTCTTTTTCCGAGGATGATGACTTCAGCTTGTACAAGGGGACATAGCGACAAATTGACGGGTGATAAATTTAAGACAGATGTCAGAGGCAGGTTCTTTACTCAGAGAGTGGTAAGGGCATGGAATGCCCTGCCTGCTATTGTAGTGAACTCAGCCACATTAGGGGCATTTAAACAGTCCTTGGATAAGCAAATGGATAATGATGGGAAAGTGTAGGGGGAGGGGCTTATATTAGTTCACAGATCGGCACAACATCGAGGGCCGAAGGGCCTGTTCTGCGCTGTATTGTTCTATGTTCTATGAAAGACGGAGATGCCCTCGCAGATACTCAGGGGATTGAGGTAAAATGGCCAAACAATGTTTTATTTATGTGATTATCAATTTTTTTCATCCTGGCCTGCACACATCACACATTACTCTGACGTGAGAATGAGTCTGAGGAGAAACTTTCACATTTATGGTTTTAATTTCGTCCTTGGAGAGTCCTGTCTGTCAGACACTCACTGGGAGGAGACTTAATATGTTTGTGTCAAATCCCAAAGTCCCGCTTACTTTAACCCCAGGCTTCAAACTTGTTTTTAAAAGTTACCTGGAGGCTCCTAAAAGAAAACCAGGGTACACCAGAGGAATTCAAATCTTGAGGTAATAAACAAATACACATCACATGGGCCCCGCGGTGTGCAGCCTGTTGAACAGGCCTCTGGCCAATGCCTGCCCCCCCACCCCTCCTCACTCTGGAGGAAACTTGTGTCCAAGGGAAGGATTACTTTTCCCCTTGTAGCTTCAAAATAAATGGATAGAACAAGAGGGGGAAAATTATTGGAACTGGAAAGGAAGGACATTGTTAAAGAAATCGCACAGCACCATTTGATGTCTCTCCTTCACACAAGCCATCCCTCATCAATGCCAGGCTCTGATCAAATTGAGGAAAACTTTGGGAAATTTCAATCCCAGACCAAGGAGGCAAGGTTAAAAGGAGGAGATTATCGAGACAGTCGCATTGCTGCCGGACAATGAGGCACAGCAAGATCCCACTGCCAGCAATGTGTCAGGAAAAAGATAAACTCAATTTTTGTGATAGCACGTTGGTTAAATGGTAAATAGTTTCTGTATCTCCAGGCACTACCATGATAGATACTTAAGAATGTCAAAAGCCTCTCACTCCCTCCCTCTCCCTTTTCTCCTGCCCCTCTCCCTGTTGCAAGTCTGTCTCTCACTCCCAATGTCAACTTCACATTCACACATTTTTACTCTGACAACAGAACCAGTCTTTTGTGAGATTTCACATTTACAGTTTTAATTTCCTCCCTGGGGAGTCCTGACACATGTTTGTGTCAAATCCCAAGGCCCTGCTTACTTTAACCCCAGGCTTCTAACCCTGGGGCGCAGCCTGTCCAATAAGCCTCAGGACGATATCCCCCTTTGGAGAAAGCCCTTGTTCTATGTCTTGTGGGCCCCAAACACTTCCCCTTTGGCTCTTCAAAAAATAACTGATCCCTTTGGAGAGGAAAAAAAAGAGACAGCATTAGTTGAAAGGCAAAGCAGAGACAGTGCAGCAAGATCCTGGGATTTCCTCTCTGTCACACGGACAATCTCTTGGCAACCTCTGAACACAAACATATCGGGTGATGCGTTGAGTTTCCATGCCAGTCCCTTTGTGAAGCTTTGAAATGGTGGGTTACCCGATTAAAACAGTCACAGCCTGTAACAATGACACTGGGACAATTAATACACAGCAAGATCCCACATGCAGCAGTGTACCAACAGCCAGATAATCTGATGTTCTTTCCCCTCCTGTGATGCTGGCTCAGTTTAATTATTTTCTGTAACCCCAGAAACTGACATACAGTTAATTCACAATCTCAAATGCTCTCCCTGGCTCTCCTGTTTTTCCTGCTCTCTCAATTCTTCAAATCTTTCTCTCACTGTCACATTTTATCATGCTGCCCTCCTCCATAACCCACCTTAAACCTCAGGGTCAGAAAGAGATACGACTGATGCGGGCCCCTCATGGGATGCAGTGGGAACAGGCATCAGGCCACTGTTGTCCCCCTCTGGAAGTAATTCTTTTTGAAAGCTTTCCCGGCCCCAGACATTTTGGATCTTCACATTGCAGCTTCCCAAACCAGAAATTCCTGGGGATAAAACAGAAAAGATTAGTTGAAAGGAGGATCTAGAGCATTTTGCAGTAAAATTACACAACCAGAGGCCAGGCCTATCTACTACCCCACTGCCATGGCATTACAAAACATCACAGCAACATCAAACTACCAAATAAATCATAAGCCGGTAATAAGCCAGAGGCTTAAAAGATTAATAAACACACATACACATGCACAATCTCAACCAAACAGGGAGAGCTGCTCCATCTCGCTTTTGTGCTCCTGAGATGCTGCTTGGCCTGCTGTGTTCATCCAGCTCCACACTTTGTTATCTTGGATTCTCCAGCATCTGCAGTTCCCATTATCACTGATACAATTTCCATCTCACAGTGTGTCAGGATGAATCTGACTCATTCCTCAGTGAGTCGTTTGCAATGTGTCGAGGTGGAGACTGCAATGTCCCTCAGTCTGCTCATAAGGAAGGCCTCTGTGTGATAGAGATGGTAATTTCCAGGATTGGAGTCTTTTGTTGGATTTTCCTGGCCATTGACATGTTAATTCTAGGGCAGCAAAGCTTTACCATTCCTTGTTCTTTGAAACTCTTTTTAAAGCCCTGTTCTCAAAGTGTGGGGCTGGATGAACACAGCAGGCCAAGCAGCATCATAGTAGCAATGCAGCTTGAAAATATTTAACATCAGTCTCATAATAGCACCTGAGAACCTACAGCCCAAAAGACAGGAGCGGAAAGATAGTGGGGATATTTGCTGAGGATCTCTCAAGATTTTCCTGAGTTAGTTTGGCTCCCAGAATCAAACTCTCTTTCTCGCTCTCTTCTGCCCCTGTCTCTCCCTGGCCTGCACTACATACAGCCATTTCTACTTGACTTTCAAAACATTGTTTTTTCTCCTCCTCGAGAATACATCAGTAGACTTTGAGAATTTAAAGCGTTGATCATATTTCTGCCCTTCAAACACCCACAATTCCACCTCTCTGCTCCCAATTTGCCACCAGCACAGGACTGTGGAGAACATGGGAGCACTTTAGATAACAAAATGTGAAGCTGGTTGAACACAGCAGGCCAAGCAGCATCTCAGGAGCACAAAAGCTGACGTTTCGGACCTAGACCCTTCATCGGAAAAGGGGGATGGGGTGGGGGTTCTGGAATAAATAGGGAGAGAGGGGGAGGCGGACCGAAGAAGGACAAAGGAGAAGATGGGTGGAGAGGAGAGCATAGGTGGGGAGGTGGGGAGGGGATTGGTCAGTCCGGGGAGGACGGACAGGTCAAGGAGGCGGGATGAGGTTAGTAGGTGGTAAATGGAGGTGCGGTTTGAAGTGGGAGGAGGGGATAGATGACAGCAAGAACAGGTTAGGGAGGCGGGGACGAGCTGGGCTGGTTTTGGGATGCAGTGGGGGAGGGGACAAGCTGGGCTGGTTTTGGGATGCAGTGAGGTGTAGACTTGAAAGCTTGTGAAGTCCACATAGATACAATTGGGCTGCAGGGTTCCAAAGCGGAATATGAGTTGCTGTTCCTGCAGCCTTCGGGAGGCATCATTGTGGCATTGCAGGATGCAGTGATGGACGTGATGGACTTGATGGACATGTTGTCTAAGGAATGGGAGGGAGAGTTAAAGTGGTTCGCGACTGGGAGGTGCAGTTGTTTATTGCGAACCGAGCGGAGGTGTTCTGCAGAGTGGTCCCCAAGCCTCCCCTTTCCCTGCAACCGCAGAAAGTGCTACACTTGCCCCCACACCTCCTCCCACAACCCCATCCCAGGCCCCAAGATGACTTTCCACATTAAGCAGATGTTCACCTGCACATCTGCCAATGTAGTATACTGTATCCACTGTACCCGGTGTGGCTTCCTCTACATTGGGGAAACCAAGTGGAGGCTTGGGGACCGCTTTGCAGAACACCTCCGCTCAGTTCGCAACAAACAACTGCACCTCCCAGTTGCAAACCATTTCCACTCCCCCTCCCATTCCTCAGACGACATGTCCATCCTGGGCCTCCTGCAGTGCCACAATGATGCCACCTGAAGGTTGCAGGAACAGCAACTCATATTCCACTTGGGAACCCTGCAGCCCAATGGTATCAATGTGGACTTCACAAGCTTCAAAATCTCCATCTCCCCCACCGCATCCCAAAACCAGCCCAGTTCGACCCCTCCCCCCACTGCATCACACAACCAGCCCACCTTGGCCCCGCCTCCCTAACCTGTTCTTCCTGTCATCTATCCCCTCCTCCCACCTCAAGCCGCACCTCCATTTACCTGTGTCAGCAGCTTGGATGAGTGAGTGAATCCCTTCCCACATCAGAGCAAGTAAGTGGCTTTACCCCAGTGTGAATTCACTGGAGTCTCAGCAGGTTAATGATTGAATGAATCCTTCCCCACACACTGAGCAAGTGAGCGGTCTCTCCCCCATATGAATTCACTGGTGTCTCAGCAAGTGGGATGACCGAATGAATCCCTTCCCACATTGAGAACAGTTGAACGGTTTCTCTCCAGTGTGAACCAGCCAGTGTCTCAGCACTGGACGACTGTGTGAATACCTTCCCACACATGATACAAGTGTAGGAGTTTCTCCCCTGTGTGAACTCACCAGTGTCTCATCAGGTTGGATGCCCAAATGAATCCCTTCCCACATTGGGAGCAGCTGAACTGTTTCTCCCCAATGTGAACCAGCTGGTGTCTCAGCAGTGATAATGGGAACAGCAGATGCTGGAGAATCCAAGACAATAAAATGTGAGGCTGGATGAACACAGCAGGCCAAGCAGCATCTCAGGAGCACAAAAGCTGACGTTTCTGGCCTAGACCCTTCATCAGAGAGGAGGATCGGGTGAGGGTTCTGGGATAAATAGGGAGAGAGGGGGAGGCGGACCAAAGATGGAGAGAAAAGAAGATAGGTGGAGGGGAGAGTATAGGTGGGGAGGTAGGGAGGGGATAGGTCAGTCCAGGGAAGACGGACAGGTCAAGGAGGTGGGATGAGGTTAGTAGTTAGGAGATGGAGTTGCGACTTGGGGTGGGAGGAAGGGATGGGTGAGAGGAAGAACAGGTTAGGGAAGCAGACACAGGTTGGACTGGTTTTGGGATGCAGTGGGTGGAGGGGAAGAGCTGGGCCGGTTGTGTGGTGCAGTGGAGGGAGGGAACGAACTGGGCTGGTTTTGGGATGCAGTGGGGGAAGGGGAGATTTTGAAGCTGGTGAGGTCCACATTGATACCATTGGGCTGCAGGGTTCCCAGGCGGAATATGAGTTGCTGTTCCTGCAGCCTTCGGGTGGCATCATTGTGGCACTGCAGGAGACCCATTATGGACTTGTCATCTAAAGAATGGGAGGGGGAGTGGAAATGGTTTGCGACTGGGGGTGCAGTTGTTTATTGCGAACCGAGCGGAGGTGTCCTGCAAAGCGGTCCCCAAGCCTCCGCTTGGTTTCCCCAATATAGAGGAAGCCACACCGGGTACAATGGATGCAGTATACCACATTGGCAGATGTGCAGGTGAACCTCTGCTTAATGTGGAAAGTCATCTTGGGGCCTGGGATAGGGGTGAGGGAGAAGGTGTGGGGGCAAGTGTAGCATTTCCTGCAGTTGCAGGGGAAGGTGCCGGGTGTGGTGGGGTTGGAGGGCAGTGTGGGGCGAACAAGTGAGTCACGGAGAGAGTAGTCTCTCCGCAACGCAGACAAGGGTGGGGATGGAAAAATGTCTTGGGTGGTGGGGTCGGATTGTAGATGGAGGAAGTGTCGGAGGATGATGCGTTGTATCCAGAGGTTGGTGACCCCTATCCCAGGCCCCACGATGACTTTCCATATTAAGCAGAGGTTCACCTGCACATCTGCCAATGTGGTATACTGCATCCACTGTACCCGGTGTGGCTTCCTCTACATTGGGGAAACCAAGCGGAGGCTTGGGGACCACTTTGCAGAACACCTCCGCTCTGTTCTCAATAAACAACTGCACCTCCCAGTCGTGAACCATTTCAACTCTCCCTCCCATTTTTTTTAGATGACATGTCCATCATGGGCCTCCTGCAGTGCCACAATGATGCCACCCGAAGGTTGCAGGAACAGCAACTCATATTCCGCTTGGGAACCCTGCAGCCCAATGGTATCAATGTGGACATCACCAGCTTCAAAATCTCCCCCCAACGCATCCCAAAACCAGCCCAGTTCATCCCCTCCCCCCAATGCACCACACAACCAGCCCAGCTCTTCGCCTCCACCCACTGCATCCCAAAACCAGCCCAGCCTGTCTCTGCCTCCCTAACCTGTTCTTCCTCTCACCCATCCCTTCCTCCCACCCCCAGCCGCACCTCCATCTCCTACCTACTAACCTCATCCCACCTCCTTGACCTGTCCATCTTCCCTGGACTGACCTATCCCCTCCCTACCTCCCCACCTATACTCTCCTCTCCACCTATCTTCTTTTCTCTCCATCTTCGGTCCGCCTCCCCCTCTCTCCCTATTTATTCCAGAACCCTCACCCCATCCCCCTCTCTGATGAAGGGTCTAGGTCCGAAACGTCAGCTTTTGTGCTCCTGAGATGCTGCTGGTCCTGCTGTGTTCATCCAGCCTCACATTTTATTGTCTTGGTGTCTCAGCAGGTTGGATGTCCGTGTGAATCCTTTCCTACATTCAGACCAGGTGAATGGTTTCTTTCCAGTGTGAAATTTTTGATGTGCAAGTAAATGTCTTGACTGAGTGAATCCCTTTCCACATTCAGGACAGGAGAACAGCTTCTTACCAGTGTCACTGTATTGGTGAAGTTCCAATTGGGATGGGCAAACAGTCCCTTTCAGGCACTTCACATTTTTCCACAATCTCCTCCTGGTGTGACTGTGCTCATGTTCTGACATTTTAGGATAAATTCTTGCAGGCCATTGCACATACAGCTTAGGCGTGTTTCTGCCCTGTGTGAATGTCACTGTTTCCCATTCAAAATCCTTTGATAATTAGGTCCGATAAACAGAATGACTGTCAAAGCTGGATGTATTTTCATCTGAATCCTTTAATTATAAATCAACATTTCCAACAGGAAATAAAAACAGCTATAAGAGAAAGAAAGCAGAATAACACACGCATTTTGTAAAATTGAGAGAAATTCACCCCAATACTTGGGGAGAAAAATTATGATCTAAACTGTTGGATTATCATTAAAACACAACAGTGTTTAACACAGCAAAACCAATCAGTGTTTGCACAAACTATAAATGGGAGGCAGAGCTGGACAATGAGGTATGAAAGTAGCATTATATGTGCCTGCAATTCGATTGTTCCCATTCTCTCCCCAGATGTTTTGATCCCTAAGAACAAGTGCAGAAGCAAAATACTGGGAATCTGAAGATAGAAAATGTTGAAATATTCAGCAGGTTAAGCAGCAGCTGAATTGTTCTTTTAATATATTACTGATCAAAACCTTAGGCTGTATGGTCTGCAATTCTCTCCATATACCTCACTGACTCTGTCTCCTTTTCAAGATTGTTCTTTCAGCAGACATCTTTAAAAAGCTCTTTGCTGATTGACTTTATGTTCCTCAGTGATAGTCTTGTGATGTAATATGTCTGTAAAATGCTGGTGAACTTGGGTGATATGTTCATGCCACTTGTGATGTCACTTAGAAACGTATCATTCATCCCTGCACTGTAACAACCCTGAGAAAGAAAGCATCATGTCAGCACCTTCAGCACAGGGGTGGCAGTAATTCATGTGAACACTCTCACCTGCTCAACAGGATTGACAACATGTGACAGTCTTGCTCTACCTTTGCTTGTCCACATCCAAAAACGGAGCTTTATTGAAAATAAAGACAGTTGGTGCAAATGGATTAAAAGGCCATGTCGAAATAAGTGTAACAAGAACAGTGTAATAAAAACTGATTCGACAATGTTCCTTTAAAATTCCAGTGCTCCCTACAATCTCCCTTCCTTGACAATCACAAAGTGGAAATAGCTGAATCTAGTTGGGATCAATGTTAAACCCATCAGCTTCTTCTCCATCTCCCCTCCAACTTAAACTGCTTCACAAAGAAACAAACTGCCAAGCAGCCCTCATCCCTATCAGATTGCCCAGAGCCTGCAAACTGGTTCTCAGATTGGTAGAAGGAAGGATGAGGAGAAACAAAATTATCTTACTCACAGCAAACACTTAGCCACATTCCAGGGATGGGGGTGACAAAGTTTGGAAATACTCACCAAGACTCCAGTGAAACGACCACAACCAAGAGGAGGAACAAAGTCCCCAACCCAACTCACAGATCTACCTACCAGCTGGCAGCTTCCTGAACCTTCACCCAGCTGCCCGCCACCTCCCCAGGAGTAGAACAGCCCAAGGGGAGTCTCTATGGAACCAGCAGCCAGGGGATTGATGATATCCTGCCTTGTGCTGTGTGGAAAATTGTCCTCACCACCTCACCATTGCAATGTAAATACTGAAATCATTTGCTTGATGGACCTTGGTGGGCATCACTGTTCTGGGCAGATATAGTGCAGTATGGCACCCATCTGTACTGTACCCATTCTCTGAATCTTTTCTTGTTACTCTCTTCTGGTGATTTGCACATTCTGCGGTAGTCTCTGGCTCCCTGTTTATCCTGGTCATTCCTCCCCATTTTCCTGGTCATCATAGCAACACTAGAAAACACGATGAGATAGCACGCACTGCTGATGCTGGAGTCAGAGATAACACGGCGTGGAGCTGGAGGAACACAGCAGGCCAGGCAACATCAGAGAAGCAGGAAAGCTGATGTTTCAGATCAGAACCCTTCTTCAGAAAAATGAAGATGCTGCCTGGCCTGCTGTGTTGGTGCAGCATGGTGGCTCAGTGGTTAGCACTGCTGCCCCATGGTACCAGGGATCCCATTCCCATTTCACCCTGGGGCGACTGGCTTTGTGGAGTTTCTATGTTCTCCCCTTGTTTGTGTGGGTTTGCTCCAGTTTCTTCCCACAGTCCAAAGATGTGCAGGGTAGATGGATTGGTCCTGCTAAATTGCCCGTAGTGTCCAGGCACGTTTAGGTGAGGTGTGTTCGGCATGGGAAAAGCTAGGGGAGGCACAATGGGATGCTCTTCGGAGGAACAGTGTGGACTTGTTGGGCCGAATGGTCTGTTTCCACACTGTAGGGACTCTATGACCCTGTTATGCTGGACAACATGATACTGTCTGATCTGCTGTGATCTCCAGCATTTGTTGTTTTCAGTACAGGCTCCAGCATCTGCAGTAATTGGTCCATACAGCATGTTAGGCCATGCGGCTCCACATGTCTGTTGCACCAATCAATACCCTGTTCCGGTTTTATCTGCATATCCTTTCATCCCTTCAGCCCTCGGAACGATATGTAACTCCTTCTCGGAAAAAAAATCAAAAGTTCTGGGCTCAGCTGCTTCCTGTTGCAACAAATTCCACAGGTTCCTCACTCTCTGGAGAAAACTCCTCCTCTCGGACAAAATGGTTTACGTCTGCTCCTTTTTTTGTATTTATCTCGCTGATTATGTTTACTCTGCATTCCCGATTACTAATGCCCCATTCACACCTCATCCAGACACTTCTTTTGTGTCTTTATTTCTTCATCACCACTCCCCTTGATTTCGCAACATGAAACCTTTTGTCAGTGAAACTCTCCCGCCCTCTCCCCGCTCATTCGCTTTGTTCACCGTCCCCCTCCCCTTGCTCACCGACCTGAACCTTTCACAGTTTCAGTGTCCACGATACAGAAAAAGGCCCTCGACCCATCGAATCGGTGGAGGTTAAATACAGCCCTCCAGCTATTCAAGTACCGTTTCCAGCACTTTGCCCGTAATAGCATCACAATTCAACAGAAATTTGCTGAAAAACTCAGCACGCCTGGCAGCATCTGCGGAGAGAATAGATCGAAGGAAGGGAAACTCGATCCGAAGCCTGAACTCTGGTTTCTCTGCACAGATGCTGCCAGACCTGCGGAACTTTGTCAACAATTTCTGTTTTGTTTCTGATTTACAGCATCCGTAGTTCTTTTGTGTTTAAATACATTTAGATCGTTCTGGAAATATTATGATCGTTTCTACCTTGACCAGGCTGCCAGGCAGTGAGGTTCAGATTCCCTCCATTATCTGAATGAAAAAAAATCCTCTCATCTCATCAAAATCTCCCGCCGCTGACCATCAATCCATGTCCCCGATACTGATTCCACCACTAAGCAGAAAGATTTGTTCTTGTTTTCTCTATTTCCCTCATAAATTTATACATCTCAATCATGTTCCCCCCTTAGTCTACAACAAAACGGAAGTTGCTGGAAAAGTTCAGCAGGTCTGGCAGCATCTGGGAAGAAGATATAGCGTTTCGGGTCCGATGACCCTTCCTCGGTCTGTTCTGCTGGAAAGAAACTAACCCCAGTCTGTGAGGGCTGTATGGTCCCTGCTGACAACATTAGAATCTGTCCTGCTGGGCAGAATGATCTGTCATTACCTCAAAAACTAAACCGTCTTCTGTGAACCGAAACCAGCGCCGAGATTGACCACAGCCCCGCATCCGCCAGAGCTCCCTGAGCCGGCAGCGTGTAACTGGGGATTGGGAGAAAGGGGATGAGAGAGGGTTGGCGATCTGATCTAACACACAGTGAGCTACAGTTCACCTACATTACCGGGAAACCGACAGAGTTCTAAACACTCACCAACTCGACTGCAGGGAAACATTCACCAAGGAAAGGCGGAGCAGAGGCTGTTTCTGGACTGAAAAACACCCTCTACCTGTCAATCACAACATTAGTCCCGCCCACTTCACAGAACTTGCAGTTTCCGGAAACTGAACTCAGACCTGCCCAAAAGCGGGGCAGTCCAAGGCGAGTACCACAGGGAGCCTCGCTGTGCTGTCCCCATTCTCTGACCCCGTTACGTGTCTTTATCCCGCGATTCCCAATCCAGTGACTCCCACTTTTCGCTGTTGACCCTGTATCCCGGTATAACCAACAAATTCCCTCCCCATTCCCCTGGTTATCTTGTAGTGTGTGTGTCAGACTGTGTCCCGCTTTGCTGAGTGTCTCTTGCATTTCACTGTTACTCTTTCAGCTTCGAACCATCAGCAGTGTTTTTTCGTTCTATAATCCTATCACACGGATTAAACATTATTAATAATTCAATTCATTGCTCCATATGTGTTTTATAGTTTCCTTGAAATTGTGTTCAATTTTCGAGGGATTTCTCAACTGGGGGAGGATTTAAATGTAATTGCAATGTAACCTGTTCCTCCGATTCGATCACGGCTGCTGGCACTGATGAAATCCTCACCAAACATCAACGGAAGGAAGGTGTGTGGAAGGTGGAAGACAGACGGAGAACAGATATCACGTGGTCAGTTTAGTTATCGATTTCAATGTTCCTCCAGGCTGGAAAGTGACGAAGTGGCGAAAAAAAAGAGATATGCAACCGGACAGCAGAGTGAGATCGAAAAAAACTTATTCGAAATGATGAAACATTAGGGGGTTGATACCCTGCTAATGGAGATAGATCTATTCTGACTTGTACGGAATTCTCGTTCGAATAACTGGGCACTATTATCGACATCTGATTAAAATATGAACTGGAGCAGAACTACGATTGTAATAAACAGAAATAAAGTCAGTTTGACAAGCGAGTCGCTGACCCTCCAACCCTGGCAACATCCACGTCGATGTTTTCTGAGCCCTTTCAAGTTTCACAACATCCTTCCTATAGCAGTGAGACCAGAACTGCACACCGTTCAGTCACGACGGAATGGCACAATTCTGTTCGGATGCATTATGGTCTTGTGATCTGAACACTCAGCAAAACCACCACAGTTTGAACTGACATATCAAACATGGGGAAAGGCATAGCAGCAAAGTAGTAGACTAATGGTCACTGTTTCAGGTCAATCTCTTCAGAATGAACATTTCCCAGCACCAATATAAACTGCCCATTTTCTGTGCACTGAACATTCCTTCAGCCACTCATCCACAATCACTCCCAGCCTGGACTGGCAAATAAGCATTGTCTTTTGTCATCTACACTTTTCAGGCAGGAGCAGGCTTGGCAGCAGAGCTGGGCTGTGAAGCAACAATCAACTTTATTGAGACAGAGTCAGTAGAAGGTGATCTGCTGTCAGGCAAACTGCAGTGATAAATGCAGACAACAACTTACACTCGAAAACAGTCGTACTGTTCCTGTCAGTGACTAAACAGCAGAGTGTTAAAAAGACTTTTGATAATTTTTGCAGCCTTGATCTTCAAAGTGTCTCTCTTGGGCCTTCATCTTCTGATTTTGGTTGTTCTCCACTGCACAGACACAGATCTATTACACAGGGACATGGTTGCAGGGAGCGCAGGACTGGCAGTTAAACATCCAAGGATTCACAACATATCGAAAAGACAGGGAGGTGGGCGGGAGGGGGGGAGGGGTTGCCTTGTTAGTTAAGAATGGAATTAAATCTACGGCACAAAATGACATAGGGTCAGAAGATGTGGAGTCTGTGTGGGTGGAATTGAGGAACCACAAAGGCAAAGAAAAACTATAATGGGAGTTTTGTACAGAACTCCTAACAGTGATTAGGACCAGGGGCGCAAGATGCACCGAGAAATCGATAGGGCATGTCGGAAAGGCAAGGTCACAGTGATCATGGGGGACTTCAATATGCGGGTGGATTGTCTGAATAATGTTGCTGGTGGATCCAAAGAAAGGAAATTCATGGGATGTTTGCAGGATGGCTTTTTGGAACAGCTTGTGATGGACCCCACAAGGGAGCAGGCTATTCTGGACTTAGTGCTATGTAATGAGCCAGACTTTATAAAAGACCTTAAAGTAAGAGAACACTTAGGAGGCAGCGATCATAATATGGTAGAGTTCAGTCTGCAGTTTGAAAGAGAGAAGGCAAAATCGGATGTAATGTTGTTACAGTTAAATAAAGATAATTATAGGGGCAGGAGAGAGGAATTGACGAAAATCGACTGGAAGCAGAGCCTAGTGGGGAAGACAGTAGAGCAACAATGGCAGGAGTTTCTGGGTGTAATTGAGGACAGAGTACAGAGGTTCATCCCAAAGAAAAGAAAGATTATCCGGGGTGGGATTAGACAGCCATGGCTGACAAAGGAAGTCAGGAAATATATCAAAGAAAATGAGACAGCCTATAAAGTGGCCAAGAACACTGGGAAATCCGAAGATTGGGAAGGCTCCAAAAACAGACAGAGGATAACAAAGAGAGCAATAAGGAAGGAGAGGATCAAATATGAAGGCAGGCTAGCTAGTAATATTAGAAATGATAGTAAAAGCTTCTTTCAATACATAAGAAACAAACGAGAGGCAAAAGTAGATATTGGGCCGCTCCAAATTGATGCTGGAAGGCTAGTAATGGGAGATCAGGAAATCGCTGAAGAACTTAATATATAATTTGCGTCAGTCTTCACAGTGGAAGACATGAGTAGTATGCCAACAATTAGGGAGAGCCAGGGGGCAGAGTTGAGTATGGTAGGAATTACAAAAGAGAAAGTGCTAGAAAAGCTAAAGGGTCTAAAAATTGATAAATCTCCTGGCCCTGATGGGCTACATCCTAGAGTTCTGAGGGAGGTGGCTGAGGAAATCGCGGAGGCTTTGGTTGTGATCTTTCAAATGTCACTGGAGACAGGGAAAGTCCCAGATAACTGGAAAATTGCTGTTGTAACTCACTTGTTTAAGAAAGGATCAAGGCAAAAGATGGAAAATTCTGGGCCGATTAGCCGAACCTCGGTAGTTGGTAAAATTCTAGAATCCATTGTCAAGGATGAGATATCTAAATTCCTGGAAGTGCAGGGTCAGATTAAAACAAGTCAGCATGGTTTTAGGAAGGGGAGGTCATGCCTGACAAACCTGTTAGAATTCTTTGAAGAGGTAACAAGTATGTTAGACCAGGGAAACCCAGTAGATGTTATCTATGTAGACTTCCAAAAGGCCTTTGATACAGTGCCTCACGGGAGGCTCCTGAGCAAGGTGAGGGCCCATGGTGTTCGAGGTGAGCTCCTGGCTTGGATTGAGGATTGGCTGTCTGACAGAAGGCAAAGAGTTGGGATAAAAGGCTCTTTTTCGGAATGGCAACCGATGACGAGTGGTGTCCCGCAGGGTTCAGTGTTGAGGCCACAGCTCTTCACCTTATATATTAATGATCTGGATGAAGGGACTGGGGGCACTCTGGCGAAGTTTGATGATGATACGAAGATAGGTGGACAGGCAGGTAGTACTGAGGAGGTGGGGAAGCTGCAGAAAGATTTAGACAGTTTAGGACAGTGGTCCAGGAAATGGCTGATGAAATTCAATGTGAGTAAATGTGAGGTTTAGCACTTTGGAAAAAAGAATACAGGCATGGACTATATTCTAAACGGTGAGAAAATTCGCAAATCAGAAGTGCAAAGGGATCTGGGAGTGTTGGTCCAGGATTCTCTAAAGGTTAACTTGCAGGTAGAGTCCATAATTAAGAAAGCAAATGTAATGTTGTCGTTTATCTTGAGAGGGTTGGAATATAAAAGCAGCGATGTGCTTCTGAGGCTTTATAAGGCTCTAGTTAGGCCCCATTTAGAATACTGTGTCCAATTTTGGGCCCCACACCTCAGGAAGGACATACTAGCCCAGGAGCATGTCCAGCGGAGATTCACACGGATGATCTCTGGAATGGTAGGTTTAACGTATGATGAACGGCTAAGGATCCTGGGATTGTACTCATTCGAGTTTAGTCGGTTGAGGGGAGATCTAATAGAAACTTACAAGATAATGGATGGTTTAGAAGGGGTGGACGCTAGGAGGTTGTTTCCATTAGGCGGGGAGACTAGGACCCGTGGGCACAGCCTTAAAATTAGAGGGGGTAAATTTAAAACTGAAATGAGACGACATTTCTTCAGCCAGAGTGTGGTGGGCTTGTGGAATTCATTGCTGCAGAGTGCAGTGGAGGGCGGGACGTTGGAGGCCTTCAAGGCAGAGATCAACTAATTCTTGATCTCAAAAGGAATCAAGGGCTGCGGGGAGAGTGCAGGGAAGTGGTGTTGAAATGTCCATCAGCCATGATTTAAATGGCGGAGTGGACTTGATGGGCTGAATGGCCTTATTTCCACTCCTATGTCTTATGGTCTTACTTTATCCTTGTTCTTATCTGATTAACTCCCCACTGTGCC
This sequence comes from Stegostoma tigrinum, assembly GCF_030684315.1. Lineage (NCBI taxonomy): Eukaryota > Metazoa > Chordata > Chondrichthyes > Orectolobiformes > Stegostomatidae > Stegostoma > Stegostoma tigrinum. The sequence goes on from NW_026728814.1 coordinate 214,608, forward strand.
CAGTCACAGTTCATATAAGCAACACTGACCTTAGTCAACCTCGTGATCTTCTGCATATTCATGCTTGTTCTGTTTTCCTTTTAACTCAGGGCTGCTACATATATAATCCTTTATTTCACCAGCATTTCTCTATTCACTGACAAAAGAACTGCAAGAGCTTTCCTTAACTGTTAGCTGCACAAAACAGTTTCAAATCCGACTTAAAATCCCAGCATGTCTAACTTGGCATCTTTTTAAACTTTTTTTTATGTTTTGTTTATCTACTGTACTGCATGTCCATAAGGACCTCACCAACCTTTACAGATGCACCATACAAAGCATCCTATCGGGTGCATAATGGCCTGGTGCAACAACTGCTCAGCCCAAGGGCATAAGAAACTGCAGAAAGTTGTGTGCACAGCACAGATCATCACAGAAGCCAACCTCTTATCCATAGAATAACAGGTGTAGAGCTGGATGAACACAGCAGGCCAAGCAGCATCATAGGAGCAGGAAAGCTGACATTTCGGGCCTAGACCCTTCTTCAGAAATGGGGGAGGGAAAGGGAGTTCTGAAATAAATAGGGAGAGACGGGGAGGCGGATTGAAGATGGATAGAGGAGATGATAGGTGGAGAGCTGACAGGTCAAAGAGGCGGGGATGGAGCCTGTAAAGGTGAGTATAGGTGGGGAGATAGGGAGGAGATAGGTCAGTCCAGGGAGGATGGACAGGGCAAGGGGGCAGGATGAGGTTAGTATGGAGGAGATGGGGGTGGGGTTTGAGGTGGGAGGAGGGGATAAGTGGGAGGAAGGACAGGTTAGGGAGGCAGGGACAAGCTGGGCTGGCTTTGGGATGCAGTGGGGGGAGGGGAGATTTTGAAGCTTGTGAAATCCACATTGACATCATTGGGCTGCAGGGTTCCCAGGCAGAATATGAGATGCTGTTCCTGCAACCTTCGGGTGGCATCGTTGTGGTACTGCAGGAGGCCCAGGATGGATATGTCGTCTGAGGAATGGGAGGGGGAGTTAAAATGGTTCACAACTGGAAGGTGCAGTTGTTTTGTGTGAACCAAGCGTAGGTGTTCTGAAAAGCAGTCTTCAAGCCTCTGCTTGGTTTCCCCAGTATAGAGAAGGCCACAACGGCAACAGCCTCCTTTCCATGGACTTCATTTACACGTCTCGTTGCCACAGAAAGGCTGCCAACATCATCAATGACTCGTCCCATCTCGGTAATGCTCTCATCCAACTTCTTCCATGAGGCAGAAGATAGAACACACCCATGGTGTACCGCAAGGGTCGGTGTTGGGTCCACTGTTGTTTGTCATTTTTGGAAATGACTTGGATGAGGGCGTAGATGGATGGGTTAGTAAATTTGCAGACGACACGAAGGTTGGTCGAGTTGTGGATAGTGACGAAGGATGCTGTAGGTTGCAGAGAGACACAGATAAGCTGCAGAGCTGGGCTGAGAGGTGGCAAATGGAGTTTAATGCAGACAAGTGTGAGGTGATGCACTTTGGAGTAACCGGAAGGCAAAGTACTGGGCTAATGGTAAGACTCTTGGTAGTGTAGATGGACAGAGAGATCTCGGTGTCCATGTACACAGATCCTTGAAAGTTGCCACCCAGGTTGACAGGGCTGTTAAGAAGGCATACAGTGTTTTTAGCTTTTATTAATAGAGGGATCGAGTTCCGGAACCAAGCGGTTATGGTGAAGCTGTACAAAACTCTGGTGCGGCCGCACTTGGAGTATTGTGTACTGTTCTGGTCACCGCATTACAAGAAGGATGTGGAAGCTTTGGAAAGGGTGCGGAGGAGATTTACTAGGATGTTGCCTGGTATAGAGGGAAGGTCTCATGAGGAAAGGCTGAGGGACTTGAGGCTGTTTTCATTAGAGAGAAGAAGGTTGAGAGGTGACTTACTTGAAACATATAAAATAATCAGAGGGTTAGATCGGGTGGATAGGGAGAGCCTTTTTCCGAGGATGGTGACGGCGAGCATGAGGGGGCATAGCTTTAAATTGAGGGGTGAAAGATAAGGACAGCTGTCAGAGGTAGTTTCTTTACTCAGAGAGTAGTAAGGGAATGGAACGCTTTGCCTGCAACGGTAGTAGATTCGCCAACTTTAGGTACATTTAAGTCGTCATTGGATAAGCATATGGACATAAATGAAATAGTGTAGGTTAGATGGGCTTGAGATCAGTATGACAGGTCGGCACAACATCGAGGGCCGAAGGGCCTGTACTGTGCTGTAATGTTCTATGTTCTATCAAGGGGTTGAAGAACAGCTTCTTCTCTGCCATTATTAGACTGATGAATGGACTCTGTCACTCCAAATAGTGTTGATCTTGCTTTGCACACCTCCTGTGCAGGCATAACCTTGCATGCCTTGCTCTGTCTAAGCACACTTTGATCTGTAAATCATTGTTTGCTATGATCTGCCTGTGCCGCTCTCAAAAACACTTCACTGTACTTCGGTACACAAGACAACATAAATCAAAATCAAAACATTCTAATGGCAATCAATGTTAGCTTTTAATAATCTTCAAATTCAATGCTGAAACTCATCTTGTTGCTGACTTCATAAAATTGCAGGATGAAACCAGAGCAAGAGTGACCTGGCCCTCCAGATCGGAGCATGGATAAGGGTTAGAAGTGGTTCCAAAAAGGCATTTCAGGGGACTATTCAAAAAGGAAACTGAAAATTTTGTCAAGTGTCCCACACCCCCGGCCTGTCCAAATTTGTACAGACGCACACTTAATCAATTCCAGTTTGTATTCCGCATGCTGCCTATTGCTTTGACCTAGTGACCCTATAAGTTTCAGCAAAGGTGCAGACAGTCTTCTCAAATCTTTGCTCTCACCGCTCAGATGCTTTTGGTCTTCGCTCAGAGTTTCAGGGTACCACATGGTCCTGGAAAAGACTCCCACTTCTACTTGTGCAGGGGCAGACACAGTTATTGTGGGGCAAAGTGTTGTGACGGGAGATAGAGGTGATATGTTAGGTGCTCCCTTGGTTTTGCAGTGAAAATAGTGAGAAGAGGAGAGATCTTTGTGTGACATTCCTTGCTTCCTGTCTCCTCTTCTGTAGCAGCATCCCATCAACACCTTGACTCTGAGGTAGAGGAGATTACTGACATTTTACAAGCCCATTGATACAAATATTGGTCAGCCTGATTAAGGCAGCAGAAATCTTCTGTACCTCTGCGGTCATGACTTGCAATGGATTGAGTGCAGTGCCATGCCTTAAGCTCCATGAGACAACCGTACTCTCTAATGACAGTCTCTGAAATCTTTGCCATCCTTAAGGCCATATGTGTTTTTTTCACTCCTGCAATTCCCCTTCCCAGACGTTTTTCTGACCCACCCGACTTACAACCCTCCAGGAATGGAGCTGCTGACAACCCAAACTATGGAATTTCCTCCCTAAACCTCTCTCTCTCATTCTTTATGATACATCATAAAAATCGATATCTTTAATCGATGTTTTGCTCATCTGTGAAGCACCTAGAACATAGAACGTAGAACAATACAGCACAGAACAGACCTTTCGGCCCTTGACGTTGCGCCGACCTCTGAACCTATCTAAGCCCCTCGCCCTACACTATCCCATCATTATCCATATGCTTATCCAAGGACTGTTTAAATGCCCCTAATGTGGCTGAGTTAACGACACTGGCAGGCAGGGCGTTCCATACCCTTACCACTCTCTGAGTAAAGAACCTGCCTCTGACATCTGTCTTAAATCTACCACCCGTCAATTTGTAGCTATGTCCCCTTGTACAAGCTGACGTCATCATCCTCGGAAAAAGGCTCTCACTGTCCACCCTATTTAATCCTCTGAACATCTTGTATGTCTCTATTAAATCCCCTCTTAGCTTCCTTCTCTCCATTGAGAACAGACCCAAGTCCCTCAGCTTTTCTTCATAGGGCCTATTCTCCAGACCAGGCAACATCCTGGTAAATCTCCTCTGCACCTTTTCCAATGATTCCACATCCTTCCTGTAATGGGGCAACCAGAACTGCACGCAATATTCCAAATGAGGCCACACTAGCATTTTCTACAGTTGCAGCATGACATCATGGCTCCAGAACCCAGTCCCTCTCCCAATAAAACCTAACACACCGTAAGCCTTCTTAACAGCAGTATCAACCTGGGTGGCAACTTTCAGGGATCGATGTACATGGGCACCAAGATCCCTCTGCACATCCACACTACCAACAATCTTTCCATTTCTGCCTTCCTATTATTCTTCCCAAAGTGAATCACCTCACATTTAATCCATATTAAACTCCATTTTCCAACTTCCAGCCCAATTCTGCAGTTTATCCAAGTCTCCCTGCAACCTGCAACATTCTTCCACACTGTCCACCACTCCACCGACTTTAGTGTCATCTGCAAATTTACTAACCCATCCACCTATGCCTGCGTCCAAGTCATTTATAAAAATGACAAACAGCAGTGGTCCCAAAACAAATCCTTGAGGCACACCACTAGTAACTGGACTCCAGGCTGAATATTTTCCATCAACCACCACTCGTTGTCTTCTTACAGAAAGCCAGTTTCTAATCCAAACTGCTATTTCTCCCTCAATCCTGTGTCTCTGTATTCTCTTCAATAGCCTACCATGTGGAACCTTATCAAAGGCTTTACTGAAGTCCATGTACACCATGTCAACTGCCCTTCCCTCATCCACATGCTTGGTCACCTTCTCAAAAAACTCAATGAGGTTTGTGAGACACAACCTGCCCTTGACGAATCCATGCTGACTATCTCCAATCAAATTGTTGCTTGCTAGATGACTATAAATCCTATCTCTTCTCATCCTTCCCAAAATGTTTCCTGCAACTGATGTAAGGCTCACAGGCCTATAATTACCTGGGTCAGCCCCACTGCCCTTCTTGAACAAGGGCACAACATTTGCAATCCTCCAGACCTCTGGTACTGAACCTGTAGACAATGAGGACTCAAAGATCAAGGCCAAATGCTCCGCTACCACCTCCCTAGCTTCCCAGACAATCCTCGGAAAAATCCCATCTGGCCCAGGGGATTTATCTAATTCATACCTTCTAGAATTGATCACACCTCCTCCTTACTAACCTTAATCCTTTCAATTCTAGTAGCCCATAACTCAGTCATCTCCTCTACAATATTCTCCTGTTCCTCAGTGAAAACAGATGAGAAATAATCATTTAGTACCTCTCCAATCTCCACAACTTCCCACTTCTGTCTTTGACTGGCCCTATATCTACCCGAGACATCATCTTATTCGTCACACACCTATAGAACGCTTTAGGGTTCTCCTTTATTCTACCTGCCAATGTCTGCTCTTGTCCCTTCCTTGCTCTTCTTAACTCTCTCTCTCTCTTTAAATCCTTCCTAGCTAATCTGTAACTCTCCATCGCCTCATCTGAACCATCTTGTCTCATCGTCACATAAGCCTCCCTCTTCTGCCTAACAAGAGATACAATTTTTTTCATAAACCACAGCTCCCTTACCTCAATCGCTTCCTCCCTGCCTGACAGGTACATACCTATCAAGGACAGCAATATCTGTTCCTTAAACCTGCTCCACATTTCGATTGTCTCCATCCCTTGCATTTTGCTAACCCATTCTCTGCCTCCTAAGTCTTGCCTAATCGCATTATAATTGCCCTTCCCCCATCTATAACTCTTGCCCTGGAGCATATTCCTAACCCTTTCCATTGCTAAAGTAAACATAACCGAATTATGGTCACTCTGTCCAAAGTGCTCACCTACCACTAAATCAAACACCTGGCCTGGTTCATTACCAAGTACCAGATCCAGTGTGGCCTCCCCTCTTGTCAGCCCTTCAACATACTGAGTCAGGAAACCCTCCTGCACACATTGGACAAAAACTGATGCATCCAACATACTAGAGTTATCGCATTTCCAGTCAATGTTAGGGAAGTTAATGTCTGCCATAGCTAATCTCCCTGTTATTTTCACTCCTGCTCAGAATAGTTTTGCCAATCCTCTCCTCCACATCCCTGGAACTTTCCAGGGGCCTATAAAAAACTCCCAGCAGTGTGACCTCTCCTCTCCTGTTTCTGACCTCAGCCCATAACACCTCAGTAGACGAGTCCTCATCAAGAGTTCTTTCAGCCACCGTTGTACTGCCCTTGGCTAACAAAGCCACACCTCCCCCTCTTTTACCACCTTCCCTGTCCTTAATGAAAGATCTAAACCCTGGAGCTTACAACATCCATTCCTGACCCTGCTCTATCCATGTCTCCGAAACAGCCAAAACATCGAGGAGAATGACAGAGTAAAAGTTTCCATGAAATACAAGCTGTTTTGCCTTACATTAGGAGAATCAGGAGTGGCCCATTTTTTCCCTCATCTCGGGATGAACACTCACCATCACTCACAGAGCTGATGAACAGCAGGAAAAATCTTCACCACTGACTACCTGCACTCACCTATCACCTTCCCACCTACCTTCCCCAGCCCCCACTCTGTTTATGTTTCAGTTCCCGTCCCCTCCCCCATTTCTGAAGAAGGGTCCTGAACCATCAACTTTCCTGCTCCTCTGATGGTGCCTGGCTCGCTGTGTCCCTCCAGCTTCACACTGTGTCATCCTTGACTCCAGCACCTGCAGCTCTTGCTGTCTCCCTGTGAGCGATGTCAGCTTTGGTTCAATCGGAGCACGGGGCGGGGCTTGGAGGACCCAATGGAAGCGGCCTACCCTCCAACCAATCAGAGCGAGTGAGATGTTTGTCTGTGTGAAAATCACGTGATCGCCCTTGTTCGGGGGCGCAAAATCTCTGCGACTGAAGGTCAGCTGCTTTCGGAAGGTACAGTACACGGGACAAAAAGGAAAGGAGCAAAAACCGGGAGGGAAATAGTTTCGGTATTGACTGAGAGGTTTTAATTGCGGTCGATGCATGTCAGAAAACATACATTTTAACATGCCGGCCCCGTGTTTTGCAGCAAATGGAAGAATTGCTGCGGACCTGAGGCTGCGATAGGCAGAGGTGATTGCCACCATCTTTATTAGGGGCAATGATCTTTGGGACTCATGCCGGATCGCCATATTTATAGGTGGCAACCTGCAGTGGAACGCCAGCGCAGCCTTTCTTTGGGGGGGCGGGTATATAGAAGCGAAATGTGTTTTTTTTTCTGGACTTCTTCCCCAGACTGAGACGTGGCGTGTATTTCCTGGGAAGGACTTTTGACGCTGGCGGAGTACTGGCTTCAGGCAGTATAAATTGCTGCAGTTACACGTTAGATACTTAGTGGAGGAGAAATGCCGAAAACGCGTTCAGAACTGCATGTTCAAAAACAGAGTTGGTGGAAAAGCTCAGTAGGTTTGGCAGCATCCGTGAATTAAAAAAATAACGTTTCGGATCCGCTAACCCTTGCTCAGAACTTCATGTTACCTGTTGCACTCTCACTTTCGGAAGTCCTGCTTTAAATATTATGATCTATTAAAACATATCCGTTTGCCCAGTATTCATATGATTGGGATCAAATCACTGAACGTGCTCTGAGTCCCCTTGTGCTCCCTGGTCAAATTCATTAATATCTGACTTCCTCCGTCTCTAATAATGGGTGTATTTTCCCTCTGCATCTTTCTGTGTCGGGGAGCAGGGTAATTTGAACAGGAGGATTTATACATAACGAACGGAAACCAAGAGAAATGTTTGCCTTTTCCAAACAATCTTGTGGTGTTTTTTGGATTTCTATCCAGGGCTGACAGTTATTTGTCTCTTATGGATTTGTTTTACAGGGTATTAATTGAGAATAATTTGCAGACCAGGATCCATGCAAGTTCTCCATTAAGCAGAGTGATCAGGATCTGAGTATCATTGACACTTAAATGCGAAAGGGAAGAGGTTTAACCATTCTATCCATGGGAGAATATTCCTGGTAAGGTTGTAACTTGAAAGCAGAATATTCAAATTTTTGGTTTGATCACCCCTGGGATAAGTGTTGAGTTCTATACCCTGCAGCTGAGAAAGGAGATATTGGCCTGAGAGGGGCAGATTTGTCCAAACAACACCTCGTCTCCTTGAAAGAACTGTCATATTTAGTCCCAATCGCCCACTTCATGATTTTAATCTATATATTCTTCATTCTTGAATATCTGCAAACTTCCTTTTAAAATTCCTTATGGGCACAAATTCCAGCACCCCTTCAAGTGGAATCTTCCAGATCCTGACAACTCTTTTGATCCTGAAACTGCTGAAGTCTGTGTGGAGTCCTGAGGGTTATAAATTACTGCATTTAACGTGAAGATGCTGTTCCCTGAGCTCCCATTGAGCTGAATTGAAACAGTATGGGAGGCTGAGATCAGAGTGGGTGTGAGCAGACAATGAAAATGAAAATGAAAAGGCTGCACTGTGAGTGCTGCTTGGCTAAATGAGAGTGCTTTGGAGTTGGGTGAAACAGAAAGAAAGTGAAACTGAAAGATTGAGTGTGATGCTCAGTCTCAGTTTGGGCAGTTCAGAAAGTCTCACCGTCCTAACGGAAACAGTCAATTGATAATTGATACTGGAAAGAATTTTCTTACAGTTTTTAAAGTATATATTAGCTTATATAAAGTTAGCGACTTTTGATTTTATAATAGTAATGTTTGAAATGAAGGGGAAGGACCTAGCTTCATTAAATTCTCTTTAAGGCAGAAACTGGCTTAATCTGGAGAGAAGTCACAACAGAAGACCTCAGGTCTGTGTTGTCCTTGTCTAGCACAATAGAACATAGACCCTTGATGTTGTGTCGACCTGGGAAATCAAACTGAAGCCCATTTAACCCACACTATTCCATGATCATCCATATGTTTATCCAGTGACCACTTAAATGCCCTTAAACTTGGCGAGTCTACTACTGTTGCAGGCAGGGCATTTCACGCCCTTACTACTCTGAGTAAAGAACCTACCTCTGACATCTGTCCTACAACTATCACCCCTCAATTTAAAGCTATGGCCCCTCGTGCTGGCCACCTCCATCCGAGGAAGAAGGATCTCAGTGTCCGCCCTATCTACTCCTCATATCAGCTTGTATGTCTCTATTAGGTCACCTCTTAACCTTCTTCTAACGAAAACAGCCTCAAGTCCCTCAACTTTTCCTCAAAAGACCTTCCCTCAATACCAGGGAACATCCAGGTAAATCTCCTGTGCACCCTTTCCAATGCTTCCACGTCCTTCTTATAATGTGGCGACCAGAGCTCCAAGTGTGGCCGCACCAGCGTTGTGTACAGCTGCAACATGACTTCATGGCTCTGAAACTCAATCCCTCTACCAATAAAACCTCACACACCATCCACCTTCTTAACAACCCTATCAACCTGGGTGGAAACTTTCAGGGATCTATGCACACGGATCCTGAGATCTCTTTGCTCATCCACACTACCAAGAATCTTACCATTAGCCCAGTACTCTGTATTCCTGTCACTCCTTCCAAAGTGAATCACCTCACACTTTTCCGCGTTAAACTCCGGGATATTACCAGTGTCCCTATTGGCTATTTGTGCAGGAAGTGTATCCGTCTGCAGCTACTGGTTAGCTGTTTTTCAGAGCTGGAGCTGTGGGTGCAGTCAGTATGGAGCATTCATGATACTGAGAAGGTTGTGGTAGCATTCTCAACAGATTGGTCACAAGCAGGTGAAGATTACACAGACAGCAAGGGAATGGGTGGCCATCAGACAAATAAAAGGCTCAGAAATGAAGTGCTCGAGTCCCTCGTGGTCATCGTCCTCAAACAAATATACTGTTTTGGGTACTGTTTGGTCGGGGGAGGGCTGGTGGTGGTGGGGTGGCCAATCGGGAAGCAGCATCAGTCAAGTTCATGGCACTTGGAGTGACTCTGCTGCGGAGAAGGGGAGGAAAATGATGAATATGACTGTAGAGACAGGGGATTCAATAGTACGGGGCTCAGAGAGACATGAATCCGGGATGGTATGTTGCCTCCCTGGTGCCAGGATCAGCGATGACATGGAACAGCTTCAGGACATTCTGGAGTGGGAGGGTGAACATCCGATTGTACCAGTGACATAGGAGGACCTGAAAGCTGAAGATAGGAAGATAAGAGATACATTAAAATACAAGATCTCAAATGTAGTATTGTCAAGCTTACACCCATTGCCACATTGTGGTAGGGAGGAGTTTTGTGTTGTGTTCAGTTGTACAAGCGACCTTTATTCAGAGCTCTGTTACCGCATGTGTGGGAGAGGCCAGAGTCCACTCCAAACCTGGCTTTCACGTGAGGCCTAATTCCCCTCTTAAATACAGCTCAGATTGGAAGAGTGGGCAATGATACTCAAACTTTCCCTGGCTGATTGTAATATTTTTATTCCTTTTGCTAGGTGTTATTTACATGCAATATTGTTGTCATTGTTAGCCACACACCCCAAATCAATATATCCAATCCAGTAAGCAAACAATCATGGACAATACTATGTTCAGCCTTAAACCCTCCTATAATCTCCTGAGGTTAGCTAGAAAATGACTTCATCTGTCTTTGGGACCTGACAATGCTTTTGACAGTTATATTCCTCCTCAGACATTTGCCAGCTGCACCATGTTTTTTGCCAAAAAACAAAATAGTAGCTTATCACTGAGAACTTTTCCAAATTCTCTACTAACTGTAGTGTGGATTGTTAGGAATTGTGATAAAGTCTTTTAAACTCAACTCTGATATAAAGTAACTACAATTTTGTAATACAGTTGAAAATTGTGGAAAAATCCCTCTCTCACTTCAGCTTAAGAGACCAAACAAACAGTGTTTCTGACTTGCTGTTGCAGTTTACAACCCCAACGATTTGCATGCTGCAAATGATTTTTAAATTGAAGTTTCATTTTCCACTCGAAGCGCTTTCCATTATTACTTTCTTGTTTTAATAAAAAGCATCTATTCAAATTCCACTGAGGATGAAATTCAGTCACTTTAGAGCTTTACCAAGCCATTAAACAAAACTTGTTTAGATTTCACAAATAACTAAGGCACTAATCATGTCTTCACTTCGGATTTTGCAATCTATCTTTGTCACTCTTCCGTTGATCTTTGCATGTAAGAATTTATTCAAATTATCCATATCTACATTTCAATTGTTTTATCTCTCTGCAGCCCTGACTTCTCTCTTTTATAACCTTTCTTTGCCCCTTCCTATGTTGTTGGTCTTTTACAGGTTGTGTTTACACCATTTATTGCTTTGCCTTCCATAATGATGCAGTGAGCTGCTTTTATTGCTGACAAACATTCGCTCAAGGAATTCAGCTAACCATTTCATGTTAATTGGTTGTTTGCATTTCTGGTTACAATTACCTAAACAGTTCAGAATGCTGTAGGATCAGACTTTTGCTTCTACTTTTTAATTAAGTAACAAACTTGTGATTGTGGCTGGACCAGGCCTTTAAAAACTGCCTCTTATTAAAATGCTTATGTGTTTTGAACTGCCTGTTTACAGAAACCCAAGTAAATTCCCAAATGTTCCTTCTCAACAGGACTCTTTTATGACCCCCACAGGACCTTTCGTGATCTAATCCAGTAACAGTGTGAGCTGCTACAATGCACGTGCTTGTGAAAGCGAGAATAAGAGGACAGATGAGATGAGTGCATGGCTGGAGATATAACTTAAAGCGTTTAGATTCCTGAGGCTTTGAGACTGTTTGTTTCTGGGGAAGGTGGGACATGCACAAGCTTGAACAATTGTCCTGGGCAGAGCTGGGACAGATATTCTTGTTGATGCTTTTGCTAGTTCCACTGGTGAGGATTTAAACTCGTATGACAGGGGAATGGGAACCAAAGTATAGCTTCAGTAGTAAGAGACTCAGATCAGCAAATGGGACGTGAAATTAGTTCATGATGTTGTCGGTGGCTGAAAGATTAAAAGAAAGAAGGATTAATCAAGATCAAAACTCTCTCATCATGCATCAGTCCTGAGATCCCAGGAATTGGTCTGGTGAACCTTCTTTACGATCATTCAGTAGCCAGGCCATCCTTCCTTTGGAAAGGAGAACAAAGGTGCACACGACTCCAGGTGTGGTCTCACCAAGGCCCTTATAGAAAGATATCCCTCTTCCTGTACTCGAATCCTCTCACAATGAAGGGCAAAATATCATTTGCATTCTTCACTACTTGCTGCTGCCTGTTTCCTAAAAGAGAACAGGAGAGAAACATGGAACTAAATGGGGTCAGACACTCGGGTAAAATTGTTGAACACACTGTCCCCATTGTATCGGTGCTGGCCATCAAGCACCTATTGAAGCTAGGCCCGTTTTCTGGCACTCGGTGTGTAACCTATATTATGGTGCAATGGATGATCATCTCAACACTTCTTCAAGATTGCAATGGTTCCTGCATCTGTCACCATTTCAGATGCTGTCAGATCTGCTGTGTATCTCCATCTTTTTCTGTTTTTATTTCAGATTTCAGGTATTTTGCTGTGTATTCTCAGCCCTTCAGAAGCATCAGAGGGTATGGGGAGAAAACAGGAATTGGATTCATTTTCTGATGTATAAAATGCCTGCCCTTCATGTCTGTCCAAACTCTATCTCTTTTTTTTTTGTAGGCAAACGCTGACTGTTTTCCTTCCCTGAAGGACATTAAATGAACCGGTTCAGTTTTACTGATAATCCAGCAGTGCCCCTCGGTGTTGGATCCACAATTGACCAGATTAATTTCAGAGTTTCACAATCTTTGTGTGTATTCTTCTGGTTTCTCTCTCTCTACTTTTCTGTTTGAAATTTTGATTGCATTCAGAGAAATCAAACAAAACCACATCCAGATCTGACACTCAATCTGTTTGTCATAACCTAATTATCTCAGGATTTTGAACATTGAAGGAAGAAGCACTGTTCACCAGGGAGAAATGCGTATTGTCTGTGTGCCGAAGAGTCTGTGAAGATTCATCTGAAATGTCCAAACACCAGCGCAGTCACACTGGGGAGAGACTGTGGAAATGTAGGGATTGTGGGAAAGGATTTATTTACCCATCCCAGCTGGAAATGCACCAACGCAGTCACACTGGGGAGAAACCGTTCATTTGCTCTGATTGTGGGCTGGGATTCACTCAGTCAAACAACCTGCTGAAACACCAACAAGTTCACAGTGGGGAGAGACCGTTTGCCTGCTCTGTGTGTGGGAAAGGATTTGCGCAGACATCTCACCTGCTGAAACACCAGCAAATTCACACAGGAGAGAGGCCATTCACTTGCTCTGTATGTGGGAAAGAATTTGCTTTGTCATCCAGCCTGTTGACACATCAGCGAATTCACAATGGGGACAGACTGTTCACCTGCTTTATTTGTGGGAAAGGATTCGTTTCGTCAACCAACCTGCTGAGACACCAGCAAGTTCACACCAGAGAGAAATCATTCACCTGTTCTGTGTGTGGGAAAGGATTCACTCAGTCATCCTCTCTGCTGGAACACCAGCAAGTTCACACTGGGAAAAGACCATTCATCTGTTCTGAATGTGGGAAAGGATTCACTCGCAATTCCAAACTATTGGTACATCAGCGAGTTCACACTGGAGAGAAACCTTTCACCTGTTCTGAGTGTGGGAAGGGATTTACTCACTCATCCAACCTGCTGACACATCAGCGACTTCATACTGGAGAGAGACCATTCAGCTGTTCGGAGTGTGGAAAAGCATTCACTCAGACAGTTCACCTGCTGACACATCAATGAATTCACACTGGAGAGAAACCGTTCACATGTTCCGAATGTGGGAAGGGATTTGCTCACTCAACCAACCTGCTGAGACACCAGCGAGTTCACTCTGGGGCCAGACCATTCACTTGTTCTATGTGTGGAAAGGGATTCACTCAATCATCCAAACTGTTAACACACCAGCAAGTTCACCACAACCACATTTGAAGGATTTTGCTTTTAAATCAAGGATTGAACTTGGATCTTTGGGCTGTTTGTACTGGTGTCATTAGTCCCTGCTCAAAACTTGATCTTCTCTTGGGAAATAAGGTAGGGCAGGTGACTGAGGGGTCAGTGGGAGAAATATTTTGGGGCCTATGATCATCGTTGTATTAGTTTTAAAATAGTTATGGAGAAGGATAGACTTGGTCTAAAAGTTAAAGTTTTAAATGGGACTAAGGCCAATTTTGACACTATTATGCCCCTTAAAAGCACAGTAAGACCGCCTATGTATGGGAATGCACAAGATGGATGACATGCAAAACAAGTATTTTACATCGGTATTTACTGTGGAAAAGAATATGAAAGCTAGAGAACTTAGAAATGAATGTGTATCTTGAAAAGTTCCATATTATAGAGGAGGTGGTGCTGGATGCCTTACAGAGCATAAAGGTGGATAAATCCCCAGGACCTCTTCAGGTGTATTCTCCAACTTTGCGGGAAGTTAGGCTTGCGATTGGGCCCCTTGCTCAGATATTTGCACCATTGACAGTCATAGGTGAGCTGTTAGGCTGGAGGTTGGCTATTCCAGTGCCATTGTTTAAGAAAGGTGGTAACATAAAGCCAGGGAACAATAAACTTTTGGTGAGCCTGATGTCAGTTATGGGTAAGTTGTTGGAGGGAAGTCTGAGGGATAGGATTTCCGTATTTGGAAAGCGTGGACTGAATGGGGATAGTCAACATGTCTTTGCCCATAGGAAATTATGTCTTGATTGAGTTTTTTTTTGAAGAAGTTACAAAGAAAATTGATGGCAGACTGGTGGATGTTTTCGATATGGATTTCAGTAAGTAAAATTCCGCATGGTAGACTGATTAACAAGGTGAGATCACATGGAATCCAGGGAGAGCTGGCCATTTGGAAAGGCCTTTGGCCTGCAGTATGCTGCAAGGATTGGTACTTAGTAACTATAACTCCTGCATTCACATCCAAATCATCTTTATAAATGACAGAAATGAGTGGACCCAGCTCTGATCCTTGTGGCACACCACTGGTCACACGCCTCCAGTCTACAAAGCAACCCTCCACCAGCACTCTGTCTCCTACCTTCAAGCCAGATCTGTATCCAAATGACTGGTTCTCTCTGTATTCCATGTGATCTGACCTTGCTAATCAGTCTACCATGAGGAACCTTGTCAACTGCCTTACTGACATCCATATAGAACACATCCACTGCTTTGCCCTAATCAATCCTCTTTGTTCCTTCTTCAAAAAAAATCAAGTTAGTGAAACATGATTTCCTACACACACAGCCATGTTGCCTATCCCTAATCAGTCCTTCCCTTTCCAAATATTTCAAGTACTATCCCTCAGGATTCCCTCCAATGACTTGCCCACCACTAATATCAGGCTCACTGGCCTATAGTTTCCTGGCTTTTCCTTAGCACCTTTCTGAAATAGTGGCACCACATTAGCCAACTTCTGATCCCTCATCTGTGGCTATCGATGATACAAATATCTCAGCAAGGGGCCCAACAATCTCTTGCCTAGTTTCCCTCCGAGTTCTCGGATACACCTGATCAGGTCCCAGGAATTTATCCACTTTTATGCGTTTTAAGCCGTTCAGCATCACTACCTCTGAAATATGGCTAATTTTCAAGTTGTTGCTATTTATTTCCCCACAGTCTATATCTTCCATATCCTTTTCTGTAGTAAATACTGATGCATAATACTTGTTTTATTATATTCCCCATTTCTTGCAATTCCACACATAGGCGGCATTGCTGCTTTTTAAGGGGCCCTATTCTCTCCCTAGTTATCCTTTTGTTCTTAATCTATTTGTAGAATCCTTCTGGATTTTCCTTAATACTATTTGCCGAAGCTACCTCATGTCCCCTTTTTGCCCTCCTAATTTCCCTCTTAAGTATACCATTGTCATTATACTCTTATAAGGATTCACTCAATCTCTGCTGTCTATACCTGGCATGTCCTTCCTTTTTCTTGACCAAAACCTTGATTTCTCTAGTCATCCAGAATTCCCTACACCTACCAGCCTTGTCCTTCACCCGAACAGGAATATACTGTCCCTGAACACTCATGTTTTTTTTTTGAAGGCTTCCCAGTTCTGAATCTTTCCGTTTTACCTGCAATATCTGCCCCAATCAACTTTTGAAAGCTCTTGTGTAATCCCTTTAAAATTGGCCTTCCTCCAATATAGAGCTTTAACTTTCAGATCCGGTCTACTCTTTCCCATCACTATTTTAAAACTAATAGAATTATGGTCACTGGCCCCAAAGTCCTCCCCCGCTGATACCCTAGTCACCTGTCCTGCTTTATTTGTCAAGAGCCGGTCAAGATTTGCACTTTCTCTAGTCGGTACATCACATACTGAATCAGAACGTTTTCCTGGACACTCGCTCTCAGCAAATTCCTCTCCATTCAAGCATTTTACACCATGGAATTCCCAGTCTGTGTTTGGAAAGTTAAAATCCCTTCCATAACCACCCTGTTATTCTTACAGATAACCGAGATCTTCTTTCAAA
Organism: Stegostoma tigrinum; assembly: GCF_030684315.1. Classification (NCBI taxonomy): domain Eukaryota; kingdom Metazoa; phylum Chordata; class Chondrichthyes; order Orectolobiformes; family Stegostomatidae; genus Stegostoma; species Stegostoma tigrinum. The sequence goes on from NW_026728814.1 coordinate 230,953, forward strand.
ATTGTTTGTCAGATTCCTGCTGACTATTGGGAGGCCTATAGTATAATCCCAATAAGGTGATCATCTCTTTCTTATTTCTCAGTTCCACCCAAATAACTTCCCTGGATGTGTTCTCAGATATATCCCTCCTAAGTGAAGCCATAATGTTATCCTTGTTCAAAAATGCCACTTTTCACAAAGCACATTCTTGCTTTGCTTCCCCTCCCGCTTTGACTTTCTATCCTTTCTATCGGATCTATAATCTTAGAACATTAAGCTGGCATCACTGTCCATCCTTGAGCCTTGTCTCTGTAATTGCAATGATAACCCAGTTCCATGTTTCCAACCTTGCCCTGAGTTCATCTGCCTTAGCTGTTAGGCCTCTGGCATTGAGATAAATGGTGTTTAATTTATTAGTCCTTTTGCGTTAATTTTAATAACAATTATGTAACTGTAGGGTAGGTTTTGAAAATGATGATGTTTTATTGCTGTATATCAACACCTTCACACTGGGTAAAGACAATCCACCTGCACACTGTGTGAAAAGGGATTTCCTAGATCATTAGGACTGGTTTTCATAGAATTCAGAGTATTCCTACAGTAGGGAAACAGGCCCTTTGGCCCAAGAATTCCACAGAAAACCTCAGAGCATGCCACCCAGACACATCTCCCCGTAGCCCACCTAATCTACACATCCCTGAACACTCTGGGCAATTTAGTTTGGCCAATCCACCTAACCAACACATGGGAGGAAACCAGAGCACCCAGAGGAAACCCACGTAGCCACAGGGAGAACATGCCAACTCCACACACTCATTTGCCCAAGGGTGGAATCAAATCTGGGTCCCTAGCATTGTGAGCCAGCAGTGCTAACCGCTGAGCCACTGTGGATAACCACCAATGAGTTCCCCAGAATCTGTAGGAATTTTTTATGTTGCTCCTATTATCTGTGTCCACGTCATGTTATCTGGGCATGTTTCTCATGATGTTTGAAAACACCACGTGTCTGGTTACCTAGTTGGGAGAAAAAAACAATACAAGTCAACCTTTTATTAAAACTACTGTGCATTGCGTCTTCATCTCAAAAGCAGACTAGTTTATTTTGAAAGGCTCTCCATCTCCCCTAACTCCTCCATCCTCACCTCCCAAGTGTAAGGAACCGGTGGTTTTTATTTTTCACTCAATGACAGTCAGTACATTTCATGTGAGCAAATGGGAACAGGGTCATCCCATAATGCTTGAAACTTAGTGTACTAATGGTACATTATTACAGTAATAACCATTACAATTCTTTTCCGAACCTTTCAAGTTTTACAACACCCTTCCTTTAGCAAGAAGACTAGAATAACACACAGCAGTTACACCTAAACCAGAATGGGACCTGCATCCTTGTGGGGGGTGGGGGTGCGTTTCCAGTACTGTTGAGGGCCTTGTAAATCCCTGAGCAGTGGGCTGAAATCCAGGGAGAATGTTCAAAATAATAATAAGGGCCAAAAAGAGAAGAAACGAGAGTCTGGAAGGCCTTGTCACAGGCCAGTTTAAGGTACAAGGGAGTTTGTTAAGGGTGAATGGTGTTCAGATGAATAAGGCAGATGATTTGAGGATACAAATTAATGGGGCCATAAAGACATTGCTGTCAATTGGACATGGTTAGCAGCTCAGTATTCCAGGTTACAGGGCCTTCATGCAAGGCAGTGGAGGTGGTAAAGGAGGAGGGGATATTGTTATTTTGTTTAGGGAATCAATTACAGCAATAAGGAGGGCTGGCATCTTTGAAAACTCCACAAATAAATAAGGAGGCAAATTTTGAGAAAGTGTAAAAGTAGCAGGATTGTGGTAGCAGGAGCTTTCAATTTCCTCAGCATTAATGGAGTCATCACAGTGGGAAAGATTTATCAGAATTTTTAAAATACATGCAGGACAGCACTTCTTCAGCCACTAAGGAGAAGTCCCAACAAGGAAGGGGAAGGTCCTGGACTTGACTTTAGGTTACAAAGTTGAGCAAGTGGTTGAAGTTTCAGTGGGATTGCATTTTGCAGGCAGTTATTATAACTTTTCGATTCAGGATTGTAAGAAAAGGAAAAGGATGGGCCTTAAGTCCTAAACTGATGCTGAAGTGATGAAGAAAGTAAATGGAATTTTGGCCTTAATTGCGAATTATTGGTGTTTGAGGATCGGGACATCTTGTAACAACTGTATTGGATGTTGGTGAAGCCATACTGGTATATTATTTACAGTTTTGGTGCTTGTATTTAAGAAGGATATGCTGGCGTTGAATGCAGTGCAAAAAAGATTCACTAAGCTGATTCATGGGATGAAAGGGTTAGCCTGTCACGAATAGCTGGAGGAAGGGAATTTGCAGAGAGGAAATACTAAATAATTAAACAGGTGGTGCCCAGTGTTGGACTTGTACTCATAACCCTGCACTTAAGCAGCGTATGTTCTGACAACTGAGCTAACTTGGCCTCCCACAGTCAGTGTTCAAATCCTGCTTCATAAGGTGACGAATGGGTTTTTCACTGATGCCACTGCAGTCCAAGGAAGTAAAAGGTAATTGCTTTAGAAAATCCTAAGGTTCCAATGTATTCTTCTCATTGACATTGCAATCCATTTTCAGTACTTGCTCCATGATTTAACATTCAAAATTAATTTCGTGATGTTGTTTCCCTCCTCTTTAAGCAGCCTGTATGACGCCAGTCACTCGGTCAAATGGTGAATAAATCTGTTTCAATAAACCAATTCTTTTCAGCTACAGTATAAGAAATGTTCCTTTATTTTCTGAGTCTCTCACAACATTTTCTTTGTTCTGTGTGTCAACAACTTTTGCCAATTCTCATGTTATGGACTACATGTTCAGACACTGGTTAAAAAAATTCTAAGGATCAGAGGTTTCTGGTGCAGTTGCATGACTTACTGCTAAGCGGTACAAAGAAATAAACAGGCTTAAAGATTAGGAAGGAAATATGTTTTTGCATTTTTAAGTGTAGAGTTCAGTTACTGTGTGCTTGCTTCTTATAAAATGGATGATTTGAAGTCTTCACAGTGCAATGTTCAAACGACAGACACCTAGACATTGTCAGCAAGTATTTAAGGCATTTGACACATTGAGGGAATTAATTTAGAAACACAAATTGTCCAAAAAAAAGTGCTGGATAAATGCAGCAGGTCTCTCAGTTAGTTATTATAGCTCTTTTTGATTCAGGATGGGTATGGAAAAGGACAAAAATGGGTCTAAAGTCCTTTGCTGGTGCTGCAAATGATAAAGAAAGAAAATAGAATTTTAGCTTTAATTGCTACATAATTGTTAAAAATTGTAACAACTGTGTGGGATGTAGTGAAGCCATTCCTGCAGAGAGAGAGAGAGAGAGAGAGAGAGAAATAGTTCTAAGATCTTGAAACTAACATGATTTCATTTGTCTTAGACATTGCCAGACCTACTTTGTTTCTATAGCACTTTCTGTTAAACAGCAAAAAGTTCTTTTCTTGAAGAGAAAAGCTTGATAGGTGACCTGAGAGAAATTGGAGACTTTGCAGGGATTTGAGGCAAAATTGGTGTTGAGGTTGCGAACCCATTAGAGATTTGAGAAATGGTAATGCAGTCTCGAGGCCTCTCCTGCTCCATGACTAAAATTTGGTGTCGCGACATTATCATCGAAGACAATAAGGATGACCATGACTTGTCAGTTACTGTGGCTGAACAGTCTAAGGTGCTGAATTAAGACTCCAGTCTTTTCATTGATGTGGGTTTGAATCTCACTGCTGCGAATGTCCCATGAGCAAGTGGCATTTTCTTCTCCGCAGGATTTTGCTGTGTGTAAGAAAAGAGGAGACAATACACATAATTTGCTGCGTGAAGAAAAAATAAAGATAGACTTGAAGTTCTATTAAAGTTATTTTTCAAGCAGCTACACAGACATGTTTGAGTGTACAGGAGACATAGAAACAAAATAGGTACAGCAGGGATGAGGAAGAACAGAGAGAGGGAGGGGAAAACCTACATTACCTCATCCTCAGTATTTATCCAGAACAGCATTCGGTGAGAGTAACCACTGCATAGTCCTGTGGAAAGTAGGTCCCATTCTCACTTTGAGAAAAACTTCTCACGCTGCATGGTACTATCACGATGCTAAATTGGATAGTCTTTTAACAGATCTGCTGACTTATTTTTCAGCACCTGTGATACACTTTGGGCCAATAACACTACAACTGAGAGAGCAGAGATTTTAATCACTCCAACATTATGGGACACTTGAGTATGGGGGACCGGTCAGTGTCAGGGCAGTTAAATCTAGAGGTAACAAAGAATGGATAGGGTTTCAGCAGCAGATGAGCTGAGACGTGGATGGAGTCAGGTGATGTTACTGAGATGGAAACAGTTGGTTTGGTGATGATGTGGTTGAAAGCTCATCTTAGTGTGAAGTATTTCATCAGAGTTGTGAACAGTCTGGTTCAGCTTCACACAGTTACTGGACAGAAGGTTGCAATCAGTGTAGAAGCTGTCTCGCTGGGTAATTGGAGGAAATTTCAGTTCATCCTGCACCGGATTCAGACAAGTCAGGATGATGTGTGACTTGGAGGGGGTCCTCACCGTGATGGTGTTCCATATAGATCTTCCACACTGGACATTCACAATAGTGAAGTTTAAGGGTTTGTGACATGATGTCAAAGTCCTGATTGAGATGTGGATTTATTCAATACCTGTGTTTCACCTCTTTCTCCACATTCTTTCTTTGTCTGACCACTCACTAGGAGGCCAGAGTCTTGTGTAAGCCCAGACCAGGTGGTAGGTTCTGTTCCCTGATCGACATTAATGAATCACTGGCTTTTGTGGTCACTTCTTTTTTACAGTACATCATTAATCCTATGGGGTGGCACGGTGGCTCAGTGGTTAGCTTTGCAGCCTCACAGCACCAGGGACCCGGGTTCGATTCTCGCCTCGGGCAACTGTATATGCGGAGTTTTCACGTTCTCCCTGTGTCTGTGTGGGTTTCCTCCAGGTGCTCTGGTTTCCTCCCACAAAGATGTGCAGCCTAGGTGGATTAGTGGATTAGCCATGCTAAATTGCCCATGGTGTTCAGGGCTGTGTGGGATATAGGGGGATGGGTCTGGGTGGGATGCTTCAAGGGGCAGTGTGGACTTGTTGGGCTGAAGGGACTGTTTCCACACTGTAGGGAATCCAATCTAATCAAACTACCAGATTTATTACCAGCTGATTTCATAGGCAGCCTGGTGTTTGTGTGGACTCTCTCTTCGTTGCATTGTTCTGTTTTAAATTTATTTCACAGAGTATTCAAAGGGAAACTGACACCAGGTATAATCCCAGCGTTTTATGGGCCCCTCAGTTTATTGTAAACAGAACATTATCAGATTTTGAACATGGAAGGAGAAAGCATTATTCACAGTGTGAAACCATACACGTATTGTGTGTGTGTGGACACCAGTTTTAATTAACTACCAGGACTGACACAATGCAAGCCTTGATTGTGGGGAGGGATTCACTTGATTAACTACAGTCCTGGCACACAAGCTGTTCACACTGATGAGAGACCTTTTTAAATGTCCAAACTGTGGGAAGTGCTTTAAATGTTCTGATGAATCATCAATATGTTCACACTGCTGAGAGACCATTTGTGTGTTTTTTGTAGCCATGTGTTCAGATGATCAACTAAACTCCATTTACACCAGTGAGTTCACACTGGAGAGAGGCCATTCGTCTGCTCTGAGGGTGGGAAGGGATTCACTCATTTATCTCATTTGCTGACACGGAAGTGAGTTTGTCGGTAGCTGTTGGATGTTTGTATTTTGCTTTCAATCACAGTCAGTACTGAACCGTTTCAATGGAATCTGTTTCCATTGGTTTGAATAACTCCAGTTCTCAGTCGTTATATTTAGCATTAGAGTCAAATCAAACAGCTTTCTGTGTGACCTGCAGTATGTTTATTTTTAATGATATGTCTAATAAAAGTTTGTTCTCATTGAACATCTCTTCCCCCTCCCCCATGTATTCTCCATCCTCACCTACAACAACAACAGTGAGGAGCTCAAAGAGCTTCATTGTCTGACTCATGGTGACAATTGATCCACTGCCTCTGCTGCTTCCAATGATTCCAAGGGACTCCTAAAGTTTGCCCCTGTCTGAACCCAGAACCTGCATGTTCCTCTGGCTATAACTATGTAGGAGACAAACCAATGTGTTATGAGCCCCTCTCAACTGGCTGCCAACATTTTCTCTCCTAATTCTCTCCCTTCCTTGTGTGCTTTTTCATCTGCTTGCCCCAACTTCTGAACCTTCTGTATTCCTCGTGACTGTCAATTTGGACTTTTCTCTTTGACACCTATCATAGGTGCTTGTTTTTTGTTCTTAAATTCTAATTGTCATACAAGCAGCCGTGAATGTTTGCCCTTCCTTTCCTTTCTGAGTGTAATTGAACCATCTTCTCTTTGAAAGTATTGCAATTATTAATTGTACTTTGTCCCGTCAACCTCCACTCAGTCATTGCTGTCCAGCTTTGACCTTGCTCTGTTGAAGACAACTTTCCATCAACTGAGCTTTCTTATTCTGAACTAATGCTGGTTATTATCTGATATTATTCTGTACCTTCCTACACGTGATCATGGTCTCCTGAATGATCCGCCGCTGACACTTGATCTACTTGGCTCCCATCATTCCCAAGAAGTATGATCAAACGAGCGCTCTTTCTTTTTGAACTGAATGCACTGTTTTTGGAAACTTGTCATGCATACAATCCAGAAAAACTTACTGTCACTGCCTGTTACTCTAGCAATATTCCAGTCTGTATTTGAAAAACTGAGGTCTCAAATAATACTACAGAACAGGAACAGTCCCTTTAAACCACAAGCCTCCATTAACGCACGATTTTCTAATCATGAAATCTCTTTCTTTCCCCTGCACAGTTTGTATCTCTCTATTCCCTGCCAATTCACGAATCCATCAAGATGTCTTTTAAGTATTGTGATTGTATCTGTTTATCCCACTTCCTCTGGCAATGCATTCTTGACACATACTATTCTGTGTGTAAAAACTCACCTTTCACACCTCCTTTACATGTTTCCCTATTACTTTAAACGTATGTCCCCTACACAAACTGTCATTTCTACTCTCGACTCCAACTACCCATGTCTCTCCCAGTTTTGTAAATTTCTACCGGGTTGCCCCTCAGCCTCTGATATTCAAATGAAAACAAACCAAATTTATCCAACATCTCCTCATAACTAATATCCTCCAAACAAGGTGATATCCTGGTAACCTGTTTCTGTACCCTTTGGTGGTTTGACGAGCAGAATTGTACACAACATTGCAAATATAACCTCACTAAAGTTCTAGCGAGCTGCAACATGACCAATTTTTATACACTTTGCCCTGACCATCATCTCCACTCGGGTTGCCATTTTCAGGAAACTGTGAAACTGTAGACCTAGATACTGCTCTATGATCGTGCTTCTCAGAATTCTGCCATTTACTGTACACTTCCCTCCTTCACTAGACCCTCCAAAATGCATCACCTCACATTTGTTTGGATTAAATGCCACCTGCCATTTTTTCCACACAAGTCTCCAGTCAATCTATGTCCTGCTGTCTCCTCTGGCATTCCTCCTCACTACCTCACAGCTCCCATGATCTTTGTCATTCACATACTTACTAATTTGATCACCTACATTCTCCTCCAAATTTTTTTTATAATAAATATGTTAACAACAGGCCTACACAGGCCCCACACCCCACCTCTTCCTCCATTACATTGATGACTGTATCGGCGCCGCCTCTTGCTCCCCAGAGGAGCTCGAACAGTTCATCCACTTCACCAACACCTTCTACCCCAACCTTCAGTTCACCTGGGCCACCTCCAGCACATCCCTCACCTTCCTGGACCTCTCAGTCTCCATCTCAGGCCAACCAGCTTGTAACTGATGTCCATTTCAAGCCCACCGACTCCCACAGCTACCTAGAATACACCTGCTCCCACCCACCCTCCTGCAAAAATTCCATGACCTATTCCCAATTCCTCCACCTCCGCCGCATCTGCTCCCACGATGAGGCATTCCACTCCTGCACATCCCAGATGTCCAAGTTCTTCAAGGACCGCAACTTTCCCCCCACAGTGGTAGAGAACGCCCTTGACCGCGTCTCCCGCATTTCCTGCAACACATCCCTCACACCCCGCCCCTGCCACAACCGCCCAAAGAGCATCCCCCTCGTTCTCACACACCACCCCACCAACCTCCGGATACAATGCATCATCCTCCGACACTTCCACCATCTACAATCCGACCCCACCACCCAAGACATTTTTCCATCCCCACCTTGTCTCCTTTCCGGAGAGACCACTCTCTCCGTGACTCCCTTGTTCGCTCCACACTGCCCTCCAACCCCACCACACCCGGCACCTTCCCCTGCAACCGCAGGAAATGCTACACTTGCCCCCACACCTCCTCCCTCACCCCTATCCCAGGCCCCAAGATGACTTTCCACATTAAGCAGAGGTTCACCTGCACATCTGCCAATGTGGTATACTGCATCCACTGTACCCGGTGTGGCTTCATCTACATTGGGGAAACCAAGCGGAGGCTTGGGGACCGCTTTGCAGAACACCTCCGCTCGGTTTGCAATAAACAACTGCACCTCCCAGTCGCAAACCATTTCCACTCCCCCTCCCATTCTATAGATGACATGTCCATCATGGGCCTCCTGCAGTGCCACAATGATGCCACCCGAAGGTTGCAGGAACAGCAACTCATATTCCGCTTGGGAACCCCGCAGCCCAATGGTATCAATGTGGACTTCACCAGTTTCAAAATCTCCCCTTCCCCCACTGCGTCCCAAAACCAGCCCAGTTCGTTCCCTCCCTCCACTGCACCACACAACCGGCCCAGCTCTTCCCCTCCACCCACTGCATCCCAAAACCAGTCCAACCTGTCTCTGCCTCCCGAACCTGTTCTTCCTCTCACCCATCCCTTCCTCCCACCCCAAGCCGCACCTCCATCTCCTACCTACTAACCTCATTCCACCTCCTTGACCTGTCCGTCTTCCCTGGACTGACCTATCCCCTCCCTACCTCCCCACCTATACTCTCCTCTCCACCTATCTTCTTTTCTCTCCATCTTCGGTCCGCCTCCGCTTCTCTCCCTATTTATTCCAGAACCCTCACCCCATCCCCCTCTCTGATGAAGGGTCTCGGCCAGAAACGTCAGCTTTTGTGCTCCTGAGATGCTGCTGGGCCTGCTGTGTTCATCCAGCCTCACATTTTATTATCTGTTAACAACAGGGGTCTGATTCCTACTGAAAGGCACTGGTCACAGATCTGTAGCTACTTTTCATCTTCTATGACAAAGCCAGTTCTGTACCCAACTCACGATGTAACCTGGGTCACTTAGACTTCTGTATCAGCCTGCCACAAGGGACCTTGTCAAAGGCCTTGCTGAAGCTCATGTGGATAACATGCATCTTGGCTTCCTGCCTCTCACAAACTGGATTGTGTTTTTTTTTGAATAAGTGGTGAAGATGATCGATGAAGACAGTGCAGTGGATGTTGTCTGCATGTACTCTACTGAAGCATTCGACAAGCTCCCTCATGGTAGCTGGGCCCAGAAGATTATGTCATATGAGATCAATCCATGGTGAGTTGCTAAATTGGATTGGGTTAGAGGACAGAGGGTGGGTGGGGACGGTGTTTTTTGATTGGAGATCTGTGACCAGTGGTGTTCCATAAGGTTTGTCATTTTTTCAAAGATTTGGATGAAAATCTAAGCTGTCTGTTTAATAGATTTGCTAATGTTGTGAAAATTGGTGCAGGTGAGGATAGTGAGGTAGGTTGTCAAAGGACACAGCAGGATGTACATCAATCGGAAAGTTGGATGGAGAAATGGCAGATGGACTTGAATTTAGAGAAGAGTGAGGTAATGCAGTTTGTGTTTAATATCTGCAAATCCTTCTCTTCTAATGTCCTGCAAAAGGAACTCACAAGTCATTTACTGTCATTGCAGGATAGAAATTCAAAACAGACAAGTCCAGATCCTGAGGAACATTATTCTCCTCTCTTATTTCTCAAATCTGTAAATTCCTGGCTCTACCCTCCTTCCTCTTTCGACTGAAATCCACATCCAACCTCCCCATTTCTGTCCTCCGCTTCCAGTTTTCTCCCTTTCTCCGTCCTCTCCCCTCTGGATTAAATTCCTAACTCCTTTCTGCTGACTGAAAAATCAAATCAATGAGTCTGATTTGGGGTTTGAGACACTGGTGCAACCGCACCTGGAGTATTCTGTGCAGTATTGTTCTCGTGATCTAAGGAATGATAGTCTGGCTTTGTAGACACAGTGCTATGAAGGTATACCAGACTGATTCTGGGAAGGGGGTTTCTTCATTCAGAGAGGAGTGAATCTGTGGAGTTCAAATACCAAAGAAAGTGGTTGTGGCAAAATATTGAACGTTGTAAAGAAGGTTTAGATTATTGTTCAGAGGGACAAAGGGATCAAAGGGTGTTGAAAGTGAGAAGGTACTGAGTTGGTGATCAGCAATATCAGCATGAATGGCAGAACATCTCAAGGGCTAAAGTGCGATCTGTGCGTGAAGAAGGTCTGAGGCTCCAAAAGCTTGTGTTTTCAAATAAACCTGTTGGACTAATAAGCTGGTGTTGTGTGATTTCTGACCTTGTCCACCCTAGTCCAACACCAGCACTTCATGTTCTTATTTCCTAAGACTCTATATCACCATTTTTAATTTCCCTCCTAGTCATGGCTAGGCCACATTTCTCATTTCATTTTTGTGCCAGAAAGGAATGAACAACTGTTGCAGTTCCCCAATATTTTCTTTAAGTATTTTCACTTGCCTTTCCACTTCTATCCCATTAAGTAAAACTCCCCAATTTATTATGGCCAGTTTGTGTGCCATGCTATCACAGTTTCCTCTTTTTAAATTCAGGATCTTAGTCTCAGAAGCAACTCTACCACTCTCCAACTTAGAGTCACAGAGTTGTACAGCATGGAATCAGAATCTTTGGTCCAATGCGTCCAAGCTAACCGGGTATCCTAATTAATGTGGTCCCATTTCATACCATTTGGCCCATACCCCTGCAAACTCTTCCTGTTCGTGCACCCATCTAGATACCTTTTAAATGTTGTAATTGTACCAGCCCCTACCACTTCCTCTTGTAGCTCATTCCATACACGCACTACCCTTGACATGAAAAAAAAATTGCCCCTTAGGTTCCTTTTACATCTTTCTGGTATCAACTTAAAGCTACGTGCTCCAGTTTTGGACTACGAGCCTTGGAAAATGACGTTGGCTACTCACCTTATCCATGTCTCACGATTTTATAAACATTTATAAGGCCACCCCTCAGCCTCCAACATTTCAGGGAAAATAGCCCCAGCATATTCAGCCTCTCCTTATAGCCCAAACCCTCCAACTTCAGTGAAATCCTTTTAAATCTTTTCTGAACCACTTCAAGTGTCTTTACTGACAGCAACATTTCAAAAGTGGCCTAACCAATATCCTATATAGTCACAATATGACATTTCAACACACCTATACTTAATGCATTGACCAATAAGTGCAAGAATACCAAAGTCTTCCTATCTAACTTTGGCTCCACCTTAAAGGAACTCTTTGAACCTGCACCCCAAAGTCTTTGTTCAGCAATGTTCCCCAGGACCTTACCATTAAGTATCAGTTATATAAATAACACCAAAGGATGATGTGACTGCACAAGTGCAGAGATCCAGCAGGATGTTGCCTGGGCCGGAGTGATGGAGTTTTGAAGAAAAAGTAGAGAGGCTGGGTGGGGACCTAATTGAAGTGAACAAAGCTGTAGAGGGCATTGACAGCTTAGATAGGGAGAATCATTTCCCCTTAGTACAGGGATCAATAACGGAGGGGGAGGGGTGGTGGTTGAGAACACTTTTAAAATAAGTCGTTGGAGGTTTTAAGTGGTTTGGAGGGAAAACAAATTCTTCCAAAAGGAGGTGAGTGACTATCTGAAAGTCACAGCCTAAAAGTGTCAGAGGGAGGGTTCTGGAGTACTGACCACTTACACATGAGCACTATCCCATCACCTCCTTTCCATTTACCCATTGCCATGTAGTTACAAATTTAATTTTAGATGGGTAGCACTAGAGATTTATTTCAAATAAATTTTAAAAATTATCTTATTTATAGATTCAGACTTGAAATTTTGAAAAAGTAAATATTATGTATACATTGTCTATGAATAGGAAGGGAACAGAGGGATGTAAGAGAAGACAGTTTTAATATGGAAGGGCAAAACCTGTCAGCGCATGCTTGGAGGGCTGAAGAGCCTGCTTCTGTGCTGTATTTTTTTTTGTACTGCGCCCTTTTCCATCAGCTCCATCAGAGTAAAATTTTTATTGATTGAGGGCTTTCAATGGCAGGACTTTTACCCAGCAGTCCCCGCGCTGGTAAAGGTCGCTGATTAACATTACAGGCGAGCACTGCGCAGGCGTCGTGCCGTTGCGCTCTTTGGAATGTATCCGCTGCGAGTAATGGCGATGGGGAATGATGCTCTGCTCTTTTGTCACGTTCAAAGTAAAGATTGAAAGTGCGAAGGGAGAGATGGAAACCACGGTGGCTCAGGAGGGGTTTCTAAACACCTCTGGAAGGTGATGAAAACTAAAAATGAATCTGCAGGTGCTGTATTTCCAGATACAGGCCTTTGACCAGGAAGTGGTTCCAGTTTAGTGGGCGCCATCTTATCCGGGATCCGCGCACGCGCGACCAAACGTCACATCGTGAGTGGAGTTCCAACGGTCTCAGCTGGGTCCTAGCGCCAGGCGTGTAACCGTAATTAACAATGGGGTTTTCAGCAGCTTCACCCATTCCCAGCCACAGCTGACCTATGCAGCCTCGAGTTGCCATGGGCCTTGGATACATTCAGTTGAGTGGCTGTGGCTGCAACTCCTGATACGTAGGAGAGCTGAACTTCTCGTTTTGTGTCACTTCAGCCCTGATTTCTCATCTGTGGCTGCTCAACGTGGAGAAGAGTTGGTGAGTCAGGGAATTCTGGCTAAAACAGCATTCTGTAATACTTGGGTAAACCCATAGGAGTGGGACATGTATTATTACTGAGCATTCTTATTTAAGAAACTGGAACAGTCGTCAGCCCAGCGAGCTTTCTCTATCATTCTGGTAAGATCATGGCTGATCAGATTGTTACTTTAATTCTACTTTCCTGCCTGCCCTCCATGAGAAGTGTCTTCCATGCCCAGCTGTCCCTGGGCACACACTGCTGACCATTACATTTGATACCTTCCACAATGGTAACATGTCAGCATAAGGGGAGGCAATCATCTCGTGGTATTCTCACTGGCCTGTTAATCCAGAGACCCAGGTGTTGTTCTGGGGACCTGGGTTTGAATCTTGCCACGGCAGATGGTGGAAATTGATTTAAATAAATAGCTAGAATTAAGAGTCTAATGATGACCGTGAATCCATTGTCGATTGTTGGAAAAATCATCTGGCTCACTAAAGTTCTTCAGGGATGGAAATTGCCATCCTTACCTGGTCTGGCCTACATGTGACTCGAGGCCCACAGCAATGTGGTTGACTCGTAACTGCCGTCTGGGCAATTAGGGATGGGCAATAAGTGTTGGCCTAGCCAGCGGTGCCCTCATCCCAGGAAGGAATATGGAGTAAAAAAAATGTCCCATTGACACTGGGAATTTCCTCATGACTTTGTTCTTTATTTTTGCTTTTATTAGTTTGAGTGGAAAGAACATTCTGTCACAGAAATATTACAGTGTGGAAGGAGACCTTTTGACCAGCCATGTCTGCACTGGCTCTTCACAATATCAATCTGACTGACTGAGAAGCTAGAATTATTTACTCTACATTGCCATCAATGGACTGATCATGATTCTGGCATTGAGGTTGTTGACTTGCTCACCGAGCTGGCTTGTTTTTGTTTTCAAGGTGAGCAAGTCAACAATCTCACCCACGACCTGAGCTACAAATCGTTGCAAAATACTGACATTCTGTATTTCTTTTACAGAGGATTGGGAGAAGCTGATTTGTGAATGGCAAATGCAAAGTAAACATCACTAGTCAGGATCTGATTATCATCAGCTTTTCAATGTGGAAATAGAAATGCTTGCCTCTTCTGTCTGTTGGGGAAAACTTCATCGTGAGACACAGAAACACCCAAATGAGAATGTTACCGTGCACTGACTGTGTAAAGAGCTTTAACCAATTACGATGCCTGAATAAGCATTCCACCATTCTCAACCCAGAGAAATTACACGTTTTTTAATGTAAAAGAGGTTTCAGCAAATCATCCAACCTGGAGAGACACAAAGACACCAGCACCATGGACAAACCATGGAAATGTGAGTACTGTGGGAAGAGATTCAGTTGGCCATCCCAGCTGGAAATACATGGACGCACTCACACGGGGGACAGGCCGTTCACCTGCTCCAAGTGTGGAAGAGGATTCAGAGAGTCAACCAACCTGCTTGCTCACCAGCGGGTTCACACTAATGACAGACCTTTTAAATGTTCAGACTGTGGAAAGTGCTACAAATGTTCTGGGGACCTGATGTCCCATAAACGTGTTCACACCAATGAGAAACCTTTCAGGTGCTCTCACTGCAAGACTGGATTCAGAAAATCATCTGAACTCTGTGTACATCAGCGCACCCACACTGGGGAGAGGCCATATACCTGCTCTGCATGCGGGAAGGGGTTCATTAATTCATCCAACCTGTTGAGACACCAGCGAGTTCATTCTGCGAAGAGAACTTTTAAATGTTCTGACTGTGAGGAGACTTTTAAAAGTAGCAATAACCTGCTGAGACACCAACGCACTCACACTGGAGAGAAGCCATTCACCTGCTCTGTGTGTGGGAAAGCATTTACACGATCATCGACCCTAGTCACACACCAGCGAATTCACACTGGGGAGCGACCATTCACCTGCTCCATGTGTGTAAAGAAATTCACATGTGCATCTCACCTTCTGAAACACCAACGCACTCCTACAGAGGACAGGCCATTTATTTGCTCTGTTTGTGGGAAGGGATTCACTGAGTCATCCAATCTGCTGCAACATCAGCGAGTTCACAACTGACTGGGAGTCAGATTCTGACAGTATTGCTGCTGGTCGTTACAGCCAGGACTGAACTAGCAAGTTGATCTTGAGGAGAGCAAGAAGTGCGTTCCAGCCATTTTCTTCCATGGCACAGAAATCCTAGCCCTTGATCAGAAAACCCTTTACAATTGTGTATAAAGTCAGAAATAACAATGATGAAAGCTGGAAATGTGCAGTCAAATCAAAATTTATGTAGAACGATGACCTTTCCTGGCTGGAAGTTAATGGGCACATTTCTGCTTTCCGTACATTAGTAAACACAAAACTGGAACAAAACCTTCCATTGCTAATATGGCATCTCTCAGCCTTCTCTTTTCCAAGGAAAAGATCTTCAGGCTTTCCTAGTGAGTATAACCTATTCCTTCATGTGATATTTGTGGTTGAACTTTTACTTTCCTAGCCTTTGCGAATTACGACACATTCAGAAATGTTTCAGATCTGAGGGATTCAGATTGGAATATTTATATTTACATCATTCTCTCTGTGTCTGTTGGCTTAACCACTTAACCATAGGAGTTTGCTGTTCGACTGTTGTCGATCAACCAACAAGCATTCATTAGCTAAGCACATTCCACTAAAAAAGAAAACCAATTTTTCTCTTGCATCTTTTAGATCTTTGTGCTATTTTATCCTGGTAACATTTTAAATCAAACCCATACACCTCAGTGAATCAAGTTTATATTTTTAAAAATGCGGAACTGAATGTCACTGATGCACACAGAGGAAATACAAACATAACTGCTGAGAATGAGAAGAGCTCAGCAAAACAAACACCTGGAAAGTAAGGACATCCCCAACTTGACTGTGAGCACACAGCTCATGAAAGATTAAAAATAGAACAGAATTATTGAATGAAACACCTCCCAGTACTGTGTACTTAACTATCTAGTGAACTCTTAATGTTTGCGAACTATGCTCAGTCACTTAGAAGTGAAAAGTTTTAAAAGCTCAGTTAATTATCACTAAATAATCGAGTAGTAAAACTCCAAGAAATGGGAGAATTTAAGAAATAATGGAAAAGACCAAATATAATTTATTTTCCCATTAATTTATAAGGATTGGGGAAGGAATCTTTTCCAACTCCCATATCGGGTGTTCATGATGTTCTTGTTAGTTGGAGGACCAAGCGTGAACAGCCGGTCCTCCAACCCTTTGGGGTGACTGAGTGGTGGGGCTGGATCTGGAGCTCCCCTATTGGCTGAAACTCTGCCTCACTTGGAAACTTTTTGTGATTTTTAAACAGAAGGAACCCTGTGGGCCTGGAGCAGACATTTCACGGCTTTGTTTACATTTTAAACCAGGCAGATTGCCTGTGATTGGCATTGACCTGAAAAATTAACCACCTAATGGCTGATGCCTATTTTGTTGAGTTGAAACAGGTACAGCATCTGTACATGTTTTGCCTGTCAACAAATAACAGGGTCTTGTGTACTAACACACAGATTCCAGTGCATGCAAATGGACCACACTGTGAGCTGGACTGACAACTCTAAATTGATTGTCAGTGTAATTCTTAGCAATTAGCAACTGTAATTAATAACTATGAAATATTTTGAAAATGTTGTCAAATTGCACAATTGCATGTCATACTGTCATTTGCATTTTACAATCATGGACTAGTTGAGTGTGATCAGTATCTTGCCGTTGCAAACATTCAAAAGGAAATGCTGTTTGACATGATCAGCCAGTCTTTGGGATTATGGCAGACATGCCTAGCGTCACACATATCTCATATTACATAGTTATGTGAATGGCAGAACAAGCATTCCAGTACTGTTGAACACCAGTCCTGTAATTCTGAATGGCAGGGGCAGTTTGAATCAGCTGGTTTCATTTAATGCCCAAAAATTTAAGATACCTTGCCATTCCTGGGTAATCTGAGGTACACAGGGCACTTCTGAGGTTGAAATGTGACAGCTTCTTGTTTGTCATTTGGTGTAAGTGTGGAACGAGATTCACTCACTCATCCAATCTGCTAAGACACCAGCCAATTCACAAGTTACTTCCGTGACAGAAATTTGCTGTTAAGCACATTTGGGGATGAACAGTGTTAATTGAGGCCAGTTTGTGATAATATTGGATAAATCTCATTCCAGTTATAGGGATTAATATTCTCAATAAAAGTCAAATAATTCAAATATATTAAACATACAGTATGTTTAAACTACTACAACATTTGTAGTACAATTGACTTGCTGTTAAAACAAGGCCTGTCTGCTGTAGTAATGCAAGAAGTGATTGGAAAAGGTTTTCCAGTTGGTTACTTTTCAGACCTAGTCAACCCCATAGATTGACAAATACCTCCATGTACTCAACATATGTTCAGTATTCACTCTTTATTTCATCACAGAGTACCTCAGAGTTTAATTCAATAAATCTTCACATCCAATATCCTGCCATGACATTATTAACGTGGGGCCAAGTTAACTCAGAAATAATGCAACAGCTGAAGAAATACAACGTTTGTACATCTCTAAACACTTAAACTCCAGTCAGATGGTTGACAGGGAGCTGATGATATGGTCAAGATCAGTGTCTTGCCTGCCGCGTTCATCATCAAGCTCTCCACTCCTGTTCACTCTCTAGTCACTGCTCAAGACAATTTGGCCAAATCAGATTGTTCCCATGGCTGGGATCCCACTCCCTTTCGCTACTCATCAGACTCAGGATCATCAGATCAGTTTCTTCAACCCTCCAAAAAACCTCTGCTTGCTCCCTGGTACAGGCAGTGGAAAAGATGGTGTTACACATTTTAATACACCAGGGCCAACCACCCATTCTTTATATTATTTATGGACAGTAAAGTAACATTTAAACCATTAAAAGGAGCTAACCAGTGAGACCAAACAGGAAAGTCCACATGATAAAATTAAAGATCGAAGTACAGCGGATCTAGGGTAACTTGATAAGTTAGATACAAAATTGGCTGACTGGTGAGACAGTGGGTGATGGGAGGAGGCTGTGTGTGTGACTGGAGGCCAGTGTCCTGTGGTGTACCATTGGGATTAATACTAGATCCCTTGCGTAATCTTAGCCCTCGTCATTTCCAAAAACCAAGTCTAGGCGTACAACCTTACTCGCTGGACTGAAAACATATTTTGGATTAAAATCCTCATTTACAGCATTGTGGGTGTCTCCAAACCAAACGCACACGAGCTCACTGCCACCATGTCAAGATCATTTGAGGACAGGCAGCAAAACTTAGCCCAGTTAATAAAGTGCAAATCCATGAATGAATAAAACAATGCTGTTGAACAGTTCCCTGAAAATATTTAGGAATTCTTGTACTTTACACTTATTTCTATACTATTTTGTTTTAGGTTATATTGATTGCCATCCCAATTCACTCTCACAGCATAGCTAACAATTTCACCAATGGGAATATCTTTACCCACCATCCCGTGCGGTAGTGAATGTCTCCCCCTCACCTTAGCAAGTTTCTTCTTCCTTGGAATGAATTTCTGCAGTGTCTCTTGAATTATCCCAAGAAACCTGTGCCATTATGCTCCATTGGCTCCTTTTCATCAAGAATGTGTTAATTCCTGAAAGGATGACGATAAATTATTTAAAGTTGATTTCTTCTTACCGAACCACTGACTGCTTACCTTAAAATTTGCTCCATGCCCTGCTATGTCATCTTTGATCATAACATACATCACAGGGAATACGTTATAAGTTAATTGGTGTGCAGTTACCTGCATTCACTGTCTATACCCATTTGAATAAAGGATTTAAATTTCTTTGTTTTCCAATCTATGAATCTTCCCCAAATCAAGGGAATTTTCAAATCCAAAACCAAAACTAACACATCAACTCTCTGGTCATTTCCTTTCAATTCCAGGATACTGTCTATCAGGACTAAGCGTGTCTCAGCATGTAGCTCCTCCAATTCACTCAATATGTTTCTCTGGTGATTGTAATTTTCTTCAGTTCCTCCGTTTCCTGATTAATTCCTGCTTATTGAATAAGGCCAATGAAAAATACCCGTTCAATTCACCTACCATCTATTTGTTTTCTATTAGCAATTCGTCAGGCTTTTCTCCTTTAGTCCAGACACTTCCTTTCTGAACTTTGTTTGAAATATGCAGAGAAACCGCTAAACTGTCTTCGTATTTTGCTTAACTTTGTCTCCTACTCTTTTTTTCCCTCCTTATTAATCTTGAAATCATTCTTTGCCATTTTATACCCTCTGTCTTGTCTAATCTGCCACCCATACTTCAGCAATTGCATGTTTTTTTGTAGTTGACATCATCTTAAATGGATTTTATAGTTACCCGCAGATGCTGTCGTATTTCCTCCATTTTTTCCCAGTTTCCTATCCTCCAATGTCATGAATCCTTCAATATCCTGCTCCAAATCCATGTCATCCTGTAACCATATCTGTGTGATGATTACTGGAGCATACTTATTGACTTGGAACTTTTCTTTCTCACTCAAATGTATCTGATGGGTGTATACTGATGTATCCCCTTAATTATTTGCCACTGTATCTCAACCGACCTCTGAAGCTAAATTGCCACTTCACTCTAGCTCTGATTTCACACCCACATGACTGCCCTAATTAAAGTTTAAAATAATAGTCTGAGACCCACTCCTGTCCCTGAAAATGGTTGTAAAATTCCATCAGATTAGGGTCACTGCTACCTCTGAGTGCCTTCACTGTGAGGTTGTTAATTAAACCTCTGTCATTGCACAACATCAAGTCCAGTACAACTGGCTCTCAGGTTAGCTTTAGAATATGCTGTTCAAAGCGACTATTTTGAGAACATTTTATGAACTCTTCATCAAGGCTACATTAGCGCATCTGATTTTTCCAGTTTAGGTGCAGTTTAAATTCCTCATTTCCCACCATGCTGGTGCTGGTGCTGGTGCTGGTGCAGGTCCCACACAGCCCTGAACCCACTTGTTCTCACCAGCCTGTGATGCACACATTCATTTCTCTAATCTGATTTGAATGTTTGGGGATAGGGGAGGTTATGAGAGCCACATGCAGTCCCAGAATTCCCTGCATCTTGTTACAGAATCGAAGGACAGAATTTGATCCCCAATGTCTGTGCATGAGCACCACATCGTGTCCCAATCCCTCATCGTTTCCATTCACGGAATTGTCCAATTCTTTTCTAAAGGGGCTGAATGAACCTGACAATGCATTCTCCCACTTGCAATGGGAAAGGTGTTTCACCCTCCTCATGTGAGAATTCCTTTGTTAGTCTCATTGAACTGGTATCCTCTGCTTCTGATTTCACCAACACAGTCAACAATGTCTCACTATCGACTCTGTTCTGATATCTCAGGATTCTGCACACACAAATCAGATCTCAAGTTAACTTCCCTTCTCCAAGGAGAAAAGCCTCATGCCACCAATAAAAGCAAAATGTTGCAGACGTTGCATAATTGGAAACAAAGAATACAGGACTACAGTCACAGGGTTTGAAATGTTAACTATTCTTCCTCACCAGATGCTACCAGACCTGCCGCATTTGTCCGATTGCTGTTTTAATTTAAAATTTCCAATGTTCACAGGGGTTTGTTTTATTGAAATGAAATTTCCATACTGCTTTGATTATCTACAGTTCTTTTGTGCCAGTGCACCAGTCTTCCTTCTATCCAGTTGCTGCATCCTTTATTTTCATTTCAAATTCATTGTAACTTGTGATATTTAACACCCAGTTATGGCCACCTTCTGGCCAGACTGCCTGTGATGTCACTGTCAAACCATCGAAGCTGCATTTTGAGCTTCAGCTTCAGTCCATTTGTGTATCTGACTCTATGACAGCCCATAAACCTCACTCTCTCAGGTCTGAGACCTTCCCTTGTTCTTGTTTGCAAATACTACCTTTTTCACACTGTTTGAATTCTCACATTTCTTATGTGTGCCAATCATCTAAATCCTGTACCATCACTTTGGGTGTGATAACATACTGGCTGTGTGTTAGAAGGATTTCCTCATGCTGAGGAAATAATACATTCTTTTTGGTTCCAACAAGAATTGACTGAGAAAGAGAGAGAAAAGAACATCTCCAGTGACATAAAATCAGGTGAGATGAAATATCGCCATACATTCATTTCTCCACATATGTGTCTGTGTGAGATAGTAACAGTATCTGCCAGATTTGCTGCTTCACTGGTCGTGAATACTTGGTGCTTATCAAAATAAGTTTATAAATTTGAAAGACTGCTATTTGAATTATTTCATGATGGTAATTTCCCATAACTTCTCAAAATGTTTCTCTAACTTCAACTAAAGCTGAGTTTCCTGACATACGCAATGCAGAAAGCTCTACTTGTGCAGACTTTGTGAAAACCCTACTAGTTACAAAACAAAATGCGGTGGGGCCCAAGTAAGCTTGAAGATTAACAACCGGTTGGTAAGAATTCATTGGCAGTACAGGCTGGTGTACTGCACGTGTGTGTTTTGCGCATGTACACTAATGGAGGTTTCGGGGGGGTATCAGTAAATGTCACCCTCCATTCATAAGCTTTAGAGACGAGCAGATAAGCATTCATTGTTGTCACTTAGAAAGCTTCCTACATTGCAGACTGTTCTCCTGGGGAGCTGGTGTATACTGTCATAGCATGCCAAAATACTTTGTAACATGGGAGTCCAAATCACTTTTCGTCATTTAATCTGTGCAACGACCTTCTTAAATGGGGTAAAGCATGTCTTGGCTCCATCCTTGTTAATTTAGATACAAAGCATAGATTCTTGGGTAAATCAGTTCCCTCAATGGAATCATTATTACCCGTCAGGGTATTACCTGTTTCTTCCTTCTCTATTCTCACCTTTTCCTTGACAAACTCATGTTCTCCAATTTCTTTATCTCTTTGGAGTTTGATTTTTAAAATCCACCTCCTTTTGCATTTCTCCTTGCTTTTCTGTCTCCATTATTCCCTGTTCACTTTGCCTTCTAATTTCATTACTCTCTATTTTTCATTTTCTATAATTTCAGGTATTTATATTTTTCTCAAAGTCCTGTCTCTTTTCATTTATAACTATATATCAGCCAATTCCAACTGTGATATCCTGCTTCAAAGTTTCCTTTCTTCCAATTCTAAATGTTGAAAAATGACTTGAAGTTTCTCATCCTCACAAGATCCTACTTGTACTTCTACCTTCAATTTATTTTCTAATTCTCTTGGTTTAGTTTTCAAAGATTTTAGATTGATCAGTGAATTATCTTTCACTTCCGGAAAACTCTTAGCCACATCTAAACCATTGTTAGGTTTTGTGCAATGAACATGCCCACTACACTCTGCTTTATGCCCTGGAACTATTCTGTAGCTGTTATTTGGACAAGAAAGACACAGATACTTTTTAAAGCTAAGGAACTCCAAAATCCCATCAAGAGACCGCATGACCCTCCACATGTTATGATCCCAGCTGAAGTCATTGTTAGACAAGCCAGGCAGAAATCTAATAGTTTAACAATGTTATCTCTCACTAAAACATAAGCATATAGTGCTGCAGATTTTGCTTTAACAATTAAATAGAAACTAACTAGCAAAAGAGATGAATATAAAATAGAATAAAACAAACTATTCACTTATAATACAATTTGAGTAATTTATTTTTAAAAACACAGTAAATATATAACCACACAAATTGCAAAAACCCAGTCATAAATTAAAAAGAAACAAAATAGCTTTTGTACATTACCCAATACAGCACTCATTGAAACATAGTAACTGGGAGCAGGAACAGACCATTCAGCATTTGAGTCTGCCTTGCCATTCATCGTGATCGTGA
The DNA here is from genome assembly GCF_030684315.1 of Stegostoma tigrinum. Lineage (NCBI taxonomy): Eukaryota > Metazoa > Chordata > Chondrichthyes > Orectolobiformes > Stegostomatidae > Stegostoma > Stegostoma tigrinum. Next base: position 253,795 of record NW_026728814.1, read on the forward strand.
CTGATCCTCATCTCAGTACAACATTCCTGCTTTTGCCCTGCACTTGCTGACACCTTTAAAGTCTTAAAAAAATCCATCTGTCTGTTGAATATATTCAGACTTGGCTTCACAGCCTTCTATGGGTGAAAATTCTACAGGTCACGACCCTTTCAATGAATAAGTGTTTTTCATTTCAGTCCTAAATGGCCTAGCCTGTATCCAAGAGTTATGCAGTACTCACACCAGAGCCTCTGTGTCTGCACCTTTGTAGGTTTAACACACTTTTGGCTTTAATGCTTTAATGTTACAGCTTCTCCCTGGAGCTATTATGTACTCAAGCTTAAATATGCTCAGCTTAAAATAACGGCTTTAAGGTTTAGTTACAACACGTCTGGTGTGGGCAAACTCTAACTCCTCATTCTAAGGTTATCTAGTTCACGATATCTCCTTCACTATTTAGTGAACTGAACTGCAGGGCATTCCTCATCCAATAACTTCACAAGTCCGCTCAAAACTCAAAGTAAAAGTGAAAGCTGAAGTCTCCCTCTCTGAGCAATGAGCGTTTTGCTCAACTGTTTAAAAGAAAGTTTTGTAAATCTCTATCAAACCTTGAGGCCCCATTATTTTCCTTAACGGGTTAGAAAATAATCTAAGAAGAACAAAAAATCCGTAAGAGGTGCTCGCAAAGATATCCAATTTACAGCCAGGCCTCAAAAACCTGTTTTAAAGTAAACCGCTGTGGCTACAGTAATACGAGATAATTATTAATTTCAGATGCACAGGAAACACACTGCTTACTAACCCAAATCCAAAGAAAAATTGCAATAAATGGAACTTGAGGAGATCTGTCTAATCCAAGTTCCCCACTGAGAAGGTGATAGTATTCTTGTTGTTGAACTGTTGCAGACAAGGTGGTGAAGGTACAACCATAAGCTTTCTGATAAAGATTTATAGAATCTTCATCAGCAACAATTCAGGAACAGCAACTTATGTCCAAATCAGAATGTGACTTGAAGGGAATTTGGAGATAATGTTTACACAGACCTGCTGCTCTTGGCTTTCCAACTTGTGGAGGTGACAGGTTCCATCAAACCTCACATTGAGATGCAAATATAGAAATCCTTCCTTGCTGACTTCCCAACTTCTCTTGTGTCGGCCAAAACCTGGTGGTAGGTTGCACTTCCTGATGGACACTTATGTAAGTTGGTAAAATCTGGCAGCTTTCAGACTCTTCCTTTCACCTGCTGACCCCATGAAAGAGCAGCTTTATTCAGCTCAATTTCACAATCTTGCTTTGAATTTTTGTTTAAAAAACAGAAGTTGCTGGAAAGGCTCAGCAAATCTGATAACTTTGATTTTTCTTCACAGAAGTTAACATTTCAGGTCTGGTGACCCGGACGTTCAGAGGAAGGGTCATTGGACCCAGAACATTAACTTTGATTTATCTTCACAGACGCTGCCAGACTTGCTGATCTTTCCCAGCAGCTTCCAGTTTTGTTCCTGATTTACAGCATCCAGTGTTCTTTCAGTTTTTATTTTGTATTTTTGTTGTTTCTCTCTCTCTCTCCCTCTCTCTCTCTCATTCCCTTTTTTCAATTCGTTTCACCAGATATTAGATGGGGAACATGTACAAGTGGAAAACTCAAATATCACATCAGGATCTGACAGTGATGCTTGATTCCTGGAAACAGAAAGCACCCCATTCACAGAGTGAAGAAACTGCAGCACGTTGTGGATGTGGATGAGGCTACAGTTGATCATCTGGATTGCGAAAACACAAGCAGAGTCACATTGGGGAGAAACCATATAAATGTAGAGACTGTGAGAATGTATTCAATTATTCATATGAGCTGGAATATCATTGACGCAGTCATCCAGGAGAGAGGTTGTTCTGTTGCAGTGAATGTGGTGAAGCATTTGTTCATTCATCCACCTTGCTGATGGCCTAGCAGGTTCACACTGGAGAGAGGCCATTTAACTTTTCTGTGTGTGGGAAGAGGTACATATTTTTATTTGCAAAATTGAGACAGTATCATTGCTGTGACTGGGATAAGAGCTTTAAATGTCCGTGTGGACTGAGGGAGAGCCAGCACATTCCCATAGGATACTCCCCATTCCAAAGCTCTTACTGCAGCAAGAAATTCAGGCGATCATCCAGCCTGTCGATACATCAGCGAATTCACACTGGGGAGAGAGCTTTCACATGCTCTTGTGTGTGGGAAGGGATTCATTAATTCGTCCAAGCTGCTAGTACACCAGTATCTACGCTGGGGAGAAATCTTTCAAATGCCGAGGTTCAGGAGCAATCAAAAGGAAATTGGGCAAGTGCTTGAAAGAACATAGTTTCAGGCTGATTGAGGAGGCAGCGGCGGAGAGGGTGAAGTTTGAAACCCAGTCATGTCACTGCAGACAGGTCGCCATGTCAACACTGACAAACATTCCGTTCCACATTGTTTCACACAAGTGGCTAGAATGTCAGAGTAAAATCTTAAATAATGGGGAAGGTTATTATCTGAAATGTGCAGCCAGAGAGGGTGGTAGAGGCAGATTTACTGGAGATTTACAAGAGGAGATTGTCACTCGGTGAATTTCAGTGTCAGGTGGTCACCCGAATGTTACAGGAAGTAGCTGAAGGATTGATAATTGCTGATTTGAGACTCAGGGACCAGCACCAGCGCCACCATCAGCTTCCATCTCCCCACTCCCTCAATAATAAACCCTCCAGTGCAGACTGTTAACTGGTATCAATTTCCCTCTGCATCTTACAATTGGGGCACTGTCGAGTGGAGGCTAGTGCTTGTTCAGCAATTCCCTGTAACTAACACAGTGCAAGTTCTGTTCTGCAGCCTCGGAGCTGAATGGCCTGAAAAAGTTCCTGTTGCCCTGCCCTTACTTGGCCTGTTTGGGCCCATGACCTTCTGTAAAGTTGCTCAGTGGCAAAGTGTGAAAATATTGCCCACTTGAATTGAGGTTTGTGTCCTACAGAAAGGAGACTGGAGGCATGGTGTCATGATGCAATGATAAACGGCCTCTCCCTCAATGTCAGCAAAACAAAAGAACGAATCATTGACTTCAGGAAGAAGGGAGGAGAACACATTCCCATCTAAGTCAACAGAGCGGAAATTGAGAGTTAAGTTTCCAGGAGTGATGATAAAAAATCAAGAAACTGGCCTGGACTTACCAGTTAGATGTGACGGTCAAGAAGGCACAATGACATCTCTTCTGCAGGCAGCTTAGGAAATTTGCCAAGTCCATAAGGACCATCACCAACTTTTACAGATGCATCATAGAAAGCATACTGCCCTGGGTTCAAAATGCCCTGGTACGGCAACTGCTCTGCCCAGGACTGAACTAACTGTAGAAGACGGTGTGCGCAGGCCACACCATCACGGAAGCCAACCTTCCACCCATGGACTACATGCCTACAAAGAAAGGCTACCAACATCATAAAAGACCCCTCCCACTGTGTAATGCTCTCCCACAACCTCTTCCATCAGGCAGACGATACAGTAGCTTGAACAAACGCACCAGCAGGTTCAAGAACAGCTTTTTTCCGGACTTTATTAGACTGATGAATGGGCTATCTAACTTCAAATCATGTTCAAATGCTGATCTTGCTCAGCACATCTCCTGTGTGACGTAAGCTACACACCTCACTCTGTCCCAGCATCCTTTGACCTGTATGTCCTTGCTTACTATGATTTGCCTGCAGTGGTCACAAGACAAAGTTTTACACCGTACATATGGTAGTAAATAAATAAAGTCAAATCTCGAGGTGTTCTCTCGTCTAGTCAGGGCTGTCCGCACCACAGTCCTCCCTCCAGTCTGATTGCTAGGTTTCACCTCTGAGCCCTTCACCTACTGCTGTCCTGCTGCTGATCTTGACCTCAGGCATTTTCTTGCTGCTAACCACCATTTCTCTAGGTGTAGTCACTGTGTGCCTCAAAGTCTGACTATCAGTTTCTGAGGCCTTTGGACAGACTGGACAGGACGTAATACCATTTAAGACAAGCGCCGTTGTTTACTATAACCCACATGCAGAGGCATCTGATGGGCAGAATAGTCTACTCCCGTGTTGCTATGACTTGTAATGTTTTTTAATGTACTTTTCTTTATTCTGGTATTTAACAAAATAAAACAGAGCAATCCTAGAAAGATGCTAGAAGTCCTTGCTCACCTGGCAGATGAAATGCCAATTGTATCATCGTGTCTGAGGTTAACATTCTCCATCTATTTTAATACAGACTTTGATCAGGTCTATTTTAAAAGTGAGCACCAGGCATGGTTACATTGTAATGGCAACAGTCAATTTCAGATTAGAAGTTTCAACATGTTTACTTTTATTCTGGAACAGTTGACAGTTTGACATCAGTATCTGAACTGACACACATTTCCAGGATTCAGTCATGTTTTTCCTGACTCGAAACAGACTTAGAAAGTGGCTTCTGTTCTGTGCCTAGGAGTTGGAACCATTAAAAAGTACAGTTGGAAAACATTTGCAGCACACCTCACTGTTAACCCACGTGGGGACTTTTCTGTGAGAACAGAGAGATGGGAAAGACCAATGTGCTATTTGCCTCTCTCAGTGTGTCCCCGAGGAGTGTGTCCAGGCTACGGGTTCTGTTCCTACCAACGCTCCCTCTCCAGATTATCCTTTGAGATCCAACAGATGATGTTAAACACTGATTTGGGAAAGAATATCAACAATAATGTTTTTAATTCAGTAAAACTGAAGTACTAACCATGTATCTAGAATACCAAGAATTGTCAATATGAGCAAAAGCAAAACCCAGCGATCAGAACATTATTTACTCTAGGAGCGACTAACTGCAGGATCTAAATCCCTGCAGTCACTAGCAAACTCACAAGTATCTCAGTTGGTGAGATGACTGAGTGACTATTGGCCCACACACGAAGCAGGTGACCCGCTTCTCACCAGTGTCTGTGGGATTTTGTGGACACCAAGTCCATTTTGCTTTTAAGACTATGTTCACAGAACAGAGAAGTTTTCTTATCAAAATGAGCAAGTCGCTATACAATGAGATAAATGATTGATTTGAATCCTTTGCCACACGCAGAACAGATGATGGCTCTCTCCCTGCTGTATGAATTTGCAGATGGACAGTGAATTCCCATGATCGTCTCCAGCCTTTCCCATGGTGAGAACACCTGAATGGTCTCGTCAATGTGAGCACCTTGGCAAGTCAGCTCCACAGAACACACACACACACCACACCCTGCAATCAGATATTTAAAAGCTCTTTTGGCAATGCACACTTGATATTAAACAAATTTCTGTTTAATTTGGGAATCAGCAGTTTTGGGGATAAGGCAGGAAAGTACAGTTGAAGATTTTCTGGAACAACCAAAGTTGCTGGAAAAGCTCAGGCGGTCTGGCAGCGTCTATAACGAAAAAAACAGAGTTAGTGTTTCGGGTCCGGTGACCCTTCCTCAGAACTGGGTGAGAATGCAGAGGAATAAAGCTGAGGCCTTTGCTGAGTACAGAACGTTCAGCATCAGAGAGCAGAAGGTTAGGCAGGATGGTGAATACCCGCCAGGAGGTGGAGTTGGGGAGGAGATGGAGGCTGAGGGACGGGGAGGAGAGGAAGTTTCCAAAGGGTCATGGGTATCTCTGAGTTGTTGCATCTTGTGGGCCTTGATGCCTGAAAGGAAAAGAAGAAGTTTCTTATTAGCACAACGAATAAGCCGGAGGATGAAGTGGAACTACAGAGTGGTGCAGCCCTGAGTCAGTGTGATGCGATGCTATTGGAAAGAAAGGTTGAGAGTGTGTACGTGGCACCGCATGGCAGTGAGTGTGGATCTCTGGGTGCGGCAACAGCAGCTATCTATGGAACGTTGAACATCTCAGAGATCTATGACAGTGGGAAGATTCAAAACATGATGGATAAAACTTCAGCTGGAATCCACGTGAGGGAAGTCTGAGCTGGAGGTAGTCACTGAAGAATGTGATATGGCCGTGCGAGGAAGTTTTAGCAAATACTTGGGCAAACACCAGGAGTGACAGTGAAATTGATGTCGGTGGACAAGAAGAAAGATCGGAACAGACATCCCATTGGAGAGAGGAGCAGAAATTCTTCAAGGTGGGCATGCCTGGAAGAGATGTGACAGTGAGTTAAATATGAAATAAAAACTGAAAGAACTGCAGATGCTGTGAAGCAAGAACAAAAACATAAAAACTGAAAGAACTGCAGATGCTGTGAAGCAAGAACAAAAACATAAAAACTGAAAGAACTGCAGATGCTGTGAAGCAAGAACAAAAACAAAGTTCTGAGGAAGGGTCACTGGACCCAGAACATTAACTCTTTTATTCTTCACAGATGCTGCCAGACCTATTGGGCTTGTCTGAGATAATGGAAACTGCAGATGCTGGAGAATCTGACATAACAAAGTCTGGAGCTGGATGAACACAGCAGGTCAAGGAGCATCTTAGGAGCACAAAAGCTGATGTTTCGGGCCTAGACCCTTCATCAGAGAGGGGGATGGGGAGAGGGTTCTGGAATAAATAGGGAGAGAGGGGGAGGCGGACCGAAGATGGAGAGAAAAGGTGGAGAGGAGAGTATAGGTGGGGAGGTGGGGAGGTGGGGAGGGGATAGGTCAGACCAGGGAAGATGGACAGGTCAAAGAGGTGGGATGAGGTTAGTAGGTGGGAAATGGAGGTGCGGCTTGAGGTGAGAGGAGAGGATAGGTGAGAGGAAGAAAAGGTTACGGAGGCGGGGACGAGCTGGGCTGGTTTTGGGATGTGGTGGAGGGAGAGGAGATTTTGAAGCTGGTGAAGTCCACATTGATACCATTGGGCTACAGGGTTCCCAAGCGGAATATGGGTTGCTGTTCCTAGAACTTTCGGGTGGCATCATTATGGTACTGCAGGAGGCCCACGATGGACATGTCATCTGAGGAATGGGAGCGGGAGTTAAAATGGTTCGTGACTGGGAGGTGCAGTTCTTTATTGCGAACCGAGCATAGGTTTATGCAGAGCGGTCCCCAAGCCTCCGCTTGGTTTCCCCAATGTAGAGGAAGCCACAACGGGTACAGCAGATGCAGCACATTGGCGGATGTGCTGGTGAACATCTGCTTAATGTGGAAAGTCATCTTGGGACCTTGGATGGGGGTGAGGGAGGAGGTGTGGGGGCAATTGTAGCACTTCCTGTGGTTGCAGGGGTAAGTGCTGGGTGTGGTGGGTTGGAGGGGAGTGTGGAGCGGACAAGCGAGTCATGGAGAGAGTGGTCTCTCCCGAAGTCAAGCGGGGGGATGGAAAAATGTCTTTGTTGGTGGTGTCGGATTGCAGATGGCGGAAGTGTCGGAGGATGATGCGTTGTATCCGGAGGTTGGTGGGGTGGTATGTGAGGTCTCGGGGAATTCTCCTTTGGCGGTTATTGCAGGGACGGGATGTGAGGAATGAGTTGTGGGAAATGCGGGAGACATGGATGAGGGCGTTCTCGACCACTGCGGGGTGTGGGTGGGGAGGTGGTGGTGGGGCGGGAGTGAAGTTGCAGTCCTTGAAGAACGGGGAGATCTAGGATGTACGGGAGTGGAATGCCTCATCCTGGGAGCAGATGCGGTAGAAGTGCAGGAATTGGGAAGAGGGAATGGAATTTTTGCAGGACAGTGGGTGGGAGGAGGTGTATTATAGGTAGCTGTGGGATGAAATAGACATTGGTTTCTAGGTGGTTGCCTGAAATAGAGACAGAGGGGTCCAGGAAGGTGAGGGATGTGTCGGAGATGGCCGAAGGGGAACTTGAGGTTGGGGCGGAAGCTGTTGGTGAAGTGGATGAACTGTTCGAGCTCCTCTTGGGAGCAAGAGACGGCGCCGATGCAGTCATCAATGTAATGGAGGAAGAGGTGGGGTTTGGGGCCTGTGCAGGTATGGAAGAGGGACTATTCCATGTAACCTACAAAGAGGCAGACATAGCTTGGGCCCATGCTGGTACCCATGGCCACCCCCTTTGTAGGAAGTGGGAGGAATCAGAAGAGAAGTTGTTGAGGGTGAGGATGAGTTCGGCTAGGCGGATGAGGGCGTCGTTGGAGGGGGATTGGTCAGGTCTGCAGTACAGGAAGAAGCAGGGGGCCTTTAAGCCATTTGTATGGGGAATGCAGATGTATAAGGTCTGGACGCCTATAGTGAAAATGAGGTGTTGGGGACCGGGGAGTTGGAAGTTCTGGAGGAGGTGGAGGGACTGGGTGGTGTCATGGATGTAGTTGGGGAGTTCCCAGACCAAGGGGGAGAAAATGGAGTCCAGATAGGTGGAGATGAGTTCGGTGGGGCAGGGGCAGGCAGAGACAATAGGTCGGCCAGGGCAGGCAGGTTTGTGGATTTTGGGAAGGAGATAGAAGTGGGCGGTGCGGGGTTGGGGAACAATGAGGTTGGAGGCTGTGGGTGGGATGTCACCTGAGGTGATGAGGTTGCGAATGGTTTGGGAGATGATAACCCACTCTGTTCTCCTGGCAACGGCCAACAAACCCATCCCCATGCTGATCCCCTAGAAAAGGCATGTGAACCCTTCATTATTCTGATCTCCTGCCAATGGCCTGTGAACCCATTCCCACTCTGTCATCCTAACAGTGACCTGTGAACCCTTCACCACTCTGTCATCCTAACAGTGACCTGTGAACCCATCCCCACTCTGTCATCCTAACAGTAACTTGCGAACCCATCCCCACTCTGTCATCCTGCAGTGACCTATGAACCCTTCACCACTCTGTTATCCTAACAGTGACCTGCGAACCCATCCCCACTCTGTCATCCTCACAGTGACCCGAGATCCCATCCACAATCTGTTCTCACACTAACAGCCAGTTAATCCCTCCCCACTCTGCTCTCCAATCAACGGCCTCTGAACCCACCCCACTCTCTTTCATAGCAAAATCCTGTGAACACGTTCACACTCCATTTCCTCAGCAAGTACCTGTGAAATTATTCCATTTGGACACCCTCACAGTGGCCTGTGAGCCCATCCTGTCTATGTTAGCCTAGCTCTGACCTGTGAACAATCCGCAATCGTTTCTCACAGCAACAACAAGTAAACCCATCCCCTCTCTTCTCTAACAGCCAAACCCTGTGAACGTGCCCCCACTCTGTTAACTTCGTAACGGCCTATCAGCACATCTCCACTGTTCTGCAAGCAACAGCCTGTGAACGCATCCTTCCTCAGTTCCCCTACCAACATGCTGCGAACTGGAACCCACAATATTCTTCTTGCTATAGTCTACAAAACCATCCCGACACTGTTCCCTTAGTAACGGCCTGTGAAAGCATTCACACTTCCTTCATGCAATGACTTATGTCGTTGTGTGAACTCATGTTCACTCTTTTCCACAAGCTACAGGGTGCAAAACATCCCAATCTCTTCCCCTGGCAATGATCTGTGAACCAATGCCCACCCTTTTCTCATCACAATAGTTGTTATTGCGGGGACGGGGCGTGAGGGATGATTTGTAGGAAATGCGTGACACATGGTCGAGGGCGTTCTCCACCACTGCAGGGGGTGACTTGCGGCACTTGAAAAACGAGGACATCTGAGATGTATCGGAGTGGAATGCCTCATCCTGGGAGCAGATGCAGTGGAGGCATTGCGATTATGGGATGGCATTTTTGCAGGAAGGTGGGTGGTAGGAGGTGTATACTAGGTAGCTGTGGGAGTCGGTGGGCTTGAAATAGATATCAGATTCTAGTGGTTGCCCAAGATGGAGACAGAGAGGTCCAGGAAGGTGAGGGAGGTGTTGAGACATCAATCGCCTCAACCTCTCCACCCTCTCACCCACTACAACCTCTGCCCTGCAGAACTTGCAGCCCTCCGCTCCAACCCCAACCTCACCATAAAACCAGCAGGCCTTCCAGTCGCGAACTATTTCAACTCCCCCTTCCATTCCTCAGACATCATGTCCACCCTGGGCCTCCTGCAGTGCCACAACGATACCACACGAAGGTTACAGGAACAGCAACTCATATTCCGCTTGGAAACTCTGCAGCCCAATGGTATCAATGTGGATTTCACAAGCTTCAAAATCTCCCCTCCCCCTACCGCATCCCAAAACCAGCCCAGCTCATCCCTGCCTCCCTAACCTGTCCTTCCTCTCACCTATCCCCTCTTCCCCTCTCAAGCCGTACCCCCATTCCCTACCTACTAACCTCATCCCACCCCGTTGACCTGTCCGTCCTTCCTGGACTGACCTATCTCCTCCCTGCCTCCCCACCTACACTCACCTTTATTGGCTCCATCTCCACCTCTTTAACTTGTCTGTCTCCTCTCCACCTATCTTCTCCTCTATCCATCTTTGATCCACCTCCCCCTGTCTCCCTATTTATTTCAGAACCCCGTTCCCCTCCCCCATTTCTGATAAAGGGTTGAGGCCCGAAAAGTCAGCTTTCCTGCTCCAAAGATGCTGCTTGGCCTGCTGTGTTCATCCAGCTTCACGTCGTGTTATCTTGTAAAGTCAGTGAGTTTACATTCACTTTTGCCCTGACAATAAAGTAAGGGACATCAAGGCACTTTCCCACTTTCTGACTGACATTTCATCATGAAAAACTGGGCATTATCTGATTAACAAAAACTATGTTAACGGTGGTTAATCTCAGCGCAGTGTCAGTTACTGTATATAGAATCTGTACGTGTATGCTTTGTTTCTGTCTCCCTGTGTGTGTTTCTGTGTGTTGGTATATATGTGGCTGTGTTTGGCTGTATGTGTGTATGTTTCTGTGTATTTGTGTGTTAGTGTGTCTGTGTGGATGTCAGTATCGGATTGTATTTCTGTGCCTCAGTGTGTGCCTCTGTGTCTATCAATGTTTTTGTTTGTTTTTCTGTGTGTATAAATGTGGCTATGTGTTTCTATGTCTGTGTATGTTTGTGTCAGTGTATAAATATGCCTGTGTGTCTCTGTAACTGTGTGTGTGAGTGTGAGAGATATAATGGGAACTGGAGATGCTGGAGAATCTGAGATAACAAAGACTGGAGCTGGATGAACACAGCAGGCCAAGCAGCATCCTAGGAGCACAAAAGCTGATGTTTCAGGCCTAGACCCTTCATCAGAAAAGGGGAGATAGGGAGAGGATTGTGAAATAAATAGAAAGGGGGGAAGACAGACTGAAGACGGACAGAGGAGAAGATAGGAGGAGAGGACAGTATGGGTGGGGAGGGGATAGGTCAGTCCGGGGAGGACGGACAGGTCAAGGGGATGGGATGAGGTTAGCAGGTAGGAAATGGAGGTGCGGCTTGAGGTGGGAGGAGGGGATTGGTGAGAGGAAGAACAGGTTAGGCAGCTGGGGGGGAGCTGGGCTGGTTTTCGGATGCAGTGGGGGAAGGGAGATATTGAAGCTGGTGAAACCCACATTGGTACCATTGGGCTGCAGGGTTCCCAAGCGGAATATGAGTTGTTGTTTAGTGTTTCTGAGTGTGTGCATTAGTATCTGTCTCTCCCTTTGTTTGTGTCTCTGTACAATGGGCTGTCTCTTGTCTTGGGGATGAATCCATTGAAATGTGTTTTGCCCCCACTCCTCTTGCATTCTGTCTCTCCCTCTTTTGTTTAAAGTGATACACCTGTCCTGTTAATGTTTGTCTCTGTGTGTTTGCATCTGTATTTCTATCTCTGGCTGCAGTGGGACTCCCTGGGGGGAAATTAGAACAAATGAATCATGAATGAATAAAAAAGTTATGAATCAAGGACTCATTCTCTCGCTCCCTCTTGCCTCCCCACGACACTACACAAGCCACCGATTTTCTTTTTTGCTTCACAAGGCATCACAGTCTCTGAACCTCTCTGGTTGCAGTTGTTTTGTTCTTCAACCAATGTCTTTGGAGACACAAAGCAGTTTTGTCCGGTAGATGTTGTCCCTGAGATATGAACAGAATGAGGCATGAATAAACCCACTGCTTATCTCACTCCCTTCACATTTGAATTTTTTCCCGCTTAGGATCTGAGAGAGTAGATTCCAAATCATGACAAATTGCAGAAAGTGCAATAAGATTCACCATGCCTCCTCACAAAACAGTTTACTCGAAGGTACCTGAATACAATTGCAAAGGGAATACTCTATTAACTGTGTATAATGTCAGGACAATGCTCAAAGGCAAATCATTTCCTCATTTGCAGAGGGAACACAAACATTTCTGAACATTAGCATATTTATTCAGACCAGTCTCAGTACAGTTGCAATCCTCTCTACACCAGCACACTCTGCATGTGTGTTGCTGTTGCTGTGAGCTAGCTCCTCTCTCTTTCTCCCTGACTGAACCTCTGATGCTTTTCACCCATCACCATCCCCTGTGTAGTGGCGTGTGGAGGCCAGCAGATGTCGGCATTGTGTCACTTTAACCAAAAGGGACCAGTCAGTGGTGAGACGGGGGCTTTTTCTCTCCCTCTCTCTATCTCTGAGCTCGCACATCCTCTCTCTCTCCTTCTCTCTGTCCCTTTCTCACCCTCTCCATTTCTCTCCATCTCCCCCCTCATCCACTCTCTCACCATCTCTCCCCTTTCTTCCACCCCCCTTTCTCTCCACATTTCTCTCTCTTTCTCTCTCTGTCTCCCTCTCTGTCTCGTCCCTTGGCTCTGGCCCACCATTCGGAAAGCTCATGTTTGATGTGATTGTGTTTGAACGCCACCTCCCTGCCGGAAGGAAGGTGATAAATCTAAAACGGCAAGCAAATGGAGACTATGAACAAAGACAGCGAGCATTAGAAGATATAGAGTGTCAGTGAGAAGCTAATTGTTGAGAATGTGATGCTTGGGAGTCCTGTCCACTTCCCTTCCATCACTTCATTGAACATTGGGAGACAACTGACTGGATGTAAATTCACTCGACTGGGTTTTTTTCTTGCTTTTGCGCTCAGAACGTTGCTGGGCAATTGCCCGTATTTCTGGGTAGATGCCAATGCTGTAGATATACTGGCACAGATTGGCTCGTGTCCAGGCCAGTTCTGGAACATGACCCTTCAGTGTTATTGCTGGAGGGTTGTCAGCGCGTACAGCTTTTGTCATATCCAGTTCCTTCAGCTGTTTCCCGATATTCCATGGAGTGAGTCAAATTAGTTCAAGATCAACATCAATGACATTGAGGTTTTCAGGAAGAGGCCACAATAAGAAGATACAAAAGGTACGCCTGTGTGATATGGCTGCACTGCATGCAAAACATAACTTTTCACTGTATCTCGGTACATGTGACAGTAATAAATCAAACCACATCAACTCGACACTCCTTGTTGAGGACAGAAGCAAACAGTTCTGCCTTGTCAGTGGGATGATGTCCTGTGTTCCCTCAGCGTTGAGCCTGGGAATATTTATGGAGATGTCTCTTTGCGTTATGGCTGTAATTGCCCACCTCCATTCACAGCTCCCCTCAGTAGGACTGCACAGCTCAGACCTGATCTGCTCTGGATGTGAGTTTGCTCGCTGAGCTGGAAGGTTAGTTTTCAGACGTTTTGTCACCATTTTTTTCATTTGAAAAAATATACTTTATTCATAAGATGTACAAAAAAAACATATTTACACACCTACCCAGTCATGCAAGCCGCTCCGCCTTACCCAGGGGGTACGTACACCAACTAAAGGAAAAAAACAAACAAAGAAGAAAAAAAACAAAGCAAAGAAAATACCCCGGCAGTCGTCTCCCCGCACAGTCCCCTTTGGCCCCCTGACCAGTTGGGGAAGGCGCCAGCTGGGCCCAGTAACCAGATAGGGCCCCTTTTTCTATTCTGGACGAGGGGTTTCATACGGTGGTCTTTCCCCACCGCACCTTGGCGGCGGCTGCCACAAGCTTTAGCGCGTCCCTCAGCACGTAGTCCTGGACCTTGGAGTGCGCCAGTCTGCAACATTCGGTTGGGGTCACTTCTTTCAGCTAGCAGACCAGCAAGTTGCGGGCAGACCAAAGAGCATCTTTCACCGCATTGATGGTCCTCCAGGCGCAGCTGATGTTGGTCTCAGTGTGCGTCTCAGGAAACAGCCTGGAGAGCACGGAGTCCTGCATCACGGAGCTGCTCAGGACGAACCTCGACAAATACCACTGCATCGCCCTCCAGACCTCATGCACATAGGCACACTCCAGAAGGAGGTGATCGACAGTCTTGTCCCGCCCGCAGCCGCCTCGAGGGCTGCGTGTGGTGGCGCAGAGATTCCGGGCATGCATAAAGGATCTCACTGGCAGAGCCCCTCTCACTGCCAGCCAAGCAATGTCCTTGTGCTTGTTTGAAAGTTCTGGCGATGAGGCATTCTGCCAAACGACTTTGGCAGTCTGCGTGGGGAACCACACGACGGGATCCACCCTCTCCTTTTCCCGAAGGGTCTCGAGGATACTACGTGCTGACCACTGCCTGACGGCCTTGTGGCCAAAAGTGTTTCTTTTCAAAAATTTCTCCATGAAGGACAGGTGGTACGGGACAGTCCAACTACTCGGAGCATTCCGCGGCAACGAGGCTTAGCCCATCCTTCGCAACACCGGGGACAGGTAGAACCTCAGTAAGTAGTGACACTTGGTGTTTGCGTACTGAGGATCTATGCACAGCTTGATGCAGCCGCACACAAAGGTAGCCGTCAGGGCAAGGGTGGCGTTCGGTACGCCCTTTCCCCCATTTTCCAGGTCTTTGTACATGGTGTCCCTGCGGACCCGGTCCATCCTCGACCCCCAAATGAAGTAGAAGATGGCCCGGGTGACCGCAGCGGCGCAGGTCCAGGGAATAGGCAAGGCCTGCGCCACATACAACAGTACCGAAAGCCCCTCGCACCTGACAACCAGGTTCTTACCCGCGATGGAGAGGGACCGGAGCGTCCACCTGCCCAGCTTCTGCTTCAATTTGGTGATACGCTCCTCCCAAGTCTTAGTGCACGCCCCAGCTCCACCAAACCAAACACCCAGCACCTTCAGGTAGTCCGTCCTGACAGTGAAGGGGATGAAGGAGCGGTCGTCCCAGATACCGAAGAACATGGCCTTGCTCTTACCCCTATTGACTTTGGCACCCGAGGCCAGTTCAAACTGGCCGCAGATGTCCAATAGTCTACTCACTGACCGACGATCAGTGCAGAAGACGGCGACATCGTCCATGTACAGGGAGGTCTTGACCTGAAGGCCTCCCCTGCCTGGGATAGTCACGCCCTTCAGGCTCACGTCCTTCCTGATGGATGTGGCGAAGGGCTCCACACAGCACACGAACAAGGCAGGAGAGAGCGGGCAGCCCTGCCTGACTCCAGATCTGACGGGAAAACTGTTCAATTCCCACCCGTTGATCGAGACTGCACTAACGATGTTGGTGTCGAGCAGCCAGATCCAATAGCAGATGCCCTCCCCAAACCCCAATTTGGAGAGGACGTCCCTCATGTCAGCATGAGAGACCCTGTCAAAGGCTTTCTCCTGGTCCAGGCTGACAAGGCAGGTCTCCACCCGCCTGTCCTGTACATAGGTGATCGTATCCCTGATGAGCGCGAGGCTCTTAGCTACCTTCCTGCCCGGCACAGCACAGGTTTGGTCAGGGTGAATCACCGACTCCAGGACAGACCTGACCCGGTTGGCTATGACCTTGGCCAGGATTTTGTAGTCCATGTTCAATAGTGAAATGGGACGCCAATTCTTAATTTCTTCCCTCTCCCCCTTCCTCTTGTAAATGAGGGTGATAATGCCCTTCCTCATGGACTTGCACATTTCCCCTGCCCGAAGCGCACTATCGTACACCACTAGCAGGTCCTGGCCGACCAGGTCCCACAGAGCGGAATACAGCTCGACCGGTAAGCCGTCACTCCCGGGAGTCCTATTCCTCTCCAAGGACTTGAAGGCTCTGGTCAGCTCGTCCAGGGATATCGGCCGGTCCAGCCACTCCCTCGTGCCGTCGTCTAAGACCTCCGTGATAGATGACGGAGGCCATGCTGTCCATGGGCTTCGTGTTGTACAGTCTGGCATAGAAGGATCTGCTGATCCTCAAAATGTCGGGCCGAGACGACGTCACCGAGCCGTCGTCCTCCTTCAGCTGGCTAAGCACAGAGCTCTCTTTGTGCACCTTCTGAAAGAAGAAACGCGAGCATGTCTCGTCCTGCTCCATGGAGCGGACCCTGGACCGGAAGATTATCCTGGAGGCCTCCGCGGCAAAGAGCGAGGCTTGCTGGCCCCTCACCTTGCGGAGTTCCTCAGTGACATCGCCCCCATCAACTGCAGAAGGAGCAGGTTCTTCACCCTTTTCTGGAGTCGCGACAGCTTTCCCCACCTCTCACTCGCCTTCCGAACACCCTTGAAGACAAAGAACCTCTTGATGTTCTCCTTTACCATCTCCCACCAGTCGCCCGGAGACTCAAAGAGGGGTTTCACGGTTCTCCAACCGGCGTACTCCCTTTTAAGGTCCTCGACGTTCTCTGGGGTCAACAGAGTCGTGTTGAGCTTCCACGTCCCCTTGCCGGCCGGCTGGTCATCCTGTAAGTGACAGTCCACCAGCAGGAGGCAGTGGTCAGAGAAGAACACCGGCTCGACCTGACTGGTGGACCTGACTGAGAACGCCTGTGACACAAACAGGAAGTCTATTCTTGAGCGAATAGACCCGTCTGGCCGCGACCAGGTGTACCTCCGCTGCGCTGCTTCTGCAGTGGTGCTGAAAATGTCGAGCAGCTTGGCGTCCTTCACCGTGCCCATCAGGA
The DNA here is from genome assembly GCF_030684315.1 of Stegostoma tigrinum. Taxonomy (NCBI): domain Eukaryota; kingdom Metazoa; phylum Chordata; class Chondrichthyes; order Orectolobiformes; family Stegostomatidae; genus Stegostoma; species Stegostoma tigrinum. Next base: position 270,394 of record NW_026728814.1, read on the forward strand.
ATCTGGACGTGACATCCAGTTGACTCCCCCCACCCGCTGTCCCCGCGCTGGATCTTCCATCTGCATCGATGATGCAGTTGAAGTCTCCGCCTAGGATGACCGGCCTGGACGTAGCCAGCAGGGGTGGAAGCCACTGCAGGACGGCCAACCGCTCACTCTGTACCACTGGGGCGTACACGTTGATCAGCCTCAGGGGAGCATTCCTGTAGGTGATGTCAGCCACTAGGAGGCGCCACCCCACCACCTCCTGAACTTGAGAGATGGTGAAGTCGCGCCCCTGCAGCAGAATAGCCAGGCCCGAGGACCAACATTCGTTACCCCCCAACCAGATCGAAGGCCCACAGTTCCACGCGCCGGACCATTTCCCGTACCTGCCGAGGTGCGGTATCCCGCACTCCTGCTGAAACAGGAGGTCCGCCTTGATGGTGGTCAGGTAGGCCAACGTGGATACACATCCTGCGCTGGTCTTGACACTGCGCACATTAATGCTCGCAACTCGTACCCCCATTGTGGGCAGTGACAGCAATACCCTCCCCAAGTCCAAGGTCCAGCCCCTCCATCTGTCCCTTCATGCCCATTGCCCGGGCTAACTGCTGGACACTCTCCAGGCTGAGGAAACCGTCCGTGCTGCCTTCCGGGTGGCATCCCCCCGTCGGGGGTACGGAGGCAGGAGAGTCCAGCTCTGGGTCAGGCTGGGGACGTGCTGTTTCCTCCTTCCCGCCTGGAAGTTCCGGGGGGCCCTCCAGCGCCCCAACGGCGCGTGGCTGGGTGCCGGAGGGAGCCTCAGGACGCCTCCCGTCACCTGGAAGTGTGGTGCTGCTTTCCTTCTCCCTTGAGATCTTTAACTTCTGCTTCGGGCGGGCCCTCTCCGAATCCCCCTTGTCAGAGGAGCTCTTATAGCCCCCCTGTAGCTGCCTCTTCCCACCTGATGGTTGCGGTTCCTGGGCCCGCCGACGCATCTTCCTCCTCGCTTTCCAGACCGTCGTCCACTCCCCTGGGTTGTGGTACTGTGCCTGTCCATTCATGGTCTGTCGTGTTAGTGAGTAAAGTTTTTTGGCGCGAAATTTCCAGGTTGTATTTACGGAGTCTGTTGTGGGCATCATTGATCATTTCTCTAAGCATTCTGCGGCCGTTTTGCTCTGCTATTCTTCTGTCTCGTGTGGTGTTAAGGGGAGGTTTGTATTTGAGACATTTAGGTAGTACCTGTTTCCTTAGGCATTCATGCAGGAAGTACAGCTGTTCGCGGGTGGCACTCTGTCGGATGGCATTGGTTTCCCATCTTCGGGCCAGTTTTAGCGTATTGCGCCCATAGGTGCCAGTGAGTTTTGAGAAGATTTGTAGCTCAGGTTGAGGTTCTGGATGTGAGTTTGCTCGCTGAGCTGGAAGGTTAGTTTTCAGACGTTTCGTCACCATTTCTAGGTAGCATCTGAAAAGATGAATTTCCAGTTCTCAGTCTAGCCGACATTACCACAATTCCCACATGATCAATTTGGGAAATCTCAAGGAGGTGTAAATGTCAGGAGGTCATCCAGGAAACTAAACTGTTTAGAACATGTTGCAGAGATAATGGGAACTGCAGGTGCTGGAGAATCCAAGATAACAAAGTGTGGAGCTGGATGAACACAGCAGGCCAAGCAGCATCTCAGGAGCACAAAAGCTGACGTTTCGGGCCTAGACCCTTCATCAGAGATGAAGATGCTCTCTGATGAAGGGTCAAGGCTCGAAACATCAGCTTTTGTGCTCCTGAGATACTGCTTGGCCTTCTGTGTTCATCCAGTTTCACACTTTATTATACTGGACTATTAGTTTTTTTTTCCATGCAGTGTATTTCAATGGCAACGAACTGTGGACAGGACAGATACAAACCATGTGCAACCTGCCTTAGCTGCATTGAATCTTAGTTATGTTTCAAGCTTTTCTCAGAAAATATGTTGTTTGCTGCTCCAACTGTTTCAGCTGCCTCTGCAGAAATGGACAATATGTGCTGCTACAATGCGATCCTCTTCCAAATTATTTTTTGGTTTTCAGTTCTCCATTCATTCACTACACCTAATCACTATAGAGGCCAAACCAACCCTGTATGAAGAACTGAATATTCTGCTTGCTGCAAATCGCATATTCCAACAGAAATTTAACAGGGATGAGGAATGACTGTTTCAATAGTTAAGGGTCGGCGGTTGAAAGGCTGATGTTTTCCAAGCCGTTTGATATTGCTGGGACAGTTTTTTTTTGTAATATGCAAAAAAAAATTACTCAGGCCTTTCACAGGCCAACTCAACCTAAATGTAATTTACCGAAATACTACAGATGCAGGACATCAGAATGTGGGGAAGTTGGGAAAACAGAAAGTGCTGGAAATATTCAAGCAACATCTGTGAAGAGACAAAGCTAACATTTCAGGATGCAATCCTTCACCCTGCTTTGGTCCCAGATGCATTTTCCAATAAAACAGCTGACCCACCTCAGAGCTCAGTCACTGCAAAAATGAACATGCAGCTTTTGTTTTAAGAAAAGGGAACAAGATGTAAGCAATGAGCATCAAACATCATTTTGATAAAGACCTTGTGACCAAAGCTTCATCACCACGGGGTAGCTAATGCTCTAAACAGAGCTCAGTGTGCAGAAGTTATAAAGAGCAGAATTCAACTGCTAACCTTGAAGAATAATTTCTACTTTGCAGAAAATATTAAGGTTGTATGGACAGGGAGCCTTGCTGGGGAATTCAGTAATGAACAGGAACTGGGTGGGTAGCTTTATCAAACATATTGCGATCATCTGATTTGATAAATACCATAATTTGCCTTCATGTACCTGCCATTTGTGTTCTGAAACTGTGCTGATGACTGCCAAACGTGATGCAGCGGAGATTATACAAATACACCCATGTTGGAATTATTGAGAAAATCCCCCATATCAGCTGCCATGGGTCACCTTCACAACTTAAGCAATTAGCTGGTTTCCCTGCAGAACAGGACACATCAGATTTGTCACTGCAGCCAAGTTAAATCTTTCAGTGGGGATGTCTGAGCTCAGATTTTTGCAAACATCTGTATCAGGCCATGGGAAACATACATTACTGAAAGCAAGTTTGCATTTCATATTTCCACTTAAGGATTGCAGGAATATCCACTAGTTCCAATAATGAAGGGTAGTAATATAAACATGAGCATTTATTAGAGTCTCAGAGTCATACAGCACAGAAATAGACCCTTCTGTCCAACTTGTCTGTGCCGACCAAGTTTCCCAAACTGTACTAATCCCAGATATAATGGGAACTGCAGATGCTGGAGATTCCAAGATAATAAAATGTGAGGCTGGATGAACACAGCAGGCCAAGCAGCATCTCAGGAGCACAAAAGCTGACGTTTCGGGCCTAGACCCTTCATCAGGGAGGGGGATGGGGGGAGGGAACTGGAATAAATAGGGAGAGAGGGGGAGGCGGACCGAAGATGGAGAGTAAAGAAGACAGGTGGAGAGGGTGTAGGTGGGGAGGTAGGGAGGGGATAGGTCAGTCCAGGGAAGACGGACAGGTCAAGGAGGTGGGATGAGGTTAGTAGGTAGCTGGGGGTGCGGCTTGGGGTGGGAGGAAGGGATGGGTGAGAGGAAGAACCGGTTAGGGAGGCAGAGACAGGTTGGACTGGTTTTGGGATGCAGTGGGTGGGGGGGAAGAGCTGGGCTGGTTGTGTGGTGCAGTGGGGGGAGGGGATGAACTGGGCTGGTTTAGGGATGCAGTGGGGGAAGGGGAGATTTTGAAACTGGTGAAGTCCACATTGATACCATATGGCTGCAGGGTTCCCAGGCGGAATATGAGTTGCTGTTCCTGCAACCTTCGGGTGGCATCATTGTGGCAGTGCAGGAGGCCCATGATGGACATGTCATCAAGAGAATGGGAGGGGGAGTGGAAATGGTTTGCGACTGGGAGGTGCAGTTGTTTGTTGCGAACTGAGCGGAGGTGTTCTGCAAAGCGGTCCCCAAGCCTCCGCTTGGTTTCCCCAATGTAGAGAAAGCCGCACCGGGTACAGTGGATGCAGTATACCACATTGGCAGATGTGCAGGTGAACCTCTGCTTAATGTGGAATGTCATCTTGGGGCCTGGGATGGGGGTGAGGGAGGAGGTGTGGGGACAAGTGTAGCATTTCCTGCGGTTGCAGGGGAAGGTGCCGGGTGTGGTGGGGTTGGAGGGCAGTGTGGAGCGAACAAGGGAGTCACGGAGAGAGTGGTCTCTCCGGAAAGCAGACGGGGGTGGGGATGGAAAAATGTCTTGGGTGGTGGGGTCGGATTGTAAATGGCGGAAGTGTCGGAGGATAATGCGTTGTATCCGGAGGTTGGTGGGGTGGTGTGTGAGAACGAGGGGGATCCTCTTGGGGCGGTTGTGGCGGGGGCGGGGTGTGAGGGATGTGTCGCGGGAAATGCGGGAGACGCGGTCAAGGGCATTCTCAATCACCGTGGGGGGGAAGTTGCGGTCCTGAAAGAACTTGGACATCTGGGATGTGCGGGAGTGGAATGTCTTATCGTGGGAGCAGATGCGGCGGAGGCGGAGGAATTGGGAATAGGGGATGGAATTTTTGCAGGAGGGTGGGTGGGAGGAGGTGTATTCTAGGTAGCTGTGGGAGTCGGTGGGCTTGAAATGGACATCAGTTACAAGCTGGTTGCCTGAGATGGAGACTGAGAGGTCCAGGAAGGTGAGGGATGTGCTGGAGATGGCCCAGGTGAACTGAAGGTTGGGGTGGAAGGTGTTGGTGAAGTGGATGAACTGTTCGAGCTCCTCTGGGGAGCATGAGGCGGCGCCGATACAGTCATCAATGTACCGGAGGAAGAGGTGGGGTTTGGGGCCTGTGTAGGTGCGGAAGATGGACTGTTCCACGTAACCTACAAAGAGGCAGGCATAGCTGGGGCCCATGCGGGTGCCCATGGCCACCCCCTAGGTCTGTAGGAAGTGGGAGGAGTCAAAAGAGAAGTTGTTGAGTGTGAGGACGAGTTCCGCTAGGCGGATGAGAGTGTCGGTGGAGGGGGCCTGGTCGGGCCTGCGGGACAGGAAGAAGCGGAGGGCCTTGAGGCCATCTCCATGCGGAATGCAGGTGTACAGGGACTGGACGCTCCCAGTCGCAAACCATTTCCACTCCCCCTCCCATTCTCTTGATGACATGTCCATCATGGGCCTCCTGCACTGCCACAATGATGCCACCCGAAGGTTGCAGGAACAGCAACTCATATTCCGCCTGGGAACCCTGCAGCCCAATGGTATCAATGTGGACTTCACCAGTTTCAAAATCTCCCCTTCCCCCACTGCATCCCTAAACCAGCCCAGTTCATCCCCTCCCCCCACTGCACCACACAACCAGCCCAGCTCTTCCCCCCCACCCACTGCATCCCAAAACCAGTCCAACCTGTCTCTGCCTCCCTAACCGGTTCTTCCTCTCACCCATCCCTTCCTCCCACCCCAAGCCGCACCCCCAGCTACCTACTAACCTCATCCCACCTCCTTGACCTGTCCGTCTTCCCTGGACTGACCTATCCCCTCCCTACCTCCCCACCTACACCCTCTCCACCTATCTTCTTTACTCTCCATCTTCGGTCCGCCTCCCCCTCTCTCCCTATTTATTCCAGTTCCCTCCCCCCATCCCCCTCTCTGATGAAGGGTCTAGGCCCGAAACGTCAGCTTTTGTGCTCCTGAGATGCTGCTTGGCCTGCTGTGTTCATCCAGCCTCACATTTTATTATCCTGTACTAATCCCAGTTGCTTTTATATCCCTGTAAAGTTTTCCTCTTTTAGGTAATTGTCCAAATGTCTTTTGAACTTTGTAATAAGCAGAATTCAACTGTACATGTATGTGCCGCTTCCTCTGGCAGTTCATTCCACATGCGATCCACCCTCTGTGTGAAAATATTGCCCCACAGGTCCCTGCTGCTTCCCTCATGCAAATAATGTGTTTGGGCCTTCAGAAAACATCAGTAAGATTTTGAAAAATATAATTAAATAGGTTATTACTCAAAATTAGAGCTCGGGATTGGGGTTAAATATCAACACTTATTGGAAATTTCTTAAAGGACTTAAATTTGACACCAGGATTAAACAGCTTTGTTTGTGGATGATATGAGGGACTTAAGGGGAGGAAAGAGAGGAGGGGGAGTGGTGATTTTTGTTTGGGATAACATTATGGCTGTACTTAGCGAGTACTTAGGGAGGATTCCTGGGAGTTTGCCCAAGGAAATTATTTGCGTTGAACTATGAAATAAGAAAGGGATGACCGTCTTGTTGGGATTGTACAAAAGGCACCCCCAGTAGTCAATGGGAAATTGAGATGAAAAAGTAAGGAGATCTCAGATGTCTGTGAGAATAACAAGGTTGTAATGGTTGGGGCTTTTAACTTTCCAAACATAGACTGGGCCTGGCATAGTGTTAAGAGGTGGGATGGGAAGGAATTTTTTCAGTGTGTGAAAGAAAACTTTCTTATTCAGTCTGTGGATGTACGTACAAGAGAAGGAGCAAAACTTGACCTGTTAGGAATAAGGCAGGCAAACGATTGAGGTGACAGGAAGGGAGTACTTTGGGGCAAGTGATCGTAATTCTACCAGTTTTAAAATAGTTATGGAAAAGGACAGACTGATCAAAAAGTTAAATTGAAAAAAAATAATAATTTTCATAGTATTAGGCAGGAACTTCCAAAAGTTACGAAAACAGCAATTGCTGGTAAAGCTCAGCGGGTGTTACTGCATCTGTTGAGAGAAATCAGACGCTCATTAGTGACATTTAAGCAACTGCTGGACATGCACATGGACAGCAATGAATTGAGGGGAAGGCAGGTTAGGTTATTTTGTTTTTGGATTAGGATTACTCCACGGCACAACATTGTGGGCCGAAGGGCCTGTACTGTGCTGTACTTTTCTATGTTCTATGTTTCAGGTCGAGTGACCCTTCCTTAGCTCTGAGGGAGTGTCAATCGACCTGAAACGCAAACACTGATTTCTCTCCACAGATTCTGCCAGACTTTTCCAGCAATTTCAGCTTTTGTTTCCAATTTAGAGCATCCACAGTTTCTTCCACATTATTACTTTCAAAATCTGACTAGGAGAGATTATTTGCAGGTAAAGATTGGGAATCAGGACTCCTTTCAAAAAGAGATAAGGAGAGTCCAGAGACAGTTTGTTGACGGTAATGTGAAGGGCAGGGCTGGTAGGTGCCGGGAATGCTGAAAATAGAGAAAGTGAGGGTCTGGTTAAGAAAAACGAAGCATATGCTGTGTTGTTACAGCTGGGATTGAGTGAATCCTTGGACGAGCATAAGGACAATAAGTGTATATTTAGGAGCGAAATCAAGCGTGCATAAAAGGGACATGAAATAGCTTTGGCAAGTACAGTTAAGGAGCATCCAAAGAGATTCTATAACAATAATAAGGGCAAAACAGTAATGAGGGAGAGAGTAGAGCACTTTAAAGATCAAAAAGGCCGTCTGTGTGTGAAACCGCAGGAGATGGGTGAGATACTAAATGAATATTTCACATCAGTATTTCCCCTGGAGAAAGACATGGAAGCTTGGGAACCTGGGGAAATAAATAGTGATGTCCTGAAAACAGTCCATATTACAGAGGAGGTGCTGGAGGTTTTAAAATACATAAAGGTGGATAAGTCCCTGGGACCTGATCAGGTGTAACCCAGAGCTTTGTGGGAAGCTCGGGTAAATTACTGGGCCCTTTGCTGAGGTATTTGTATCATTAAAAACCATGTGCAAGGTGCCAGCAGACTGGGGGTTGTCTAACGCGGTGCCATTATTTCAGAAAGGTGGTAAGAAAAAGCCAGGGAACTATAGACTAGTGAGCCTGACTCCAGTGGTGGATAAGTTGTTGGAAGGGATCCTGAGGCACAGGATTTACAGGTATTTGGAAAGTCAACCACCGACTACAGATGGTGAACATGGCTTTGTGCATGCAGAATTGTCTCTCACGAACTTGTTTGAGTATTTTTTAAAGAAGTAATGAAGAAGATTGTTGAAGGTGGAGCAGTGGATGTTGTTTATATGAACTTGTCAGGCATTCAACAAGGTACTGCATGGGTAGACTGCGAAGCAACGTTTGATTACATGGAAAACGGGGACAGCTAGCCAGTTGGGCACAAAATTGGCTCAAAAGTAGGAGACAGAGGGTGATAGAAGGTTCCTTTTCGGACTGAAGGCCTGTGACCAGTGGTGTGCTACAAGGATGAATGCTGGCTCCACTGCTTTCTGTCATTTATGTAAATGGTTTGGATGTGAACAGAGGAAGTATGGATAGTAGAAATGTGGACGGCACCGAAATTGGAGGTGTAGTGGACAGCGAAGAAGGTTATCTGAGAGTACAACAGGACATTGATCAGCTGGGCCAGTGGGCCAAGGAGTGGCAAATGGAGTTTAATTTAGAGAAAGGTGAGGGTCTGCATTTTGGAAAGTCAAATTACAGCAGGGCTTATAAACTTAACAGTAAGATCCTGGGGAGTGTTGCAGAACAAAGAGACATTGGGGTGCAGGTGCATTGTTCTTTGAAAGTGCAGTTGCAGGTAGATAGGATAGTGAAGAGGGTTTTTGGTGTGCTTGCCTTTATTGCTCAGTGCATTGAGCAGAGGAGTTGCAAGGTCATGTTGTAGCTGTACAGAACATTGGTTAGCCTACTTTTGGAATACTGCATCCAATTCTGGTCTCTCTGCTATAGGAAAGATGTGAAACTTGACACAATTCATATTCCTGTCATTACGAGGATTCATTACAAGGATATTGCCAGGTTTGGAGGGTTTGAGCTATGAGGAGGGGCTCGGGCTATTTTCCATGGAATGTCAAAGACTGAGGGGAGAGATTTTTTAAAAATCATGATAGACATGGGGAGGGTGAATAGCCAAGGTCTTTTTTCCCAGGGGAGGGCAGTTGAAAACTACAGCACATAAGTTTAGGGTTAGAGGAAAAAGATTTGAAAAAGACCTAAGGGGTAATGTTTTCACGCAGAGGGTGTTGCATATATCGAACAAGCTGCCAGAGGAAGTGGTGGAAGTGGGTACAATGACAGTTAAAAGGAATCTGGATGGGTATATAAATAGGGAGGTTTAGAGGGATATGGGCCAAATGTTGACAAATCGGACTCGATCAGTTCAGGATATTTGGTTGGCATGGACAATTGGACCAAACGGTCGGTTTCAGTGCTGTACAGCTCAATGACTCCATGAGTACCAGAGACCAAAGTCCTCCTCACCTCAGTCTTAGGCTGAGGAGTAGGACCTGTCCACTCTGTCCATTTCTTTTCTGTTTCTTCCCTCCTTTTTTTGCTTCTTTCTTCTCAGTAATGTCCTGAATGTCAGGCCTCAGTGTGGATCTGGCAAGCTGATCTGTCGGCTGACATGCCCTCAGCGTGGTCTTCTGGCCTTGATGTGATTCCAGAGCAGTCTCCCGGCCTCGAGAGGCTCAAAGTGAAGCCTGGCATGGTCAGGTGTCAAAACTCAAACTGGAGGCTCGGTGCCAGCGCGAACTGGGTTAAAACGACTGACATTCTGAACTTTACATTTATATTTTAAAATTTATTCCTATGATCTATCATGGTGATTTTTAAAAATTTACTGTTCTCACTTATTCCTCTGATCTATAATCCTGGAACTTTTCTTTCTTTATTTTTCTAATTGTCTTCCTGACCAAGACTTTGTACTTAAGAATCTTAACCTGGCTACTTCTGGACCTAAAATGGCCCAGTACTTGGCATTTGAGTATATGTGACAATAAAGCTACTTCTCAGATTCAGTTCTAACATGGCACCTTATATTTGGGGACTACGCCCTCTGGTCATATAGTCTCCCATGAAGGGAATATCCTTTCAACATTCACCCTGTCAAGCCTCTTAAGAATCCTGTACAATTCAACTGGGTCAGCAAGTTTGCAGACGACACAAAGGTCGGAGGTGTCGTTGACAGTATAGAGGGCTGTTGTCGGCTGCAGCGGGATATTGACAGGATGCAGAGATGGGCTGAGAGGTGGCAGATGGAGGTCAACCTGGATAAATGTGAGGTGATGCATTTTGGAAGGTCGAATTTGAAAACTGAGTACAGTATTAAGGATAGGATTCTTGGCAGTGTGGAGGAACAGAGGGATCTTGGTGTGCAGATACATAGATCCCTTAAAATGGCCACCCAAGTGGACAGGGTTGTTAAGAAAGCATATGGTGTTTTGGCTTTCATTAACAGGGGGATTGAGTTTAAGAGTCGTGAGATCTTGTTGCAGCTCTATAAAACTTTGGTTAGACCGCACTTGGAATACTGCGTCCAGTTCTGGTCGCCCTATTATAGGAAAGATGTGGATGCTTTGGAGAGGGTGCAGAGGAGGTGTACCAGGATGCTGCCTGGACTGGAGGGCTTATCTTATGAAGAGAGGTTAACTCAGCTCGGTCTCTTTTCATTGGAGAAAAGGAGGAGGAGAGGGGACCTAATTGAGGTATATAAGATAATGAGAGGCATAGATAGAGTTGATAGCCAGAGACTATTTCCCAGGGCAGAAATGGCTAAAACGAGGGGTCATAGTTTTAAGCTGGTTAGAGGAAAGTAGAGAGGGGATGTCAGAGGCGGGTTCTTTACACAGAGAGTTGTGAGAGCATGGAATGTGTTGCCAGCAGCGGTTGTGGAAGCAAGGTCATTGGGGTCATTTAAGAGACTGCTGGACATGCATATGGTCACAGAAATTTGAGGGTGCTTACATGAGGATCAATGGTCGGCACAAATTGTGGGCTGAAGGGCCTGTTCTGTGCTGTACTGTTCTATGTTCTATGTTCTAACAAAATCACATCCTCGTTTTTTTTAAAATTCCAGACAGTCGTGTCCCAATCTGTTTAGCCTTTGCTCATAAGGTCATCCCAACACATTGGAGATCATCTAGTGACCGTTCTTAGTGCTGCCTCCAGTAAAATGATATCTTTTAAATAAGGGAGGAAAAACTGCTGACATAGTCCAAATGTGTCCCACCAGCACACCTCCCTCGTCTTACATTCCAACCCCTTAAAGTAAGGGCCAATATTCGATTAGTCTTCATGTTTACCTGCTGCATCTGTGTGCTAGCTTCCTGTGTTTTGTGCACAAGGAACTCAATTACCTTTGTTGCAGATTTCTGCTTTTTTTTCATTTGAATAAAACAACTCCTTTATTCGTCTTTCCAAATATACCAAATTTGCACTTTCCCACATTATAATCCATTTGCTTTTCGTCTACTCAAATAGCAATATTTCATTGTGAACTGTTTGTATCTCTCTCACAACCCGCCTTTCTACTTATTTTTATGTTTTCTGCAAATTTGGCCCAGGTGCTTACACTCTATTGACCCAAGTTATTTATATTTGTTGTAAACAGTTGCCGTCCCAGTACTGATCCCTGTGAAACTCCACTGGTCACCAAGTTGGAAAAGAACCTCTAATCCCTGCTCACTGCTTCCTGGCTGTTAGCCAATTCTCCATCCATGTCAACTTACCACCTCCAACACCATGGTTTTTATCGTAAGGCTGAACCTTTTGTGAGGCACCTTGTTGAACACATACTCAAAGTCCAAATACAACACATGTACTGGTTCCTCCCGAACTGCTCTGGTTCAGCATTCTTCAAAAAACTAATAGTCAGACATGATTTCTCTTTCATGGAGTCATGATGACTCTGTTTAATTAGATTATTGCTTTCCAAATGCACTGTTATTACTTCCTTAATGATTGATCCCAACACCTTTTCAACATTAAATGTTTGGCCTAAAGTTACCTGCCTTTTGCCTCCCTCTCTTTTTGAATAGGGGTGTCACATTGGCAGTTTTCCAGATACTTCCCCAGAATCCAAAGATGAGGAAAACTACAACAGTACACCCACTATTCCTGGAGCTATCTCTTTTATCTGTACCACCAATGCTTGTGCCAGCACGAGTTTCCCCACAGCACTGATGTGACAGTCACTGCAAACACCATTATTCAACAGTCTTGCACAGAAATTCTTTGAAAGTGCATCAAGGCCAATGTGGCCTTTGCACTAAAGCTTGCATTTTACAAATGGCATGGGGTCAGTGATGCAAGTGAGTAGACGGATATCAGAGGCCATTTTTAATGGAGGCACCTTTCCCACATATTGCAAACAAACTCTTCCAATTCTGTCAGAGCCATTATTTGTTCAACCAGTTTGTCCATCAGCTGCCCCCCCCACCCCACAAATAGAGATTTCCTGTGTGGTGCCAAGGTACCTGCCTTGCTCTCCAGGATTATGACTGTCAATTGCCCCTGATACATGGTTCGTGGAGGTGAGCTCTCAACACAAATTGCTGATAGGAGGTTATATTTAGTGAGGCAGCACTAATTAGATATGAAGTATACTCCCTCAGCCCAGAATTTGTCTTCTACTTCAAAAGAATGAAACAAAAGATTGCAATTTAAGTTTTTTAATTTAAAACAAATGTAAGAACATTGAAAACATTTATTGAACACTATTTTTAGAAACAAACTTAGACAAAGAACTCAGATGATTTTCTCTTCTATCTGTGGCTGGTATTGTTGGCATAGCCTCGATGTTGAACCATTTTAATTTTAAAGTGGTTATGTGTAAATGTCTAATTAGTGAATCCTATGTCGAGCACCAAGCGATTTACAGGAGGAGAAGGAAATAAAATACATACGACCTCTCAAAAATCAGGGCGGTGAGCTCTCTAAAGCCCTTCCTCACTAGAGCTCATTGATTCACATTGGGAAGGAGGCTCGAACATTGCCTGTGGAAGAAAGGAATGCCAGAAATGTTAAAGTGCTTGTTGTTCCTGGTGTTAATTTATACATCGTGCAAATGTGAATTTGACAGAGACTCAAATACTGTTAAAAATTCCTGATATTTTGCTACTTTGAATGGATTTTTGTTTTGGATCCATTTGAAAAGTGAATATACATAACCAACACTGTTCTGCACGTGAGATGTGATTGCATGAAGATAAAAAGGTCAATGAATGAGTGTCAGATTAGGCTGTTAACCAATGAGACCCACTTGAAACAATGACAGGTCTGAGTAATGGAACATAAGCAGATAAACTAGGAACAACAAGTGTCTTACAGTATTCATGTCTGAGGTGATCTGGTCCCCTGTGCATCTTTTAAATACCTTTTATCCCCAAAATGGTTTGCACTTTACAAATATATATTCTCTTATACGCGCGCGCATCTCACAATATCACCATTCAAAATAAATTCATTATAAAGCTGAGCACTAATTAAAGTCTCAAACAAGTGCAATACCACTGGCAAAAATACACAATGCTGTTATTTCTTGCAGTTGCAGTCAGTTGAAAACATATCAATGGGTTTTTAATGCAGAATTAGTTAAAGCCTCTGGAAACAAAAGGTTGGCTGGAGACTTTAAAGGCCGAGCCAAACTGGCCAGCTGAAGTACTCATCATCCCACCTAATGGTCTGGATAAATGGTTAGTTTGTTAGTTTTTTTTTCCCCTGAGATGGCTTGCACTTTACAGATATATCCTCTCATACACACACTCTCTCACTCTTACACTCTGACAGTTTCATTCAGTCTCAGACTTACACACATAGTCTCACTCAGCCTGTTATAGTCACTCACACACACTCAGTCAGTCTGACTCACACTTCACGCAGCCTCACTCACACTCAGTTTCACTCACAAATAATCGACTCATTCACACACGTGGACTGACTCCCTTCCCTCACACTCTCAAACAGTCTTATTCACACTCAGTCTCACACAGTATCACAAGCACAATCTCAAGGGTGGCACGGTGTCTTAGTGGTTAGCACTGCAGCCTCACAGCGCCAGGGACCCGGGTTCGATTCCAGCCTCCGGTGAGTGTCTGTGTGGAGTTTGTACATTCTCCCCATGTCTGCGTGGGTTTCCTCTGGGTGCTCCGGTTTCCTCCCACAGTCCAAAGATGTGCAGGCGAGGTGCATCGGCCACGCTAAATTGCCCGTAGTGTTCGGGGGTGTGTGGGTTGTAGGGGGATGGGTCTGGGTGGGATGCTTCAAGGGGCAGTGTGGACTTGTGGGGTCAAAGGTCCTGTTTCCACACTGTATGGAATCCAACCTAATCTCACGCACTCTCACTCATACAGTATCACGCTGACTTTGCAGCTTCAGTCACACGCATACACAGTCTCACTCTGACTTTTTCACACATACAGTCTCATTCTCACTTCACACAGTCTCATACACGTAGTTTGACTCCCTCCCACACAGACACTCACATTGTGTCACACGCACAAACTCAGGCTCAATAACACACATGCCCAATTTTGACTCTCACGCACCAACTCAGTCTCACTCACACAGGCTGTCTCTGATACTTTAGCCAGTCTCATTTGAGGGCACAGTCTCACCCACACAGAGACTCACTCACACAGAGTCTCACCTGCGCACAGTCTCACTCGCACGCAATCTCACCTGTACATAATCTCACTCGCACACAGTCTCACTCATAACGCTGTCTCACTCGCATGCAGTCTCACCCGTACATAGTCTCACCCTCACACGGTCTTACTTGGAGGTTCAAACACACAGTATCACTCTGACTTCCCACGATTTCACTCTCACACACCTTGCCTCTCACATTCACATAGCCTCACTCATACACAATCTCACTCTGAGTTCACAGTCTCAATCACACATGGTCTTGTTCAAACTCACTCAATTACACATGCTCTCTCACTCATACATTCTCACACAATCTTATTCAGTCTGACTAATATTCAGTCTCACACTCAATCGTACATTCTCAATTAATCTCACTGTGTCACTCAAACTCTCACTCACAGTCACACTCACATCGGATCACTCGCAGTCTCACTAACACAGTCTCACTCACACACAATCTCTCTCAATCTCTCTCACACACACACATTCTTATTCACACACATGGCCTCACTCTCACAAATGCACGGTCTCATTCACATACAAATTCCTACTCTTTCTCTCTCAGTCTCACTCTGACTCACTCACACACGGGCCCACTCAGACTCTCTCACTTACACACATGTTCTTAGTCACACACACGTTTTCACTCTCACAAATGCATGGTCTCATTCACATACAAATTCCTACTCTCTCTCTTAATCTAACTCTGACTCTCTCTCTCACAGTCTCACTCACACATATGGTCTCACTCACAGTCTCACTCTGACTTCATACAGTCCCACTCTCTCACACCCACTCACACAAACTCTCAGCATCACTCACACAGTCTCACACTGACTGTCATTCAGTCTCACTCACACATACAGTCTTACTCTAACTTCACAGTCTCACTCTTTCACACACTCACAGTCTCACTCACACATCGCTTACTCTGACTCTCACTCACACAGTCTCACTCATATGTCCCACTATGGCACAATAATTTTATGTTAAATTGTTGTAAAATTGAACATTAAGTAAAAACAGTTAAGGTCTCAAACAAGTGCAATATGACTGGCAGTAATAAACAACTCTATTATTTCTTGTAGTTACCCTTTGTTGAAGGCATGTCAATGGCATTCTGTCCAAATTAGTTGAAACCACTGGAGAAATAAAAATATTGAAGGCAGGAATGGAGTGCTGAAGAGTTTAAAGGCCAAACCAAACACTTCAGTTGAAGTATTCATCATCCTGCCATTGGCTGAACAAATGGCTGGTTTGCTTTTTAACCAAACAACCATTGAGGAACCCAGGCAAATTCAATCACAATTGGTCAACAAGATTGATAAGTAGAAGATTCTTTTTCTCATCCAACCAATTGATACATGACTGTGATGTTCATAGAAGACCGGTGGCAGGGTTCAATTCTCCAGCATTCCAGAAAAAATAGCTGATGTGCAAGATGTTTGAAAAGGACAAAAAAGCACTGGACTCAAAAGTTAATGTTAAGCAATTGTCTGAAGTCAAGTCACTCTCTCCAAATTGTCCAATAATTTAAAGTAGAACACTGCCAAAGTAATTTATTCATATATTGCAGGGTTTTTGATACTGAGCAGAGATTTTAGATCCAATAGAGTCTCATGAAACATTATGTTCCTTACAGCTAAAACTTGCATAGACATGAAGATCTTCTTTCAGTGAATCTCAGGATGAAGTCGTGATTCACTTTCTTGTCCATTGCGTAATACAGGATGGCATCGGCCGGAAGTATGAGCACTGAAAAAGCAGAGGGAAAGCACATTATTATTCACACGTGTTTTCATCATATTAATTGTGCACAGGTCCAACTGCTTCCTGGGTACGGAAATATCAATGGCTGGGAGGAACAGAACAAATGTACTGCAAGGATTCAGAATGTATTACAAAACACAAGAGAAAATCTTGGAGTTATACCAAATTAGGTAAACTCAATAACTGAGAACCATTGTATCTGAGACCCATTCTCAGGATGAGCATTGTTTGTCAAGACTAAAATCCATTTCAAACCTCTCACTGTCCGATGGCACATGCCTTCTTCATGACAGTTTGTACAATTCAGTGGCTTCATTGGGCCAGATATGAGGCTGTGAAGAGTCAGCATACAGTAGCCCAGGTAAAGATGTCAGATTTTCCTTACTACAGAACAATGCAAAACCCCAACTGATTCACGAATGACCCAGCAGCTGCAAGGTCACTTCTGCTGATACCAGCATCAAACACAAAAAGGTGCAGTGTGATCAATGCGAAAACACTGAGAAAAGCTATCCTCCCCTTCAGCATTGTGTTGGAATCTTGAAACTAACACCACTGAGGGCACCTAAATCAAACACGAGTTACTGATCCAGTGAATGGCCATTTTCTGAGGGCTATGATGGATGCAGAATAAATTCCAGCTTTGTCAGTGAGACTTACATCCAGGGAACTGATTTTTCTTTTCTGTGAAATCTGACAGGGATAGCATGCTGCAAAGGCATTGGGACCTTTCATTTTCATAAGGCATTCTGCTTAACACAGCCTGGATGGCAAGTTTTAAACCACAGCAGAATTAAACCCATGAGACCTCGTTTCTACTTTTCACCAGGAAATGGTTGGGGGAGGGTTGCGACAGATTAGCAACTTGACAGCAGTGACCCCATCCATGTTTCTGGTCTCTCAGCCACGGGCCAAAAAGAAGGGAAGAACAGATTAATTTCAGCAACAGGAAACATTTATTTTGGAATAACCAGTTAAAATAAGAATGAACAAAGCAGAACAATGTGCTAACAATGCGAATAATTCAGGATTTAATGCCACACCCAAATCCTGATGTACATCCTTCACTCAATATGGCTTTAGGTAGTTTTACAAAAGGGCTACTGGACTCCAAACACTAACCCTGACTTCTCTCTACAAGTGCTGCTACTTCTGCTGTGCTTTTCCAGCAGTTTCTGATTTCCAGCATTTGTGGTTCTTTGTTCTGATTTGGCTTTAGGGCAATCTGATGAAATAATTTGCTTTTATGAGGTGCAGATATTAGTTGTTTATTGGCTTTACATTCCTCAGACTTGAATCCTGCTGAACATGCTTGGATATGTTCAATGATACAAATTTAGATATCTGCAGCTTTTTGGTGAAATCAAAAGAAAATATCAATTCCCTTGCAGTGGTTATGCTGTTCAGAAATAGATTTAACTTAAATTGAAGCAATTTCCACTGCTCACCTTTATTTGATTCAATGATCTGTGCTAGAGCAAATTGCTGAGGACGCTCGGGTTCAAATTTGAGCGCGGTGATGGCTTTGTTGAGAACTTCAGATACACGATCTTGATTAGTCACCTAATTAAAACAACATTCACTTTTCATTAATGCATTAGACACACACACCAAATGAAATATATAATGCCTCAATTTCCAAAGGGCTTATAAATATAGCTGCTTTCACCCAGAAAACTAATTGGGACATTACACTGAAAGCTGTAAAAGTTACATTAATGAAATAATATCTGGTAGGACAGTTATTGTAAAATCTGCATTCGATGCTCCATAACACAGTTACTGTGAACAGTAAAGGTTGGAATTTGAATGGAAACAGAGCCCAGTGATCAAGTTTACTTATACACACAGTTTGAAACAAGTAACTAATGACGAAATTCATAATTTAAATAATCCACTTCCATCCCCTCCCACCCAAAACCCCCATACCATTTGACATAATGGGAACTGCAGATGATGGAGAGTCCGAGATAACAAAATGTGGAGCTGGATGAACACAGTAGGCCAAGCAGCATCTCAGGAGCACAAAAGCTGATGTTTCGGACACAGACCCTTCAACAGAAAAGCTTTGTTTCAAGGCTGAAGAGATGACAAGAGAGTTGCAGTGGGAGAGAGATCCACTGAGGTTTTTCCGGAGAGAGGAGGGTAACTTCTTCAGGTTAGGTATCCCTGGAAGCGGCTTCACAATGAGGTTAAAATTGTATCAGAGATAATGGGAACTGCAGATGCTGGAGAATCCAAGATAACAAAGTGTGGAGCTGGATGAACACAGCAGGTCAAGAAGCATCTTTGGAGCACAAAAGCTGATGTTTCAGGCCTAGACCCTTCATCAGAAAAGGGTCTAGGCCTGAAAGGCCAGACTGTGTGCTCCTGAGATGCTCTGCTGCTTGGCCTGCTGTGTTCATCCAGCTTCCCACATTGTTACCCCCATACAATTTGCCTGCTTTTAACATTTATTGTCATTACAGCAAATGGCTCAATGTTGTTTGTGAAGTCTGACATTTCCTAATGTTATGCTTATTCATATAAATTATTCATAAAATTGCTTTAACAGTTTGAAACATTTAGCAATTTGTGATTTGAAGACAGTGCAAATATTTAATATTCAATCATAATGTGACTGTACAGGAATAATATTTGATAGGCAGGATATTGAGAAGACCAGTTTTTTGGGCAATTGTCTGCTTTTGTTTAATTCTGTGTTATATTTGGAGATTGCTTTTCTCAGCTCAAATTTGAGCAATGACCTGGAAGATGAAATGCACCAGCAAATTTTCTGTTTCTTCTGGAGAACTGCAATGTTTTCTGGTTGAGTAAACTCACACTTAATTCTACTTTAATTTTGCTATAGTTCATGGCTAAAAAAATTACTTTTGCCACCCAGTCTAAAGCAAAGATCATATTAAATATATTAATGGATAGCAAATCCGAAAAATCCAAAAAATGTAGTGGAATTAAATTCCTGAGGAAGTGGCAGATGCAGACACAATTACAATGTTTAAAAGACATTTGAATAAGTACATAAATAGGAAAGGTTTGGGGGGATATTTTGTTCGGTACGTCTCGACAATTCTATAAGTGGTAGAGTCAAATATTACACAACTAGAGATTAGATGAACTACATTATCTTTCTAAAGAAGGGTCTAGGCCTGAAACGTCAGCCTTCCTGCTCCTCTGATGCTGCTTGGCCTGCACTGTTCATCCAGCGCGACACCTTGTTATTTTACATTAACTAACATCTCCAAAAGTGATCTTTTTTGAATCACCAATATCTTTTCCACTCTGTATGCTCAGACTTTAAATGATTAATCACTAATTTTAGTGATTCATTGGTGATAAATTGGATTTTCTAAATTATGTTCGAAGAAGTGCCACGCAAGTGTGCAAGCAAAATTGAAGCCTGTGGAATGAAATGGGCAGTGGCAGTATAGACTCAAAATTGGGTGAGGATTAGAACATAGAATCATGAAGAACAGTCATTTGCTCAGGCTAACTAAAGTAAATGAGGGAAACTGTTCACTGGTCCTTCTGACACTATGTACCAAGGTCAAAATCTAAGGTAATTGGTGGGGAGAAAAACCAAAAACAAAAAAGAATCCTGCTTTTTCCAAACTGCAATATCTGAATAGGTGGTTAAAGCAGATTAAATTACTTTCATAAGACGACTGAATAATTACATGGAGCAAAATTTGCAGGGCAGGGCTAAAAAGGGCAATGGTGGTGGTGGTGGGGGAGGTGGGTGGCGAATTTAGCTACTTCTTACTGAGATTTAACACAGACACAATAAGTCAAGCTTTTTTTTGCTTTGTGATAACATTCCACGATTCTCTAGTTGGCCTCTCATGACTGTATTAGTTGGCAACAATTTGTTGCACATTCATCAGGAGACATTTTGGTTGAGAATTTTGTTTTCTGTGTTTCATAGATGTTCAATTTAAACAAGCTGTTTGCCATTTGCTTATCCAAATTCTGCCTCAGATCTTAGGCTGGTTCTGCCCCATCTCCAGCTCACTGACAAGCTAACAAATATTCTCTTTACCAGAGTAAAGAGGCGCTGTTTGTTAACAATATTTAAACACTAGAAGCAATTTCCACACATCACACTGACCTCTGTGGAGGCACAATCAGAGTACGACTGATCCTGTCAAGGAAAATGCATGACCAAACATAACAATCTATGTGCCTTCTAATTTGGCCAATATTCCTTCGGCTTCCCTGAACTAGCCAGTAGGCAAGTATTCTGTTTTGGATTGCACTCTTGCTATTGGAACGCTTTGCCTGCAACGGTAGTAGATTCACCAACTTTAGGTACATTTAAGTCATCATTGGACAAGCATATGGACGTACATGGAATAGTGTAGGTTAGATTGGCTTCAGATTGGTATGACAGGTCGGCACAACATCGAAGGCCGAAGGGCCTGTACTGTGCTGTAATGTTCTATGTTCTTCTCCAACCCATTTTTGATGTGCTTTCTTCCATGTACCAGCCTTTTAAATTTCACATGAGCCAAAGCCAGGAAAGAAATATTCAATATCTCTGTTAGTATTACTCGATTGGCTTACAGATGGACCAAAGTGCCTGTGGTCAGCTAACTGAAGATCTGGTAACTCCTTGCTGATTTATTGTACAGTTAATGGTGCGTGTTAATTTGTGATATTTCCTCTTCAATAGTTATCAGCCAGTCCCCAAAATGGGGCAACAGAGTGCTGCACCTTGCCATGTACACTTAAAGGAGAAATGCAAGGAAAATGTGTTCAGGCCTAAAACCTAAACATTGCTACTGCATTACAAAACAGGATCAAAATGATGGTCAAAGCACTCTCATAGAGCAAAAAAGGCTTCAGCAATGTGGAAAATACACACTGAATATGACTGCATGGCAACAAATAATTGGGATAAAAATTCCTCTTGCGATACTGGCAGAGAGCAATGGCAATTATTTGGACCGAGCATGACGACAGCAAACAGTCCAGGGACTTACCAAAATAGTTTTGAATTCTTGTGCTCTGTCCTCCTCTAATCTGACTCGGATGAGGCAGCTTTTCTCATTCTGGCGGTTGTCCCTCCGACGTGTTGCACACCAGCAGCTGCCCAAACCCGCACGCCTACGAGACTTGGCTTTGTCATAATTTGGTTTTGCTGATGCACCACTGTTGGATAAACCTCCAGAGGAGGCAGTATCCACGGATCTTAATGACTGTGGAATAATTATTTTGTTTAAGAAAACGTTTGTCAATTGTTGCATATTAGATACTTCCCCCTTTCCAGTTATATATATTATTACACAAAATATGCTCTCCTGCTGCCCACAAAGGTGAAGGCATTCTGCGCATGACAGCCTAATTGCAAGAACATGAAGTTGCACATGAATTCTTGGTCATTGCTGTCTTGTGAAATATTTAACTTGCAGTTCTTTCCTCTACCCGTAAAGATCACTTCTGAGGAATTATACTCCCGCTTGTGTTTACTAGCTGTTCAGTCAACATCAACAATTCAGTACTTAGCATGCCCATAAATTACTAATTAGTTTCCTTCGGCACAATAATTGTGGTCATTTCACTTGACCATGTAAACTGGTGCTTCAATTCTAAGTTTGTCAGATAAACCTTTGGGGTTTCAGTTTGCACACAGTATGTGAACATGCTTACATAAATATTTATTTGCCCACTTCACCCTGCTACGCACAGAAATCTTGAATACAACTACACTGTTTGAAGTTAAAACACACATTTATGAATTGCAGGTGACTGCGAATGGGCCAACCAGTGCATTGTGCAGGTCAGAATGTGTGCGGCACAGCACCACTGGCAGAAAGAAAGACAGACAGCAACAGCAAACCATACAGCAGAGAACTAAAGAAACCAGAAGTGAAATCATCCAAGTCACTGCAGCTCTCAGTTTATGATTAACATACAGGGAGTCACAACACTAAACAGGAGAATCCATAAAAAGGAAGAGGGTATTTTGAAACAAAGAAATACCACTCCAAAACACCTAAATGTGACCTAATAATACTTAGCCCAATTCTTAGGGGAATACATTATGAAAATATCCCTGGGACAAGTCCTAGACATATTCTGTAAACAATAACCATAACACAACTTTGATAATCTCCCAAGATACAATGGTCTTCAGCAGAGAACGCACTAATCAACAGCTCAAAGCCCAAATATTGAAGAAAAACAAAAGGTGCAGTCACGAGGACTCCATGCAGAGAGCTGCATTACTTTGTTGCAATTGCTGGATCAAGACTTATCCAACATACTCTAAATACTGTTTTTGTGGGCAGTGCGCTTCAAGCTGCGACAGATGTACCCCATGCACTAAAATTTACTGAGTAGAAATTAAACATGCTGTGAATAATTAAAGATGAAATATTTTGGCTATTAGTATAAAATCATATAAAATATCTAAGCAAAACAAAGCCAACAGCACAACTCAAAAAAAAACAAATAAAATCAGCTCTCACTTCGTGAGCGAATAATACCTTTTCTGGAATCAAATGCTTCAGTAACCAGCACAAAGGTTGAATTTTGCTGGCAATTGCACAGCTGTCTTGCCTTCGTTCTGAAAGCAAGTAACCCAACTTTGGCAAGTGGGACCTGGGATGGAAAATTGCTGGCAGCAGCCAGTTATGAAGATGCTTGGTGGAACGGCATTCACATTAAGGATTTCAGTCTGGCTGAAACATCAAAATGGCTATTCGGCTAATAGCTCTTAAAAGAAAGGCGAAGGAGATTGGCTAGGCAGCCATCTAGCTCCAGTGGCTGGGACGGTATCACTGAGTACCCTTGTATCCTCTTGACTGCCAAAGTGTAGTCAGGATAATAGACGGCAGGAAGACAGAAGAAAGGAAGGAAAGAAAGAAGAAAAAAAGTGTCTGGACATTATTAGACAAACCAGAGTCTCCAAGAACAACATATTTTACGTGATGAGTGCCTCACTGTCTCACCTTTTCCAGCGCTTTTTGCGAAGTGCTCGGCTCTTCCATTTCCAAGTGGCTGGAATCGGATAAAATGTTGGCTGCGGTAATGCTGTTGTCTGAATCCTCATTCTGAAGGGATGCTCGCTGCTCAGAGCTTTTAGTTTGAGTGTTGTGTATTTTAACACCTCTCTTTGAAAACAGGCTGCACAAGGGAAAGGGGACACAACAAACATGAAAATGTCATTGCATTCTAGAGAAACTGTTAAAAAAAATTAAACTAGAATGAAGGTATATTGATGATGTGAGTACCAGGAGTTTGATGTTCGCCACATTTGACCTGTGAGAAATTAATAGTGGCACACTCATACCAAGAGCTCGCATTACTAGTATTGAACACCGTTACATTGTCTCATCGTTAGGGAGTATATGAATAGGTTACAATGTTTGCATATTCCAATGGCACAAGAATCTGGACTTTTTGCAGTGTTTGTTCAACTTGCTATCAACCTCAATCTCATGAAAGGCAAAATGTGGATTTGAATACCCACAGGGTGGAAAATTTCCCCCAACCTGGCCACATGCTAATGTGTATGTAATTTCATCCCAAAAGCTGCAGTTTATTAAAAATAAAACGTAAAACAAAGTAACACCATTGATAATTGATAGAAAACTGTATACAACACTTTGTAAGGTAGGACAGTGTACTCTGAATTTGGCCTTCAGTATATTGGTACTGCAAACATTAGGATTTCTATTCAGCAATTTGCATTTATATTGCATGATTTACATTGAAAATTTTCCAAAACTCCCAAAAGAAGTACAGCAGATGGCATGATAAATAAATTCCCACACTGAAAATCCCGATTGTTGGTATATTAAGCATTAAATAGTACAGGGAGCAAGAGCAGATGGCTGCTGAAATGTGAGATTGCACAATAATGCCGCAATGTTGATTGCCTGCACTTCGAGAATCACAATTAAGCCACGGAAGCCTAAATCACATCCATGTAACATCCACACTCATGTAAAGAGAAGATATCCTAGGAAGTGAATAAGTGTTTCCCTTCTCTTTCTTGGTTTCTATATAACAATAGTCACATGTCACAGTCCAGATCACTGCAAGGCACAACACAGCAACAAGGCATGGTTTTGCTTCTCTGAAACTCTACACGGGTAGGTGGTGGAAAATCTGACTTTGCTGAGTTCTGGTCAGTCCTTACCTATTGAACAGAAATATAAGATAATATCCCCAACTCAGGAAAATTATCAAAAACAATAACTTTGAAGTCTTTACACATGTATGCACAACAACACAAACACATACTTTCACGTCACCCACATGGAAAGAGATTTGAGTTTTATAGACAATAGGTGCTGGAGTAGGCCATTCGGCCCTTCGAGCCAGCACCACCATTCATTATGATCATGGCTGATCATCCACAATCAGTATCCTGTTCCTGCCTTATCCCCATAACCCTTGATTCCACTATCTTTAACAGCTCTGTTTATCTCTTTCTTGAAAGCATCCAGAGAGTTGGCCTCCACTGCCTTCTGGGGCAGAGCATTCCATATATCCACCACTCTCTGGGTGAAGAAGTTTTTCCTCAACTCTGTTCTAAATGGCCTTCCCCTCATTTTTAAACTGTGTCCTCTGGTCCTGGACTCACCCATCAGCGGAAACATGCTTCCTGCCTCCACAGTGTCCAATCCCTTAATAATCTTATACGTCTCAATCAGATCCCCTCTCATCCTTCTAAACTCAAGTCTCCAAGACCAGTCGCTCCAATCTTTCAACATATAATAGTCCCGCCATTCTGGGAATTGACCTTGTGAACCTACGCTGCACTCCCTCAATAGCAAGAATGTCCTTCCTCAAATTGGGAGACCAAAACTGCACACAATACTCCAGGTGCGGTCTCACCAGGGCCCTGTACAGCTGCAGAAGGATCTCTTTGCTCCTGTACTCAATTCCTCTTGTTATGAAGGCCAGCATGCTATTAGCTTTCTTCACTACCTGCTGTACCTGCATGCTTGCTTTCATTGACTGATGTACAAGAACGCCTGGATCTCGTGTGCTTCTCCTTTACCTAACTTGACTCCATTGAGACAGTAATTTTGAGGTGGAGCTTCAAATGTGAGAAGCATGGCTGATAATTTTTCAACAGAAGATATTTCTGCTGCCTGCTGGCCCACAAAGTAGAACACAAATCTGATTTTTCACTCAAAATCGTTAAACATTGCTAGTTTTCATTATACAGGCCCACAAATATGCAAATTTAATTCACTGTAACACCTTTTTTGCTTACTTGTCTCTCATAAACAAATTTATTCCGGTGAAATTTAGCCATGGTGCAGAAACTTCTCTGGATAAATGAGAATCACTAGGCAATACCAAGCTCATCACAGGTCCACATTCTACACTCATGGTCATAGCAAAGAATCTCTATCAATCAGTCTACACTAGACACATGCACGAGGTGAGAATAACAGCACCACTCCTTGCATCATCTCAAATTACTCGAACAGTTACTAAAAAATCTCACTCCAATGAAGCAATAATGACCACACATCAAATGTCTCTATTTGTCAAGGAACAGATGTAATTACCTTTCTGTCCATTCATCCCAATAATAAAGGAAATAATGAGATATTTGCGTTGCTTAACATGGGATACTTACCAGCTGAGGCGTTTAAACACACTCTTTTTGGGCTTTGGCGGTTTCTCGAGTTCAGAGGAGCTGCAGGGTGGCAAATAAACATTTTCAGACAAGATTCATTTAAAAAGAATCAGATGCTTTTGTTCAATATTCTTATTATTTATGGCAAAATCAATCATTTACATAGATTTGAAATTGCAGAATGATAATTTTGTTTGCAAAAGGCACGTGATTTCAGGCAGGAGAACACTTAACATTACTTTGACTAATGAGCGACAAAAGTTCTCACTGTAGGCACATCGATCTTTTCTGCTTTATGAACAGCAGATCAAGACAATAAGAGTTCTGAAGAAATGTCACCAGACCCGAAGGATAACTCTGCTTTCTTTCCACAGATGCTGCCAGACCTGCTGAATGTTTTCAGCAATTTCTCTTTGTGTTTTTGATTCCCAGCATCTGCGGTTCCTTTGCGTAATTTTTTACCAAGATTATAACCCCCTCAGTCTTTTTGCAGAACACGTGGAATTGAACAAAATGGTCGAATTTCTACAGCAGGAACAGAAAAAATTAACAAGGACTGGGCTTGAAAAAAGTTAACTGGAAAACATGAGAATCAAACTTCCAGTGCCGAAGGTGATACATTAGGTTGTAAAGTTATACAGGAGTTTCTCTGGGCCTCATCCACACTGTCATGTGAATGTACAGACAATGTCAAACAATGAAAGGTAGTCATGAATCAGTCACTTCAGGTGACTAAAACACCACATGCCACATCTCGGAGGTAGTAAAATGAGGAGTATATCTCTTGACCAGACTTTCTGTTGCTGATATTTTCAGACAAACTGTCCGAAAATCAACTAAACTATCCGAGAAGTCCAAAAGAACTTTAAATATAACTTATGATCCATGCAAAGTGAATTTCGGTAACATTTTGTAATTACTGTTATAAATAAATACCATGTTTGACGTTGGCCCAATACTGACTGTGCCACTGATGGAACTGACGATAATGCCAGGTGCTTGCTGCACATGGGCATCCATAGCCTGAGGATGGGCTTAATAGTGAGCTTTGATTTTCAAAGCAGGAATGTAAATTGCTACATCACGTACATTTTATATAAGAACTTCGGTCCACCAATTTATGAAGAAGCAAACTGTTTTCAAACAATGTAATTATTACAAAGCCTGCTCTGTCAAAACTAAAAAATAGTTTCAGTGATCTATAATCTGGTTCCTTAATCAACTCTGGTCCAGGAATGGCAAAGTGTTTTGTTTTTCAGTTGGAGATTATTTTTGGTTGCATTATTAAAAATATACTGTGGCTATTTCGAGATGAGGGAATGATGTTTTTAGGCAACCATTGAAAGATACTTTAAAATGCTGGCCAATTGTGTAGGGTTATTGTTAATTTTATGTTAGTAATAGGATTATGTATTTGAAAAGAAATTGGAAGGTAAAGAAACATTTCTCAAAACTGGTACAATTTACATCTGGATTTGTAGGTGCACCCACAATAGGAGCTCTTGGACATGTTGCTAAAATTGGTCACTCATCAAGTTTTTTGCATTTTCCTGCAATCATTGGCTTAGTGGTAGTATACTCTGCATTATTATATACCTTTGAAATGCATTTTGATGCACTACAACAGAATTGATTCATTGAGCAACTGGCTTTATCCTCATAGGTCAGAATTCATTGTCAAAACTTTGAAACCAAGGAAAAGGAAGACAGTAAGTAAACTGGCAGCTCACTAGCATTAAACAGCAATTATAACTAGAGAAGATTTCACACACAACCCTTAACTGTTTTACCTGCACACTCCTACAATACCAGTTACGTACTCGCTATCCTCACTTAAGTATTGTTGCAGAAAGAACAAGTCTAGAAAATTCTCGTTTGGACGAAGGGTGTAAGATGAGCAAGCAAACTGCAGGGATTTGATACCCAAAATTATTTCATATTCCTGAAAGAACACAAATAAATAATGAGCTGTTAAAGCAAGTTTAAACTGCTATAATTGCTCCTGCTAAATCCGAGTCCATGGTATTTTGAACAGCATCGATAACTTTATTCAAAGTGCATAGTACATCATGTCACAAAAATATTTCTGCTTTGGAAATAAATGACACGAACGTGATTTTTGAAGGAGATATTTCTGTACAAATTATCCAGGATGGTTTCAGGACACTAACTCCCAAAACAGTGCTTCAAAGATGGATTATTTTTAAAAATGATTCATTTAAGAACCATAAGCTGATTTAGGGTGAAGACAAGAAATGTTATGAAAGATCATTCATCCATGCAAAAGGAAGTCTGCCAAGTACAAAATAAGTGGCTGATCTATAGTAACTGATACCAAGACAGACGGTGAAAATGTTGAGTTAATTTTTCAAGGTTGCACCACCATGAAATTGAATGGACCATGAGCAGCTCGAAGTTACTGGACTATTTTCTTTCAACCACAGTGGCTTCTTGGTTGAATCTTGTCACAATTTGACATGTAAAAAGGGGCAGACCTTTCTAAGTCAAACTCTGACAACATGTTACTGCCAAGTTGTAAAGTGCCAGCCAGTTTTCAACAGGTCAGTGAAAAGAAACACTTCACTACATCCACATCAGCCACGACAAATGGCGGGCCATTTGACAGATTACATTCCGAGCTGGTGAATTGGAGTCACACAGCGTTGGATGCCTATTTTACCACCCAGCTGATTTTACATCACATAGCCCAGTTTGGCAAATTCAGCATCAGCTGCTTCTGATCGGAACCTATTCTATTCATAGGGACCTCAAGTTACAGCTCTGTAAGCAAGAATTCATTGTTTGCCATAAGGTCAAATTCCTCTCAAATTCATATTCTCAGGTTGCCTGCTGAATGTTGCAGTACAAGATGAAAATACAATCTGAGTGGGTTATCTCTGGGTGCTCTGGTTTCCTCCCAAGGTCCAAAGATGTGCATGTTAGGTGGATTGCCCATGCTAAATTGCCCGTAGTGCCCAGGGATATTTAGCTTCAGTGAGTTAGACATGGGGAATGGGTCTGGGTGGGACCCTCTTCAGAGTGGCCCTATGAACTTGTTGGGCCGCATGGCCTGTTTCCACACTATAGGGATTTGATGATACCCTCAACAGTAGCCATGACAACAGGGATGTTTGAGAATTTGGTATTACCAAATTCAGAAATATGGAGTAAAACATACTGCCCAGTCAGTGAGAATCCAAACAGGTGCACTCCCTCAATTTCTGACATCCCATGATGAAATGATGCCTCTCATATAAAGGAAAATACTAATATGGAGAGATTGTTTACCCAGTGTCTTCAATAATGAAATAGCTTCCATGACACTGAGATTATTTGAACAACATCTTCATTCACATAACGCCTAGCATATCCTGTACATGGCTGTGACTGTTCAAAGGTAAATTGCAGCACATTAGCAGCGCAAAAGCAGTCTATTTGACTGAACTGCTCCATGCTGATCTATACACCTCTCCCACCTTGCTTCAAACTCTAAATATGCCGTTGTGTCCTTTCTGACATCTAACTTTCTCTCAAATACATCTGTGCTCATCCTCTCAACGAGTCCTGGTAGCAGCAGCTTCTGCATTCTGGCTGCTCTGAGCAACAAAGCATCTCCTTAATTCTTTATTGGATTTATTAGTGACCATATACATTTAGGATGCTGTTGGGGACTCCCCCTACACCCCCATCAAGCAAATAAAGCAGCACAAGATTGAAAAGCATGCTTTTCCCCTTTCATACAATTCCAAACATTTTGTACAGTGCAATTTTCAGTACTAACTTTTTGTCTCTTGTCAAAGTTGATCAAGCCATTCTGTAAGAGATAGACAAGGACTAAGAAAATTAATTCAAATGTACAAAGGTCAAACAGTACTACAAGATCATGAAATTTAAAAGATCAGAAGTGAAATACAAGCTCTGTAAACTTGGTTCCGTTTTAGTATATCGTCAAAGGCCAATCACAAATGATCTATCATACCACCAGGTCATATCTTGGACACTACATAGAGTCCTTTGCTCCAGTCAAGTAGATCAGTACCAAGCTGAAGACATTCTCAGCTGTTCAACTGCTCAATAGGCAGTGACATCCAGGTAACCAATTTACCTGTACAGAATAAAAATGATGTGCAATTTATCCAACCTTTTGAAAAACTAAACCCATATTCAATTAACTGCAAAGTGATTTGCATGTTCCTTTGTTTACAAATTGTTTGATTCACAGCACAAAGCATCAAATTATTCTGATTGGGATTATTAATCAAGCTCATTCATTTTTTTATTGCTTTGATTCTCATCTACAAGCAGCTTGCAATGAAACCATAATAATAGCGCTCATCAGCAAATAAGGAATCCAAATCTTGTAAGAGAGACTTACTGAATGGTAATTCGGGAAAGCCGAATCCAGCGCTGAAAATTCTGTTAAGAAAGTTCCCAGGTACGGCACAATTCCCTGAACAATATCCTGGAAAAAGAGAGGTGAATTTGTTTAATCCATTGTGAACTCATTGTCCTATTTCTCAAAATTACTACTCCATGTCTTATTTATTCCCTTGATCATACAACTAAATCTATTTAGAATCAAAATTTAGGACTCAAAATTTTAGACAGTTATACAGTGGAATGCAAAGTTAGATCTATAAAGGCCAGGCAAGTTCAACGTTTGATCCCTGATCTGTGAACTGGAAACCAAACTCAATATTTGTGTAACCTCATCATTTGGAGATTGGAAATGTTCTACGTAGTGTGCAATTTCGCTTGAAGATAAAAACAATTTACCTCACCAGATCTCCAAAACTTTGTCTCAACAAGTTTAAATGTCATTTTTTTTCTAAACTCAAGAATATAATTCTTCTCAATGTCTTTTCATAGGACACCTCTCTTACCCAAAGAAATAATTTAATGGTCTCAGACGGTGGGTTGGTTAAGAACCTAACAGCCTAGGAGATCTATCGGAATTGGCAAATTGGAACCAATATTGGGTTTGTGGCAGGAAGTAAATGCGATTTTTGAGGGGCTTTTCGGCAACTTGATGCTTTCATCCAGCAGCATACCACAGGACACAGTAATAGTTCTTACTGTGCGTACATTAATGTTGAAGGCACGAAAGCTCCAAGTATGAACAGCCGGTTCACAGATGACACAAGAATTGGACGGTTGTAAACAGCAAAAAGCCTTAGTCTCTCGGGTTACACATATGGGCTGGTTAGAAGGCTTGAACAGAGGCAAATAGAATTCAATCCAGAAAAGTGTGAGGTGAAGCATTTTGGGAGTCTAATAAGTCAGGACAATATATGTTCAATGAGATAATAAGGTGTGGAGCTGGATGAACACAGCAGGCCAGGCAGCATCAGAGGAGCAGGAAAGTTGATGTTTTGGGTCTGGATGACAGAGGATCAGAAGGACCTTGGTGTGTGCATAAACATATTCTTGAAGGCAGGAGGACCTGTGGATAAGTTGATAAAATATTGGATACTTGCCTGAATATAAGAGCAAAGAAGTAATGATGGAACTGTAAATAACATTAGTTGAGCCACAGCTGGAACAATGTGTGCCGAGAAACGAAGGCATTTTGCTACTTACTACCGCTCCAATTCTTGTGTCATCTGTGAACCTGCTGTTCATACTTGGAGCTTTTGTGTCTTGAACATTAATGTACTCACAGCAAGAACTATTGCGGTGCCCTGCACCATTGCCAAAGCACATTTGTGTAAGATGCTGCAAGATTAGCAAACCATGCACTGTCATTCACTGCATAATCTGGGAGAAAGCTTTATGGAAGTTATACAACTGTCCAATCATGAACTCACATTTTCCCCTGTATACTTACAGAATTTTGCACCACAAAAACAATCATCACGCAGAGCACACATTTTTGATTATAAAAGCAAACCTACTTTTAGATTCAATCTAGATCAGAAAAATATGTTGAAATTCTGCACAGTGCACCAATCACAACACACAATAAACAAAGTGTGACAGCAGGGCAGTAGAAATTCTGGGGCAAACATCTGGAAAGCAATGTAAAAAGATCGTTCACTGCAACTGGAACATTGAGCAGTTTGAAACATGGAGTGTCTGTCAAACTGACAACATGCTAGCATGATTACTGCATTTCTCCCTCTTCAAATACCAGCTTAAAAATGCTTCAATTCCATCTAAGAATGATTTAGAGAATAAGAAAACTTTGACAATTTTCTGAGCTGGACAACTAGTTTGGTAAAGTGGCACCAAAATATTTATATCTGACCAATTATTTTGTTCTTTTATCAAATTCAGGAGCAAAATGAGTGGACAAAGAGCATGATAAAAGGAGTGAGGAGGAATGGCTAGAAACTTGTCAGTTTTCGTCCAAGCTAGTTGAAACTAGATAGTTGATGTCTGAAATACTGAACAAACAAAGAGATATGAATATCTCTCCATTCCGACGCAGCAAATAGTCCTTACTGCGGAGAACAATAAAAGGAAAACATGGTAATTGAGTAAAAACACTTATGAGAACCAGTTAAATCTCTTAATGTTTTTATTAATTACAAGGCCCTTGAAGTGTACAAAGCAAAAGAAAAAGAAATTGGCACATATCGCACTTTAGACATTGCTTCAGTTCAAATTTCCAAGATAATGAACACTGAGAAAGATAATCTATGAAGGCTGCATCACTGCAGTATAACCACATTTGATGTTGATTAAAATGTTAACTGCAATATCATCAGCAATTACAAGAATCATGGCAAAACAATCTTGGAAGACTTGAGCCAAGCCAGACCACCTGGACTGCAATACATATATTCCTGTTGCAGTATTGATTGACAGAATCTGTACGCATTCAGTCACCAACTGAGTTCATTGCAGATATTTTACTATAAACTGTTGATCATGCCCTGAATATAGTCACACTGGGCCAAGTGCAACACCTTACCTCCATTAGCAGCTCTCTACTTGCCATAAAGTTATCTTCTTCATTGTTTGAAAGGTCTTCAAATGTTATCTTACTGCTCCTAGTCAAGAGAATGAGACAAATTACTCTTGACAGAATAGAGTCAAGATAACAAACAGCTGATACGGAATCTGACAAATAAGCAAGTAATACAGACAGTGAATGGCAGTGAAGCATTTTTACAGTAAGTATAGTTATTTTAGCCAAATTGTTCAGAAATGTTTTGGCAATCTCTGGGGCAGGTAGAACTTGAACCCTGATTGTTGAAACCCAGGGATGGGGATACTGCCATTGTGCCGCAAAAGCTCTTGAGTGCAGTCGTTTTGGTGAATCTCATTGTAGCAAGAGAGATTTCATTCCCAAGCTGCCTACAAAAAACAACCATGATCAAATGGTCTGAGGCACACGAACATAAACTACAGGTGTGCACTTCAAAGTGTTATAGAGTGCTTTCTTGGGAGATTAAAATAATTGTTGTCTTTGTATTTTAGCATCCCACACAAACCTCTGGCTTATATCACCCCATCACAGCATATCCACAGGAAACTGTGTTACGTTCCATCCAACAGCAGATCAGTTTTGGAACACGATAGTTAAATATTTCAAGTTGCCAAACAGTTTTCTTTTTCCACTTAAACAAATTAACTCTTCGCTCCTTCGTGAAAGAATGAAAGATTCTGCCAATTAGCCAATTGTTAGGATTGCACTGTAGTGCCTCTGGTAATCCTGTTAATGCACCGAGTGTGTGAAGATCACTTGTGCAAGTAAACCTGGAGGTCAAACCTGCAATTTCCTACCTCATACTTATCAAATAAAAATTACATGGCTCTTTCTGAACAATGACTTACTTTGACACGGCTGCCCAAGTCTTCTTCAAATTGAACACACTATTCGATTGCAATGCAGTGGTAATTGCATGCACTGACGAGAAATTCTGCAAAGTCCTACATTCCTGTCAGAGAAAAAAAGCCGTGAGTTCTGTGGAAAAAGCAGTGACTCCCCATTACCCAACACCTCAGACTTTTTAAAAAGGTTCTATCAGAAAAATGTTAGCTGAGAAAATAACAACATTAACAAACAAACTTTTTGAGGGAAAGAATTCCATGATTCTTGGCAACTCAAACCTTGATATTTGTTTTGTATCCCTCTGAGACAACCTCTTCAGTTCCCTTGCTGCCAGCCTGTGACTGGTTAGATATGATTACTGACACCAAAGGAGAGCTCAAAAAGAGTAGGATTGAGACATGGACATCTGAGTGGTAGAAGTGGCGAAGGTAGGGGGGTGGAGGCGGGGTAATCATCTTTGGTATATCCATCACATTTAGCTCATAAATGAATTTTAGGTTGTATTATCTGACAGAATAGGAGGGCAGGACCAGTCACGTGAGATACTCATTCGAGGGAAAACAAACAAATCAGGAAATTGGGTCTACTTTTATGAGTCACTACGTTATTGATACTGAGTTAACTAATCTTACATAGATTAGCAGCTGAATGTCCTTCATCTGTTTCCACCACCCCCCCAACCTGTTGGAGGCAGGGAGAAAACTGGATCAAATCAAACCTCCCAAATGTGTACTTTGGGTTGTGGTGGAGACGAGGAGGAAGCCTGCGAGTGTTTGTTATCAGGTCTCAAAGCCACTTCTGCTTGGGGAGGAAGGCCAGGGAGGGGCAGGGTGATCACACCATTTGGGATTTCTTTGGAGGTGCGTCAATTGGCATAATCATAAGTGCCTTATCTGATTAAGGCCAGCAGGTAGGTTCTCAAGCCCAGAGTCTTCCGGCTTCAGGGAAATAAAGCTGCTGCAGTAAAATGGAAGTAATGGAGGGCACTTCAACATGGAAGCCACTCCTTGTCAACTATTGTAAAAACTCAAAATCAGAACTAGAAAAGTCAGCCAAGTGATCAAGTGATTCCTCTTCAGAATAGCCTTTGATAGTGCCAGTGGATATGTCAGGAACTCTTTCATCCATGTCTACGACTGGGTGTCAGCCTACATTCGGTTGAACTGCTCCATATTGTAAAACTGGAGACAGACTTTCAAATCCCCATCAAGGTCCCATTAATGCCTCAAGACTCTTAACGAGTCAAAACTGATGCAGGCAGTGTTGCCAAGACCCAAACCAGACTTCTCTAAATTAGCTGGCAACAGAATTATTGTGAACTTTCATTCCAAACCTTACTAATGAATGAATATTTTGTTGTCACGTGTATACGGGAAAATACATTGAAAGTACAGTTTTGTTGCAAAATCCAGTGCAATTTAGGATTACAAAATCAGTAAGAATCAATTACTTCCTTTACTTAATTAGTTAATTACTCGGTTCCTATCCTGATCCTTTCCAAATGTACGAGTGGGAATGCCACATGTTGGCGACAAGTACAAACCTGGTATCAGATCTGACAGCCCTTCCTCACTCTTTTACCGATTGCTGACTAACATGCTGAGACAAATTCCTTTGGCAAACACATAAGAAACAGACAACCAGGCAAGTTACTGAAGTGCCGTCATGTAGGCATACAGAATGCAGAACATTGGGAATAAAATGTACACTGTTTCGTAGACTGATTACAGCTTGGAAGGGAGGCAAATAACACTATGTAATGCCCAATAACTAACTTCATTTTTGAAGGGCCAGTAAAAATCTGAAATCAGT
Source organism: Stegostoma tigrinum (assembly GCF_030684315.1). NCBI lineage: Eukaryota > Metazoa > Chordata > Chondrichthyes > Orectolobiformes > Stegostomatidae > Stegostoma > Stegostoma tigrinum. Next base: position 305,740 of record NW_026728814.1, read on the forward strand.
TTGCCTTTTTTATCCACATAAATATTTTTGATGAGAAAAAAATACATTAATACTTCAATGCAACTGTAAACTGAGGCAAGAACTATTAGCAGCCAGCACTACAGAAATTATGAATGCTAGGATTTTCCATGAAGCATTCAACTCTTATTCAGAAAAGTATTCTGCTTGCCAGTTCAAGAGGCTTTCAAACCTTGGACATATCAACACATAGTGTTAATGGCTTGCTCTCTTCCACCATGGTTGTTTCATGCACTGTGGACTTTAACATGTCACAAAGGCTAAAAACCAATAAAGAATAGTGTACCTGGGCAACATCAATCCATTTCTCAATGATTTTAGCCCTCTGCCGTGGTTTCAGCTGTTGAGGTCTTAATATGGTGCTGGTGACACATTTTGTAACATTATTGAACTGTGTAATGGTGGCCTGGACGGTTGATACCAGATGCTGTTTTTCTTCCTTCCCTCGTTGAGACCAGATGGACCCTAAACATTGGCTGGGCACAAGTTTCCGAAAAAGATCCTGATCAAAAATAAAAAGGAAACAAAGGGTAAAGGTATCAGTCGTGCCATGTTTTTAGCAATGAACGACAAACAAGATTTGTCCGTCCATGGGTACATTCGTCCTGCTAGTTTGCAATTGTACATTAAAACTGCGTGCTATATTGTCAACGACTGGCTACATAATACTCACATTGATGCACAAGCGCACATTGGCTATTCAGACAGATCAAAACCCTCGAATTTTCAGTCATCTGCTTCCTATTTGTAGGTTAGATTTAAAATCACTGGTTATCTCCACCCAACTCCGACTGGGCTCCACGCACACCATCATGCATGGCTCTGCTGGCAATAGTCACTGCTACAGATGCTCAGCCCTGGTGGCCCACAGGCTAGACAGGCTGGGCATCAGTATAGCGGCCCTGCATCATGTCTACTTCTCGCACCAAGGCAGGTTGACAGAACACAATGGCAGCCCGGCCCTCTGTTGGTTCAACAGATCTCAATGTCAACACTTCCCCACTGTTGGTTTCATGCTGAACACGAATATTGCCAAACGTCCAAGCTTGTCAACTGGCCATTCAGATTACATTGTGTCCTTCTGTCTCCCTCTTCAAGATGAGCAACTCCCATCAACAATTATGCCCCAACAGTGAAAGTTAACACAACCGGCAAATAGTTCCTTCAGATCCCCGTAAACTCATTCAGAATGGAGAAATTTGTCAGTCTCGTCACTTTCAAAGCCAGAGTTGGCTGTGACAGGCTGCAGTAGAAAGGAGTGCTCAGAAACCATCGAGTGGGAAACTGTTGCATGTTTATGCAAGCATGGTGGGCTCTCACTTTTAACAGTCTGATCACGTCACAATGATGTCATCGATCATTTCTGGCAAGGAATAGCTTAGGGTAACCCTGCTGCCTCGACAGCAAACTACATAATAAAACTCCTGCTGTTTAATGCTTCAGCCCCCTGGACCTGTGCGGTAAAGGAAAAAAAAAAAGAACTGGCAATGAGGATCAAAAAAAACCGCTTTGAGATTCATCAGGTCAAACCACTGATTTGAAAAAAGACTCTCAGCCCTCACTGCAGATCTCTATGATTCAACAAAAGAAAAGCAGCTACATTCCTCGACAGACACCCAACGAGGTTGCTGCCCACCAAAAATGGCTGCTGTCATCATTATGTCACATGATTAGACTCTAAATGCCAGTCGGTATATACATACACATATGCAACAGAAACTGCAGTGAAAACAGACAGTTACCTTTGGAACTCTGTGCAGAAAAGCAGCTGCCCCTCAACAAACTGAGATAACAAAGTGTGGAGTTGGAGGAACACAGCAGGCCAAGCAGCATCTTAGGAGCAACTGTGCTCACCCAGCTCTGCACTTTGTTATCTCGGGTTCTTCAGCATCTGCAGTTCCCATTATCTCTTATCCCATAACCAAAACCAACTTTTGACAAAGTGGTCACTTCCAGATGAGATCGCTGCACCCCTGTTCTGAACACTAACATATGCTTGGGATTTTTGAGACCTAGAGGACTACTTACATTCTAGAGTCACACCCAATGCTGACATACAGACCACTGAACTTCCACTTCAAGCCTAAGCCTATGACCAGACTTTGACATAACTCAAATTTTGATTCAGCAACTACGAGTCTCATTTTTTAGAGGTAGACATCAAGCCACCTTGCAGACAAGACTGGAATACCCTGTGGCTGATTCCACTCCAGAAGATTCTGGGAAAACAACAAAATTGCCATCCTGGATACTTCAAACAAAATCAGTGGACTCTTGAAGAAACAGTGACTGTTATGATGAAACAATTAAACTTTTACCCTGAAATACTATTCATTTTGTAAAGGTTCAACACTAAGTTACAAAGGATTTTCAGTGCTCTCTCAGGTCACTTATTTCACATGACGTTCATTCAAAACAAATGACAAGTGCTGAAGTATTAGTTGGCAGGTATTTCAAGCGAGATACTGAAGTTACACGTCAAACAACACATTTTAACATCTTGGAAGACTGCATTTTGAAGGGAATTCAGTTATAACGACTGGTGGAGCAGTAATAGCATTAAACAACACAGAGAGATTCAGATGCCTACTGCTGACTGAAATATCTTATTCAGAATGACTGGGCCCCAGATTCCTGTTTACTCACAGCATCCATAAAAGTCAGCTGCTCTGCAATGAAGCGTGATGGGTAGGACAGGAGCTTTTCGTCAACTTGTTCGATGGTTTGGTCGTGTTCTTCTCCAATATAGAATCTAACTCTTCTACGGTAGCCTTCTGTGCAAGTGAAGATAGACATTTATTTTGTGCCCAAAGTTCACATTGCTCTAAAATATCTCACAAACTTGTGAATAGAAGTCATGCATTGGTTTACAATAGTTATCTAATATTCATACTTCTAAATCTAGATTTGGTGAAATTAATATGATATTGCACTGAAATCCTCTTGTTGGGAGCATCTCAATTGCAAAAGAAATTGTATTTAATGACAGATTCCCATCCCAATTTCTAGCTTTAGGAAATCTTCCGAATCACAATCTATTGTTTCACAATAACTTGCAAACTTATTACATCAGATTATAAAATAAAATGTCATTGACGGCAACAGTTCAAAAGGAAATTGTCCAGAAAGTCGTATTACATGCTGCTGGGTCTTAGCGGACCATATTAGAGTATCAAATCTATGCAGAATTTGGTCTTGTACATCACGTAGTACAGGGGTAATCATTCAGCAATAATTTTAATTAACTTCGTTTACCCAAAAATTTGGAAGTAATTTTGAAGCTTGTCAAAGGAAACCAAAATGAACTAAATCCTGAGACAGAGGGGCAAGCCGCACACAAACTTGTAGGGAGGCACCCTGAATTAAAACCACATTTTTGCAACATAATTATAAATCTTACTGAACATCTCTTTCTCCGCTGTTTCCTCCACCAAAAACCGACTCAGGAGTTTCTGGGCCCGATGTTCAGCATCTGACCCCGGCACTGTCTGGTTCAAGTAGCAAAGTACCTTCCGGAGACAAGAGTAAGTTGGAACTTGACGAAAGTCTTCGGCAGACTCCTCCAGCCAGATTTCAAGAATTTCAGGTATAGCACTGGAAATAAAGTCAGAGTTTATATCTGTTTATCAGGGAAGCAAAACGTGTGGGAAAAAAGCTTCTAATTCTACAAATGTAAATGCAATAGATTAAAGTTGGAATATGGGGTCATCGTGCTCACACAGGAGATGAGCTGCCATCTTGAGCTGCTGCAGTGCACATGGCAATGGTGATCCTGCTGTGCCATCAGAGGGGGGCTGTGTGGCACTTTGACCCAATGATGAAGAAATGACTGTCCAAGTTCGAATTACGCTGGCCATGGATGGAAACTGCAAGTTGGCCATGTTTCCAAGTTTTCTTCCAGGTAGATTGCACAAGTAAGCTTAAGGCTCACGTATAAAGTGATTTCACATGGGTCTGAGGTTACTTATTACACCAGCAGGACCTCTTGGTGTTTAGAGTTTGCTAGTAAAGAGAAAGTGAGCTTTGACAAAAAATCTTCTTTATAAAAGTCAAATGGGACAAATCAGATGAACAAAGAAAAACACAAGGATAATGATGATTTGTTTGGCTTTGTTCTGGGAGTTGCATTGCCAGCAGTTGGATACCTCGGTAACATGGATAAATTGGGTCCAGCTGAGGATGAATAATGAAATACTCCAACATAGTCAGCTTTCAATTCACTTATTTTAACTGCCTGCCTGGCTAATACTGAGAGGCCACGTAGCATTATTTCACAGGTAAATCAATGGTTACTTTTTTGCAACAAGACGTCAGCGGCACAGAGAAGTCATCACACCACTGAAATCGAACCCTTTGCACAGAAAAACTCCCCAGGGCACTTCACAGCAGATTAACCATTCAAAAACTGACAAAGGAGGAGATATTCAAACAGGTGTCCAAACATTTGGTCATAGTGACTCTTCATGAGTTTCTTAAAGGCGAGAGATGGTGATGTCTAGAGGAAGAAACTATACATCTGCAGGAAGAAGCACTAACGGTGGTGGGCTGATGAAAAAAATAAGAAGTACACAGCACACTGGACGTGGCAGAACAGAAATGTACCAGGCAAAGTTTGGGACTTAAAATAATTCCAGACAAAAGCAAAATAAGAACGTGAAAGGATGTGAACACAAGAATTGAAAGTTTTTTTCGAAAAAAAATCTAAAGTTCAGACATTGGTCAACCGAGAGACAACGTGGGCCAGCATGGACTGAGTTGCAGCTATGGTCTATGATGCAATAGGCAGAAGAAACCTTTGATGTTCCAAAGACTCCAAAAAGTAAACATTTGTTTGATTGGCATCCCCAATTTACATGGAATATTTTACACTGAAAGTGCTGTTCTAGTTTTTAATTTGGAATTTCCTTATCTGCAGCCCTACACTGAAACAGATGATCACTTATTTGAGTCCGTTCATAATAGATCATTACAGCACAGAAATTATATGATGTGAAACATTACACACAGACATTGGGGCTTCACTCAGACTTTAACAGCTCCATTCCTGTTAAACAGTGGTTGGTGTAGGAAGTGCTAGGCAGCCATAGTGCCATATGCAGCAATAGCCTCTTGTTGTTTGAGAAAGATATACGACTTAGAAATAGTTTACACTGGAGGGACTATTTTGACTTCATCTGCTTTCAGGTCAGTTGGCATAGGTCGTACTCTTTTGCAATGATTCAAAAACACAGCTGGCCCACACTGCTAAGATGCTGAATGATATTAACTAGTGAACATGGCAAATTATGAAATGAAGTGACTCATTTTTGGAAATGTCAAGAGATTGTTTTTCAGTGAGGTCAGAAGAATTATGAAAAGCTTGATAAAAGGTGAAGTTTTTAATCAGCTTTTTAAAAAATGGAAAAAAGCATACTGTGCATTTCAGATTTTAGAGTCTAAACAGCTGAAGCCATGGCTGGTAACAACAGGACAAACATAATCTGGGATAGGCAAAAAAGTGAAACTGGACAGGAAAAAAGAGAAACGCCTGAAGTGGACACAAGGAAATTGCAGAGATGGAGGGACAAGGCTGTGGAAATGTTATTTGTTATGTTACCTCTCGGAAACAGTGACTAACTGAAACACACTGGAAATGTGACTTAAGGAAGTTGCCTGGGCTCATTTGGTCCTGAATCTTTCAGAAATGCTTCGATCACATTACAAACACTCGAACAGTAACCCTCCAAAAATATATAGAAAGAAAAATCAATTCAAAAGATCACAAAACCAAAAAATTCCATATCCTACTGAAAGCCTTCGTGGCTGGGAAATAGGTTGCTGAGCTAAAGAGCCTCTACCCTGCTGACAATATGGTAGAACTTAATTAGTACTGTGCAGAGTCCAAAATTTGACCCAAAACACTTTTCTGTCGTCCCACTAGAATTAAAGTCTCTGTTTCCAATAGATTCATTAACAAGTTACTACATCCCTACCGAGTAATCTGAAACCTCTAATCAGCTGCAGTGTACAACATCATTTCATTTAATTACTCATTATCATCCTTCCACCATCTAAAAGGATCATTTCCGAAAGCGAGCACAACATAAACTTAGATTGCAATGGCACTGGAGAGAAGTGTATTCTTAAAGTATTAGAGTCTTCCAGAATTGAAATAATTATGTACAGGTGCACTTTTGTCTTTCTTTTCAATTCTGGCCACTTGCGCATCTGAGATTAATTGTTTCATCGATGACAACTTCACTGGATATGTTCCTGCCACTTCTGCCCTCACTCAAGATGTTCCTTTAAAACCATGTTTTGACCATGCTTTTACTCAACCCCCAAATATCTGTGTTTTCTGCAATGTCAAACTGACAGGTTGTAAGCTACTATTCTGTAGAAAACAAAAATGATATTTTTCTACATTACTCAACCCAAAAAACTTGAATTCAAAAGGAGATTAACATACCAAATAACATGCCAAACCAGCACATTACTTTCATGAGGATTACACTGTCCTCAATCGGGGATCAGGATAATTTAGGTTCCTTCATACACTTCATCCCTATATGTCTCTTGAGACATTAGTACAGGAATATTGTGAAATTAATCAGGACCAATTTGGTATCCACAATTAGCTGTGTTCATCCAGACATGAATAGCTAGGTGTTGGAGAAAAATGTCCAGATAACCACCATGCCCTGTGGCTTAGATTTCTAAAACTTTGTTTCATTTACCCAAAAAGCCAACTGGGTGGGTTAGAGTGAATAGCAATGCACAAGGCATCCCAACTGTGTTCTGAGTTAGTAGGTACTGCTGATGCTGGAGTCTGAGATAACAAGGTGTGGAACTGGATGAACACAGCAGGCTAGCAGGCTAGGGCCTCAGGAAAGCTGGCATTTCAGGTCTGGACCATTCTTCAGAAAATTTCTGGTGGAGGGCCCAGACCCGAAACATCAGTTTTCCTGCTCCTCTGATGCTGCCTGGCCAACTGTGTCCTATTTGTTTGATTAACAAGAGGGATTTTTCCTTTGCTGCATTTTTCATAAATTGTTTGAGCTTTCTTTCAAACTTCAGTGCAGCCCAGTTGTGAACGCTTGCTATTGCATCTGAAGTAAAAATATTCCCTGAAAATCCTCACTCCCTCAAATTGACCATTTTTCTCAAAGCAATACTGCAAAAATTTGCCTTTGTATTTGCTCACAAGTAATTTATCTGTGCTGGGCCCTTCAGGCATTGGCTTTCTTGATTATAAAAATGACAAACAATATCAACTCAAGAAAACAAAATAAATGAATAAGCAAACCATGTACAAAAGAAAATAAATCACTGTATATATAAAGATAAGAATTTCAAACTTTAAAGTCCCCAAGTCCAGTCCAGCACTCAAATCTATTGGATAAGTGTTCTTTTGTCTTAATCAAAAAGCACAGAATTTAATCGAACGGCCAGACAAACCAGAATAATCCTATCTTTAATCCCATGCTGCCAAAGTGTCATGCAGGGCAGCATGGTGGCTCAGTGGTTAGCACTGCCACCTCACAGCTCCAGGGTCCCGGGTTTGATTCCAGCTTTGGGTGACTGTCTGTGAGGAGTTTGCACATTCTCCCCATGTCTGAGTGAGTTTCCTCCAAGTGATCCAGTTTCCTCCCACAGTCCAAAGATATGCAGGCTGGGTGGATCAGCCGTGTGCTAAATTGCCCTTCGTGTTCGGGGAATGGGTCTGAGTGGGATGCTTCAAGGGGCAGTGTGGACCTGTTGGGCCGAAGGGCCTGTTTACACACTGTAGGTAATCTAATCTTATTCAGAGCAGTAAAACAACCTCAGCAATCTGGTATAGCTCAAAAATAACTAGAATTCCAGCTAGAGATGCATTTGTGCGATGCTTTCTACAGTCAAATATCTTTGAAAGCACTTCGTTGACAAACTTCAAACATGAAAAATGATTTCACGAGATTATTTGGATTTCATAGATTCAGGAAGTATTAATTCAAGATCGATTATATGCAAAACGTACAACAGCAGCACGGAGTGGGAGGGCTACCAAAGTCAGGACACCACAAACAAACCACTTGCCAAGTATCTGACTGCTCTAGACAGCGGTATCATTTGGTTTCAACTATTCACAGGAAGTTTGCAGGATAACTTCTAATAAAGTGGTGTGAAGAGGAAAACCATTCCTGCAATAATGCATCATTATCACAAACTAGACTAATGACAATCTGAGATAAACAACCCCAAAAGCGTGATCATGTAGGACAAACAATTCCAAAAGATAAAGAATTTTGGATGATTTACACTGAAAAATATTAACAAGCCAATCTCTAGGAATAATGCAATCATTGGACATGCAAGGCAAGCAGCTTCTTTAATGCAAAAACAGAGTTAACATTTTGGGTCCAGCGACCCTCCCTCAGAACTGGAAGGGTCACCCGGACCTGAAACATTAACTCCGTTCTTACCTTCACAGATGTTGCCAGAAATGCTGAGCTTTTCCAACAACTTTGTTTTTGTCCCTGAGTTGCAGTGTCCGTGATTCTTTCAGTTATTATTTAGCTTCTTGAATGTGATTGTTATGGGTTGGAGTGCCGTTTGCCATCCTGTTCTGGGTGCCTCATATCTTCATGACAAAGGCTCTACATTATTTTACAGGTCTTTCTGGCTCTCCAGCAATTCTTCTCACATTCTTAAATTTCACATTGAAAATACAATTTCACTACATGTCAAATCAAACTTACATTTTCATTAGTGTTTCCTTTTCTGCAGGACTGAAATTATATTCTTCTAGAAAGCTTGATCTGTTGAAGTCTATGCTTCTGCAATTGATCATAAACCACAAAAGAAAAAGCAAATTAAAATGGTGTTTAGGTCTACAGTTGGTTGCCAGACGTAAAATAAAAAAATGAAGTCTCAAAATTCAGCATCCCAAACTGTGATCAGCTAACTTTATGAAACAAGGTCACACTCTAATTGTAAAACTGCATAAAATAGTGAATACGTTCTTTAAATTTCCTCAGGAAGTTTACCAGAAATGCCCTTGAGGGCCAAAGCAGCTCACCAGCAGTGGTGGCGGCTGGTGGTAACAGGGGAAAGGAGCAGGTGCAAGGAGTGAAGCCACTTCTTCAATAGCTTACATTTGCTACTAGTCCAGAAATTTCAGTCTGAGATAAACTCAACACCTTCACACGCAACTGCTGCTTGTGCTTTGTATTGCTTGTTCCTCAGAATTAGGGAGAGAATAGGCAAAGAACTCAGAAGCTGTTTCTTCATCAATGTGCCATGATCTGGAATGATATCCGTGTTTTTGTTTCTGTGGTATGTGTTACAGAGTCATACAGCATGGAAACATCTCTGCCTTCATGAAGAGATTTCTGATTATCCAACCTATGGCCACCAGCTCTCCAGCCATTCCCTTTATACACTACTGTATTGCAAATGAAGCATAACATGGTCACATTTTGGATCAAACTCACTTCTTGACTGTCGCTCCCTTTTCTGGTGAACTTAAATTCTGAATTTCATCAGAATTCGGACAGTGTTCAGACTCAATGCTTTCACAGCTGCAAATGAACATGAAGAACAATTTAAAACACCTCAAGCAAACCCTTTCATCTTCAGTTAAATCCAGTAAAATACCCATGAAAATTGAAGATTCAGAATTACAAGCCTCCATCAGATGGTTTTATAAAACAGGTTACACACCAGATGGTGAAGATTTCTGAGTCAGCATAAAATGTGAGCCCATATGCTCCCCAAGTATTCTTGCTTGAGACTGGGATTACAGTTCCTGTGATGCTGTCCCACCAATAAGATGAATCTAGTTGCTGGATTTATCCACACACTTTTGAACATAAACATAGTACATGTTGTAATCCTCCACTCCTCTGATACCACCCCCTGTATTCAAACAGGATTAGGTTGTTGTGCAAAGTGCCACTGCAGCCTCAAGCTATTTTTTTCTTTCTCAGTATCCTCAGTTGTCTACAATTCACTTCCTTCTGAGTTACCAACACCAGGGACAACCAGCCGTTCTAATCAAAGCAGAAATTGCTGTAAAAGCTCAGTGGCTCAAATTACTCAAAAATGTTAACTCTGCTTTCTCGCCACAGATGCTGCCAGACCTGCTTAGCTTTTCCAGCAATTTCCATTTTCGTTTCAGTTTTCCAGCATCTGCAGTTGTTTTATTTTCACATTTCTAAAATGCTGTCCAACCTCAGCTCATCCTTGTCTCAACTATTTACTTTTCATCGTGAATTGGACATCAACTTCTTCTGAATAGTATCTCAGCCAGGCCCTTACCTCTGTGAAGATTAAACAGTGGATTTATGACCATTAGCCCCACTTTTGCGACCCTTTCACTGCTCACAATGGAGGACGACATTCGGATTCCCTGTTAACATGAGCTGCCAGCATCATTTAGTTCAACACTTCCCTTCTGAACTACTTATAATTAACTCGGTACACATTGGGGTCATCAATAATCCTCATCATTTGTACCATTTGCCACTATTTCCTGCTTGTGGAAACATTCTGACACTGTCACTAAACAACCTCCTTCTGTAAGACAGACTGCTGTTTCATTGCAGTTTTCCCTGAACTTGTGTTCAACCTTACTTGCTGCAAACGCCTTCTTGCTCCTTTTGAAGTTGGACCTCCTCCAAATCAAAATTATTCTGGATTGTTCCTTCTTCTCTTCTGGAGCCAAAATAAATATCTTATGATATGGTGCTTCCTGAAATGATCCATGTCTGATATTTGATCGATAGTGTGTGTGTATGTGTGTGCACAATAATTATAGAAGTGGTAGTGCAGGTTGAAGATATCATCAGGATTCTGAACTTCAAAAATTGGAGCATTGTATGAAAAACAAATATGTTCTGACTAATCATGATTAAACAAAAACCTCCTGATTTCCCCTCAACTCTGGTATTTACCAACCACACTTCAGGAAGGGATTTGAGAGGGTGCACAAAACATTCACAAAAAATATTACCAGAGATGACAAACTAGACAGCCCTGTGGAGAGGCTGAAGGAGCTTGGGCTGCTCTTGGAGAAAACTAAGAAGTGATTTTAAAAGTGTTCAAAATTATAAGGGATTTGGTTGGAATGGATAAGAACAATCGGTTCCTTGTGACAGAAGGCTTAAGGAGAAAAGGACACTGATTTAAGATGATCAGCAAAAAGAACCAATGGTGACAAGGATTTTTTTTAAAAATAGCATCATTAGAAACTGGAAAGCTCTGCCTCATTGTGTGGTGGATGCAGCTTCAATTGCGGTCTTCAAAAGTGAGCTACAATTTTCGAAAGGAGAGGTTTCGCAGTATTACACAGTAAAAGGACTTAGGAGTGAACGTAGGCAAGTCCCTCTTTGAGAGCTGGTACAAACATTATCAAATCATTGTCTCTGGGCTATTACCATTTGATGGCTGTACAACATTGCACAAACTGCTGGCTCCCCAGCTATTTCCTACCGCTTTGTCATATTCTGAATAATGACTCACTTTGTCATGCATGCAGTTAAACTTACTTAGCAATTATTTCGCTGGATCCTGAAGAACCACAACTTCCATTTTCCTCACCATTTGCACTGTCAACATTTCCAGAACTGCAATTGATCAAAGAGGACAAATTAAGTCATTTAGAATAGGCAAACTCATCCAGAATTAAATCCAACTCAATTCAACACAAAAAAATCACAGTCTTGAGAGCAGGTTCTTTTGACTTCCACAGGATGCCCACAGGTCTTCATATTGAGGCAGTGCTGGGGTGGGGGTTGGAAGAGACAGAGCAGGGCAATAAGGAGAGAAAACCATTTCTTCAGTATTTCACCCTTGTTGAAAGCCGTTCCTGCGCTGTGCAAGAACTTGATACTGAAAGACAAGGAAAATTCAATCTACCATTGAAAAGCTTTGAAAGCTTTATGCTAATTCAACATTATCCCATCTCTCAAAGTAAGCCAAACATTGCAGAAGCAGTCAAGCAATTGCTTCATGTGATTGCTATTGTCTGGATTGGTGCTCACTGCACTGCCAATTGGGGTATCTTCCTGAGGCAACCCTGACATAATCTTACAGCAAATCCCAACAGTTTCCTTTGACAGTATTAGATCCCAAATACCATACAACAGGATTAATCTGACGTCACATCAAATTTACTTGTCAATTACTCCTTCAGTTTCTGACAAACTTAGGTTTCTACCCACCACACAGTGTGACATGTCAACATTTTCACAGCTGCAAATGGTCACAAAACACCAAATAAATCATTTTACTTGTGCATATTATCATAATGTTAATTTCTGGCACTCTTATCAACATTGGGATTTTTGGCTGAGAGGGGGAATGAGTCAGTAGATGAGGTGTAAAGATGTCAAATAAAGAACCTCTGCACTGGGACAGACAATAAACATCCCAAAAGAGAGGATTTAAGTTTAACTTCCTCATCTCTGAAAAAGAAACACAAGCTCTTTACAGACTATTGACAATTCAACTCTCACAAGCACAGCTTGTAACTCAAAGTTTGATTCGGAGCACTGATGTAGGAATTTGTCATTGCTCAAATTCACTGAAGCTTAAAGGTCAGATTAGTCACCAGTGGCTGTTTTGCTGAAAAAAAAATCATTTTTCTATCCTGCTTCTTTAACAGTTCTGAGTTTAGTTAAAGATCTGGACAGAATAAGCTCAGGATTAATTCCAGGTCTCTGACTTGGGAAAGTGCCTGACTCCATGAATACACATGGCAAATGGCCAAATTAGATAATTAAAAATGCAAACTATTCAATGGCAATATTGTATGGGAGATATACCAAGGCTCGGACACGGGGAGCAGGTCACATTCTTAATTGACGACATATTTCTTCAAATGTTACGGACATTTGGAGGACACTTCAATGAACTTGGAGGAAGTTTGTGGGGAGGGTGCAGCTGAAGCAGGAAGGAGGAACACAGAGAAGTGCTGAGGTGGGGTAGAGGAGATTAACTCATTTCTTTAGCAATTTTACCAGAGCCACATTGTCCAGAAATATAACCTCAATATTGATCTGAAAACAATTTCCCATCTAAGTGTTTTGGATGCTTCAATGGTGATGCTATTATTTTAGACAACTGTCTCTGTTATAAATTTTCCAGGGAGGCAGCCCAGCAGACACTTTATTGTGAGAGAGATAATGGGAACTGCAGATGCTGGAGATTCCAAGACAACAAAATGTGAGGCTGGATGAACACAGCAGGCCAAGCAGCATCTCAGGAGCACAAAAGCTGACGTTTCGGGCCTAGACCCTTCATCAGAGAGGGGGATGGGGGGAGGGAACTGGAATAAATAGGGAGAGAGGGGGAGGCGGACCGAAGATGGAGAGTAAAGAAGATAGGTGGAGAGGGTGTAGGTGGGGAGGTAGGGAGGGGATAGGTCAGTCCAGGGAAGACGGACAGGTCAAGGAGGTGGGATGAGGTTAGTAGGTAGCTGGGGGTGCGGCTTGGGGTGGGAGGAAGGGATGGGTGAGAGGAAGAACCGGTTAGGGAGGCAGAGACAGGTTGGACTGGTTTTGGGATGCAGTGGGTGGGGGGGAAGAGCTGGGCTGGTTGTGTGGTGCAGTGGGGGGAGGGGATGAACTGGGCTGGTTTAGGGATGCAGTAGGGGAAGGGGAGATTTTGAAACTGGTGAAGTCCACATTGATACCATATGGCTGCAGGGTTCCCAGGCGGAATATGAGTTGCTGTTCCTGCAACCTTTGGGTGGCATCATTGTGGCAGTGCAGGAGGCCCATGATGGACATGTCATCAAGAGAATGGGAGGGGGAGTGGAAATGGTTTGCGACTGGGAGGTGCAGTTGTTTGTTGCGAACTGAGCGGAGGTGTTCTGCAAAGCGGTCCCCAAGCCTCCGCTTGGTTTCCCCAATGTAGAGGAAGCCGCACCGGGTACAGTGGATGCAGTATACCACATTGGCAGATGTGCAGGTGAACCTCTGCTTAATGTGGAATGTCATCTTGGGGCCTGGGATGGGGGTGAGGGAGGAGGTGTGGGGACAAGTGTAGCATTTCCTGCGGTTGCAGGGGAAGGTGCCGGGTGTGGTGGGGTTGGAGGGCAGTGTGGAGCGAACAAGGGAGTCACGGAGAGAGTGGTCTCTCCGGAAAGCAGACAGGGGAGGGGATGGAAAAATGTCTTGGGTGGTGGGGTCGGATTGTAATTTGTGACTGCTATAGTCTGGAGTGGCACTCATCACATTGCACTAAAAATTTTGAAGAAATCAATGGTTCCCCATCATTCTCTTTTCACACTGCTGCATTCCAAATGAAGCAGAATTAAAACACATCAAAATTATTTCCGATCAACCTTGCTTCCTCATGGTTACACAGATGCCTGGCAAACTTTGATTCCCACCCACCCGACAATCTATACGGCCAAAATATCTGCAGCTGCAAGTGCTCATGAAGCACAAATTAAGAAAAGGATTTGCATCTACAACTGATTTATAAACACTGAAAATAAATTTTGAAGCCCAAAATGCTCAGTATTTCAAGTCCTCATTCGGTTAAAGTCCAGATGAATGACTACACTGGATGGTTTGCTTTCCAAATTTTCAGAGAAAATATGTCGGTCACTCCAGTTACGTAGGCTGGTGCATTTGACGGGAGGTGGGAGGTTTCGCAGTTTAGCATTGTTGCAAGTTAGACCACCAAGGTCTGGATGTTGAGGGCCAATCAAATTTTCACTGAACATTTTTGAATGTTTTCTATAGATCAAAGGCTGAAATGTGTCATTGATTTAATTACTGGCAATGGCCTCGGAGGGAATAAAGCTGTTTCTTTAATGTGATTTTTATCGTCTCGAATGGCGACATAATCTTTCAAGAGCTACTATATTCACAGCAATTTCTTTTCATGGTATGTATTACGAATGAAGCACAGAAGGATGAAACTTACTTTGAAATTTCTGCAGTCGCTTTCGGTGAACTTGGTTCTTCAACTTTATCAGAGTTTGGGCTGTCAAAGGTTTTGGACCTGCAATTCATTAAGACCATAAGACCATCAGACATTGGAGCAGAAATTAGGCCATTCGGCCCATTGAGTCAGTTCTGCCATTCAGTCATGTGTGATAAGTTCCTCAACACCATTCTCCTGCTTTCTCCCCATAACCCTTAATCCCCTCGATAATCTGTCTCAGTTTTAAATGTACTCAATGACCTGGCCCCCACAGCCTTCTGTGGCAGTGAATTTCACAGATTCAACACTCTCTGGCTGAAAAAGTTTCTCCAAATCTCCATTTGAAAAGATCTCCTCTTTATTCTAAATGTGGGCCCTTGGGTCCTAGTCTGTCCTACCAATGAAAGCATCTTCCCAACATCCACTCTGTCCAGGCCATTCAGTATTCTGAAAGTTTCAATTAGATACCCCTCATCCATCTAATCTCCAATGAGTGTAGTCTCACAGTCCTCAAACGTTCCTCATATTTTAAGCTTTCCATTCCCTGGACCTTTCTCATGAACCTCCTCTGAACCCGTTCCAGGTACAGTGCATACTTCCTGAGATACGGGGCCCAAGTCTGTACACAGTACTCCAAGTATGGCCTGACCAGAGCCTCATAAAGCCTCAGAGGTACAGCCCTGCTGTTACATTCAAGTCCTTTCAAAATAAATGCCAACATTACATTTGCCTTCCTGACTATATAAGGCAAAAATTAAAGACATTGTAAACAAGCACTTGCACCCAGAAATGGCTTCCTTACAAAACGAACATTGAAAAATTTCATGTGGAATCCATAAGGCCATAAGTTTTGGGGGCAGGAATAGCTCATTCGGCCTACTGAGTCTGTTTTGCCATTTGATTCTGGCTGAGATCTTTCTCAAGCCCAATTTCCAGCCTTCTTCTCGAAACCTTGATCCTCTTATTAATCAAGAACGCTTCTCTCTCTCTATCTTAAATAGACCTAATGACTTGGCCTCCACGGCTTTCTGCAATGTTTTCCTCAGATTAGCCACTCCTTGACTGAAGAAATTCTTTCTGACCTGAGTTCTAATGGTTGGTCTCTTCACTCCACGACTGTGCCCGCATGTCCTAATCTCTCCTACTCGTGGAAGCATCTTCTCCGTTCCACGTGCAATCCTTCCAGGCCTCTCAGTATGCTGTAAGTTTCAATGAAATTCCAACCCATCCTTCTAAACTCCATCCTGTACAGAACCAAAACCCTCAACCACTCTTCAAATGAGAAGCCCTCTCAAGTTTTCAAGTACTTATCAACTGGATTTGTTAAACAGGCAACATTTCTGATGTGTATAACTACAATAGATCGTGATTTGTTTTCCCCCTCCAAGTTTTAACTGGTGGTATACAAGTGATTGTGACTGAGTCTGGAAGAGTAGCTGGGGGGAAGCTGCAAGGAAGAAGGAATTTCACCTTTCACACAAGTTTTCAGAACACCACGGTCTGTTTATTTTTGGGCAATGGGGGGAGGTGGGGCATGTAATAACACTGGAAAGCAGAGAGTTAGAGAGTCAAGTTTTTCAATACGTTTACCTGCATTGCATAGTCCAATGTTTGGAAAAGAAACATTCCATTAAAGATCCTGTGGAGAGGCTGAAGAAGCTCCGGCTGCTCTTGGAGAAGACTAAAAAGTGGTTTTAAAAGTGTTCAAAATCATGAGGGATTTGGTTAGAATGGATAAGAACAATCGGTTCTTTGTGACAGAAGGCTTAAGAAGAAAAGGACACTGATTTAAGATGATCAGCAAGAAGAACCAATGGTGACAAGGATTTTTTATTAAATAGCCTATTTAGGAACTGGAAAGCTCGACCTAATAGTGTGGTGGATGCAGCTTCAAATGGGGTCTTCAAAAGTGAGCTACAATTTTCGAAAGGAGATGTTTCGCAGTGTTACACAGTAAAGGGATTTAGGACTGAACATCGGCAAGTCCCTCTTTGAGAGCTGGTACAAACATTATCAAATCATTGTCTCTGGGCTATTACCATTTGATGGCTGTACAACATTGCACAAACTGCTAGCTCCCCAGCTATTTCCTACCGCTTTGTCATATTCTGAATAATGACTCACTTTGTCATGCATGCAGTTAAACTTACTTAGCAATTATTTCGCTGGATCCTGAAGAACCACAACTTCCATTTTCCTCACCATTTGCACTGTCAACATTTCCAAAACTGCAATTGATCAAAGAGGACAAATTAAGTCATTTAGAACAGGCAAACTCGTCCAGAATTAAATCCAACCCAATTCAACACAAAAAAATCACAGTCTTGAGAGATGGATTGTTTTGACTTCCACAGGATGCCCACAGGTCTTCATATTGAGGCAGTGCTGGGGTGGGGCTTGGAAGAGACAGAGCAGGGCAAAAAGGAGAGAAAGCCATTTCTTCAGTATTTCACCCTTGTTGAAAGTTGTTTCTGGGCTATGCAAGAACTAAATACTGAAAGACAAGCAAAATTCAATCTACCACTGAAAAGCTTTGAAAGCCTTATGCTAATTCAACATTATCTCACCTCCCAAAATAAGCCAAACATTGCAGAAGCAGTCAAGCAGTTGCTTCATGTGATTGCTATTGTCTGGACTGGTGCTCACTGCACTGCCAATTGGGGTATCTTCCTGAAGCAACCCTGACATAATCTTACAGCAAATCCCAACAGTTTCCTTTCACAGTATTAGATCCCAAATACTGTACAACAGGTTTAATCTGACGTCACATCAAATTTACTTGTCAATTACTCTTTCAGTTTCTGACAAACTTAGGATTCCACCCACTACACAGTGTGACATGTCAACATTTTCACAGCTGCAAATGGTCACAAAACACCAAATAAATCATTTTAATTGTGCATGTGATCACAATTTTAATTTCTGGCACTCTTATCAACATTGGGATTTTTGGCTGTGAGGGGGAGCCAGTGGGTAGATGAGATGTAAAGATGTCAAATAAAGAACCTCTGCACTGGGACAGACAATAAATATCCCAAAAGAGACGATTTAAGTTTAACTTCCTCATCTCTGACAAAGAAACTCAAGCTCTTTACAGACTATTGACAATTCAACCCTCACAAGCACAGCTTGTAACTCAAAGTTTGATTCGGAGCCCTGATGTAGGAATTTGTCATTGCTCAAATTCACTGAAGCTTAATGTCAGATTAGTCACCAGTGGCTGTTTTGCTGAAAAATTAATTTTATTCATTTTTCTTTCCTGCTCCTTTAATAGTTCTGAGTTTAGTTAAAGATTTGGACAAAATAAGCTCAGGATTAATTCCAGGTCTCTGACTTGGGAAAGTGCCTGACTTCATGGATGCACATGGCAGATGGCCAGATTAGATAATTAAAAACGCAAACTATTCAATGGCAATATTGTATGGGAGAAATACCAAGGCTCGGACACGGGGAGCAGGTCACATTCTTAATTGTAGGAATATTTATTCAAATGTCACGGAAGTTTGGAGGACACTTCAATGAACTTGGAGGAAGTTTGTAGGGAGGGTGCAGCTGAAGCAGGAAAGAGGAACAAAGAGAAGTGCTGAGGTGGGGTAGAGGAGATTAACCCATTTCTTTCATATTTTTTTACCAGAGCCACATTGTCCAGAAATATAACCTCAATATTGATCTGAAAACAATTTCCCATCTCAGTGTTTTGGATGCTTCAATGGTGATGCTATCATTTAAGGCAAATGTCTCTGTTATAAATTTTCCAGGGAGGCAGTCCAGCAGCCACTTTAATGTGATTGCTATAGTCTGGAGTGGCATTCCTTACATTGCAACAAAAAATTTGAAATCAATGATTCTCCATCATTCCTTTTTCACACTGCTGCATTCCAAATGAAGCAGAATTAAAACACATCAAAATTATTTCCGATCAACCTTGCTTCCTCATGGTTACACAGATGCCTGGCAAACTTTGATTCCCACCCACCCGACAATCTGTACGGCCAAAATATCTGCAGCTGCAAGTGCTCATGAAGCACAAATTAAGGAAAGGATCTGCATCTACAACTGACTTATAAACATTGAAAATAAATACTGAATCCCAAAATGCTCTGTATTTCAAGTCCCCAATTGGTCAAAGTCCAGACGAATGACTACACTAGATGGTTTGCTTTCCAAATTTTCAGAGAAAATATGTAGGTCACTCCAGTTACGTAGGCTGGTGCATTTGACGGGAGGTGGGAGGTTTCGCAGTTTAGCATTGTTGCAAGTTAGACCACCAAGGTCTGGATGTTGAGGGCCAATCAAATTTTCACTGAACATTTTTGAATGTTTTCTATAGATCAAAGGCTGAAATGTGTCATTGATTTAATTACTGGCAATGGCCGCAGAGGGAGTAAAGCTGTTTCTTTAATGTGATTTTTATCATTTCGAATGGTGACATAATCTTTCAGGAGCTACTATATTCACAGCAATTTCTTTTCATATTATGTATTATGAATGAAGCACAGAAGGATGAAACTTACTTTGAGATTTCTGCAGTCGCTTTTGGTGAACTTGGTTCTTCATCTTTCTCAGAGTTTGGGCTGTCAAAGGTTTTGGACCTGCAATTCATTAAGACCATAAGACCATCAGACATAGGAGCAGAAATTAGGCCATTCAGCCCATTGAATCTGTTCTGCCATTCAGTCATGGGTGATAAGTTCCTCAACATCATTCTCCTGCTTTCTCCCCATAGCCCTTGATCCCCTTGATAAACAGGAACCTATCTGTCTCAGTTTTAAATGTCCTGGCCTCCACAGCCTTCTGTGGCAGTGAATTTCATAGATTCAACACTCTCTGGCTGAAGAGGTTTCTCCAAATCTTCAATTGAAAAGGTCTCCTCTTTATTCTAAGACCGTGCCCTCGGGTCCTCGTCTCTCCTATCAATGGAAGCATCTTCCCAACATCCACTCTGTCCAGGCCATTCAGTATTCTGAAAGTTTCAATTAGATCACCCCTCATCCTTCTAAACTCCAATGAATATAGTTCTGGATTCCTCAAACGTTCCCTATATGTTTCGCTTTCCATTCCTGGGATAACTGTCGTGAATCTCCTCTGAACCCATTCCAGGGACAGTACATCCTTCCTGAGATATAGGACACAAATCTGCACGCAGCTCTCCAAGTACGACCTGACCAGAGCCTTACAAAGCCTCAGAGATACAGCCCTGTTTTTACATTCAAAATAAATGCCAACATTGCATTTGCCTTCCTGAATATATAAGGCAAAAATTAAAGACATTGTAAACAAGCACTTGCACCCAGAAATGGCTTACTCACAAAACGAACATTGAAGTATTTAGTGTGGATCCATAAGACTATGAGATATAGGGGCAGAATTAGCTCATTCGACCTGCTGAGTCTGCGTTGCCATTCAATTCTGACTGTGATGTTTCTCAAGCCCAATTGCCAGCCTTCTTCTGGTACCCTTGATCCTCTTATTAATCAAGAACCCTTCTCTCTATATATCTTAAATAGACCGAATGACTTGGCCTCGATGGCTTTCTGCAATGTTTTCCACAGATGAGCAACTCCCTGACTGAAGAAATTCTTTCTTACCTTAGTTCTAAAGGTTGGTCTCTTCACTGTGCGACTGCGCCGGCATGTCCTAATCTCTCCTACTAGTGGAAACATCTTCTCCATTCCATGTGCAATCCTTCCAGGTCTCTCAGTATTCTGAAAGTTTCAATGACATTCCCTCCCATCCTTCTAAACTGCATCCTGAACAGAACCAAAACCCTCAACCACTCTTCAGATGACAAGCTCTCCCAAGTTTTCAAGTGCTTATCAACTGGGTTTGTTAAACAGGCAACATTTCTGATGTATGTAACTACAATAGATCGAGATTTGTTTTTCACCTCCAAGCATTAAAAGGTGGTTTGCAAGTGACAGGAGTTGAGTCTGGAAGAGAAGCTGGGGAAGTTGCAAGAAAGAAGGAATTTCAACTTTCACACGTTTTCAAAACACCACGGTCTTCTTTTTTGGGCAACGGGGGGAGGTGGGGCATGTAATAACATTGGAAATAGAGTTAGAGAGTCAAATTTTTCAATATATTTACCGGCAGTGCACAGTCCAATGTTTGGAAAAGAAACATTCCATTAAAGATCGTGTGTAATGCATGCCCAATCATTCACTGGCAATTAAATGGGAGGCGGGAGGATTAGGAAAATGGCAGGGAGGGGGTTTGCCACCTATACATTGCAAAGCTATGTGACATGGGCCAGTTCTCTTTGACACCTGGACTCTCCTTGACTTCTAAGGACTGCCTCCCTCATTTCCCTGATGGCGCCCACCTACACAACCTCAGTGACAATCAGCATTAACAGTTGGGCTGAGAAAGATGCTGATCTGCCATCCCTTTCTCTGGACCAGCAGCTGTCAAAACTGAGCCAAACTGTCAACTGGTGAGTAACGCCGGCAGCAATCTCTGTATTGGTTACCGTTGGAATCGGCCAAGGCCTCCAGGTTTCAGATCCAGCAGAAGGCCTGCAGCATGAACCACAAGCTTCCATCTAAAATTTCTTTTTACAACACTAAGAACAGAGCAAATATTAGAACAACAGCCAACTGTTTCTTTAATATAAAAAAAACAAACTACGGACGCAGACAATCTGAAAGAAAAGCAGATGTTTCTGGAGAAACTCTACAGGTTTTGCAGCATCTGCAGACAGAAAACAGAGTTCAAGTTGAGCCAAGCGACACTTCTTCAGAGATGCAAAGTTCTGAACAGGGGAACCTCAACTCAAAGCGCCCACTCTGCTTTCTCTCCACAGATGCTGCTCAGTTTCAGGAGAAAGTCTCAAAATAATGTTCCTGAAAATGGTGGCCCTCCAGCAGCTGCCCTTCACATAGTTGTATTCTGATTAAAGCATTATTTCCTCACACATTGGATCAATACTTACTTTCTGATCTCTGTAACTGTCTCTGCAGGCACTGGATTTGCAAGCTCCTCACAGCTCGGAATGTTATCACTGTTTCCGCTGCTGAAATTAGTTGTGAAAAATGTCATTTTAAACAAACACTTGCAGCCAGTAATTGTTCGCACATCGGCAGTTTCCTTTGTATTCCTTGTACTCTGAATAAAGCAAAACCTTAACCGCTTGTTGTATTCAAACTTATTCCTTCATGATAGATTTTAGAGTGCATGGTTTCCCATCTACCTTGTTGTTTGCACTGTCAGGTATTCTGCAAATGGTCATAAAAGCGCTATCAAGTAAATTTAAGCGAACATCTACATCCACAATAAAATTATCGTCATACACCTGAAAGACATTGAGTCCGTAATTTGAGCCATTGACAGCTAATTTTGTAACAACAGGTCTAGACGCAACTACAGAATATGGTGATTTGTCTCCACAAAGCCCTTGACTGCAGTTTGCAGGATAAGACCGTGAGACTGGGGTATGGCAGTAAAGAAAGAGAGAGAGAGAGAGAGAGAGAGAGAGAGAGGGAAGGAGAGAGAGAGAGAGAGACGGATGTATCAGATCCATTTCTTCATCATTTTATATTTGTTGCAAAGTCGAATAATATCTTAAACAAAGAGCTCCAGGCCCAAATATAGAAAGGCAACCAACTGTCCGATGAAATACTTCAGATAGTGTCTCGACATACAGGGCTGCATTTCCCAAGTCAACTGGCCTTGGCCTGAGACATGACATTCTTGGTAAAGTGAAGGGGAGTTCATGAGGAAAGCTGAATTCTCTTCTGCACCATTATACTGTATTGTCAGCGGTGGGCAAAGTAGCTGGTTTCATGACTCACTGGGCATGAAGTAAGTCACCAGCTGAAAGCCACTTGTGCCTGTCTGTCTTGCAAATAAGAGAGTTCCACAACTCCCACAGTGGACATTGGCCTGCAAATCTCTTTTGTGTAAGCTCAGCAATACCAACCTTCATGACAGCAAAGAAAAGATTGCAGCTCTGCCTCTATTTCATTCTTTGGTCAACAGTTTTTATAAAATAGATCACCCTCCAGATGTACTGGGAGTAGGTTTTTCTTCAAAACCTTCACAGGAGATTTGAAAGACAGCACAGGCAGACTGAGGGGAGGGGAGGAGGTAGGAACCTCAATTCTTCAACATGTTGTATCCTTAATTCAGAGTTCAGCTATCTAAATGTTTGGCGACAAATGGAGATCTGAATAGTGAATAGATGAGCAATTTTTCACTGAACACTTTTGGATCTTTTCTGTTGATACAACTTTTCTTTTTAAACAAACAAAATCTGTGTAGATTTTTGATACAATCAAACAACTCTGTTCATGTGACTGCTGCTGTCTAGTGTTTGCTGCATTGCTGTGGGAGGAAGGCCCTCCACAGATCTTACAGGAAGTGCCAGCAGGTTTTTTAACATTGTTGTATTTTGGATGAAATTTAATTAAGTCACACATTAGACTAAAGCTTACTTTGTGCTCACTGAATCGATAACTGGAATCTCTTCTGCCTCTGAGGTGCCAAAGCTTCCATATCTGCAATTGGTCAGACAGCACAAACTAAGTGATTTTAAACAAGCTTGAATCTACAATTTGCATTCAGCCACTGAAAAACATCTGAAGGTTCAGGATTTTGGCATTTGAAGCCTTGATTACCAAGTTTGTTAATACTTTGCATTGAAACTCCAATTTGGCACTTTACAGCATACCTGCCTCATCCCCTGCCACAGAGAAGAGTAAAGCATTCAATGTGGTTCAATGTTTTTTTAAAAAATCACTGTTTTAAATTGACAACCACTGCCCTTTAGACACTCGCCCTTCATTCTAGTCTCTTCTACAGGAGGAAACATTGTCTCCATGTCTACCCTGTCCAAATCGTCAGGTTTTTTTTGTTTCAAACACGTTGCCTCTTCCTTCCCTAAACACCAACTGATGCAAGCCTTGCCTGTGCAAATTTTCCTTGTAAGACAAGTCACTTAGTCTTGGTGTTATTCTGGTAAACCTGCTCTGAACTGCGTCTAATATATTTACTTCCATCCTTGAAATACACTGACTAATATAAAGAAAATCATTCAAGATATTGGATAACCAGTGATCCCTAATTTTGTGCTTAAATTCCCTCATGATAAAATGAAAACATTTAATTGCTTTCCAAATTACTTAATGTGTCTGTACATGATCATTTTGTGATTCATGCACGAGGATACCCAGATTCCACTCTATCTCAGAGCAATGCAATCTCCCTCAATAAAAACAAAACTGCTATTCTTTCTGCCAAAATGGACTTCAAATTTACCCATGTACAACTCTATTTGTCATATCGTTGACTACTTGCTAAACCTATATTTCTCTGCAGTATTCCGAAGTCCTCTAAGGTTAATTTTTTAGCGCATCTTTGTCACATCACCAAATCTGTCAGTCATAAATTCATTCCTTCAGAAGTCATGGGCTGGTCGTCAACACTTGGAAAACTTGGGCAGGAACAGATTTTTTAAATTATACTCATACTATACGATCCTAACCATTTTGAACTCAAGTTAATTCTCACGTATAAAAGCACACGTAAAAAGGGATGAATTCCCTGGATCTAATTACAGAACACCAAAATAACTGTAGCAACTAGTCAGACTGTTTCTCCCTTTCACCATGGATAAAGGAAAATTTTGAAATGTAGGGTGCCTGTAAGGTGAACGGATGCTATAAACATCCGTTGAATTATGATGATCTTTTAGCCGAATTAAAATGGTTGGCTCAAACACTAATCTTAAACACAAAATCTGACCAATTGGTAAAATGGGTTTGAACTTTTGAATGGCATGGAAGCCACTTTGTTGTTGACTTTTTAAAAACTCCAAGAATCTCCCTGCAGATGGAGACTTTCACCAAAAGACAATGGACAAGTTAGAGATCTAAGCAGCCAAAGTCATAAACAGTTACACTGTGAAAGGAGGAGATAGTAAATATAACAGATGATTGTCTTAACCACAGCTACCTTAGAGTTTAATGAGAACCAAACTCCTCAAATTTCAACAAACCACAGTTTGCTGAGATTCCTTGGTTTTACGAAATTTTCACTTTACCTTTAAAAGAATACCATCATCTAAGATGACCACCGGCCTAACACAAAAGCAAATAAGAAAGTAATAACCTGCGAAGAATCGTTGTCCACTATCTCACCTCTGAGAGATAACGTGAGACACATGCGTGAGCTGTGATGTTTCAAATTCTACGGCAAGTATGGGTCATCTTTTTTTAAAAACTCAGAAGCTTCTGGTTGGAATTATTCTGCTGGAACATTTATTTACTTGGGCAAAGAATTGAGAATATTTTGGCAACAGGCAAAAAGAGAAACCCAAATTCCCTTTTGAAAGGTCCAGCTGGATCGATTTCTGCAACCTATTGGGTTCATGAAAGCCTGCTCATTAGCTTACTGCTTTGAAGAAAAATCTAATAATCTCTGGTTATTTGCTGATTTTCTCCAATTTTTTAACCATAGCACATTTGGGAAACTTTTCCTACCCAGGGATATCCCTCTAATGTCAGAGGTACATCAATTGCAGGTCAGCAGTGGTGAGAATCGCTTTGTCCCCGAACTGAGTTTTTATAAGTTACCCCAAAACACCATTTGTGAAGTACATAAACTGTTCAATGCTCACCCAACATGCAAAAAAACTAATGTATGAAAACTGAGGTGACAAGAGAAACCATCACTGATGTCATTTGAAAAACATTTCACCCATTATTACAGAACTGCGGTATTCCTGCATATTTCAGTTGGAAGCAGACATTCATTTGACCAACATTTCAGTTTTGCAATGAAGGTTCCTCACCCTGAACTCAGCTTCCAAACTTTGATTGTTATGCCCAACACAGACTTACAGACAATTGATCAGAGATAATGGGAACTGCAGATGCTGGAGAATCCGAGATTACAAAGTGTGGAGCTGGATGAACACAGCAGGCCAAGCAGCATGTTCGGAGCACAAAAGCTGGGTCTAGGCCTGACATGTCAGCGTGTGTGCTCCTAAGATGCTGCTTAGCCTGCTGTGTTCATCCAGCTCCACACTTTGTTATTACAGACAATTGATAGGCTTCTTTCAATTAAAATAACATTTTTCCATTCACTACATGCAGAAACTTAAACATTCCAAACATAGTTGTAGGAAGCTCCAAACTACATAAAAAGCATTGAAGGAAGTCAACGTCACTGTTTATCTTTAATACCAAGGTCCAGACATTGTCCTAATACATTCACCACACTTTTTAATCGTTGTATTGTACTGGTTCTCGATCGCTTCATTATTGCGAAAAAATAATCAAAAATACATTGGCAGCTGTCTCAGCATTATGTTTTGTGAGTATGTTTTATTCACTTCTGTCCCAAATCACTAGCCGGGTGCTTAAACATGATTTGTGCCACCATTTGGGATCAGGGATATTGGAAGGCGATGGGGGCACAAAACAGGAGAACTGAAGGACTGCTTTGCCTTGTTGTAAACAAACAAGCTCATCAGTCCCACTGCAGTCTCTCTTTATGAAGGACTTCAAGTCTAATTACTTTTAATCAAGTTATTCAAACTTATTATGACACATGACATAGGAGATAGAATTTGAATCCGGACCTTTTAGGCAGAAGGTGGAAGATAAAACCATCTGTGTGGAGGATAAAATCCTCCAGAATACTTTAAAAAATGTGGACTTTTCTGATGAAACTGGATGAAAGTTAAAGCCCAAATTTGCAGAGCTTAATGTCCAAGGGATTGGGGTGCAGGTAAGTTTGTGTCTTCAATGAACAAAAAATAGTCTCCCTAACTGAGGGTTGGATGGAGATTCTCAGTTTACTGAGAGTTGTTTCCATATGGCTAGTTTCAGCGATTCATTGCCAGAAGGATTAATAACAAAAATTACTCGACAGAACATACTTTTCTATCATTACCATTAAACAAAGGAGATGCTCATAAGATTTATGCTCACTTGTCCAGGAGGATGTACAACACACTTTCAGCAGTGGTATATGCTTTGTATGTCGAAAAGAATGTGCGGATGTAGAAACGCTCCTTGTTCATGAGAGCGATTACAAAATTTTCGACAAGTCTTTTTGAGGTCTCAGAGTGAAGAATTTGAACGTTGGAGGTATCGACAGCGAGATGGGATGGAAGCTCATCTCCTGATGCCTACAGAGAATACAAATTTAAAAAGTAAATGTGATGCAGGAACAATGTTTATTTGTATAGATCTCTGACATGGTAGAAATATTTCAAAATGCTTCACATTTACATAATCATTTAAAAATCGCTCCAAGATTCATGAAGCTAAAACTAGGGCAGGTCACCAAAAGCTTGGTCAGAAAGATTGGTTTTGAGGACAAAGAGGAGATGTTTTGGAACAGTGTCCCAGAACTGGGTAGCTGAACACACCAATGACAGGATAAAGAAGATCAAGCATGCAGGCAAGATCAAAGTGGCCGGAATTAGAAGTGCAAAGATATGAGCATTGAAGGGTTGGAGGGGAATACCATTGATGAGGAGATACAATATGTTCAATCCAATGATAAAGCAGCTGGTCACTTCATGTATTGCTTGAACCATTAAAAAAAACACAAAGTTAAAGTCAAAACATTACAGAAACATGGCCAGCTAGATTCATACAAAACAGAAATTTGAGCCTTGGAGTTATTTTGTGTCGATCTCAAGAATATTAAACCATCATTTTAAGTAAATAAACATTTAATATTAAATCCCTTCAGCTGACTACCCACTATTTCTCAATTTCTACTTTAATCCAGTCATCAGACGGGCCAGAAAGTTTCCACAACAGAGAAAATGTGGAATTATGTGCAGCAACTTCTGTCTACAGCTCGAGGCCACAGCCAGCAACAGGAAACATGACAGTCTGGCTTCAATCCTGTTTGAATTCTCTGCTAACAATATCACTGACTTCACATTTCTGAACAATATTGTTCTGAGGAATCTAATTACTCTTGAAAGCAAGCTTACATAACTGGAAGGAAAGCAGAGAGGTGTAAAATGTTTGCTGACTTGGCGGAAAATAGAAGGAGGGAGAAACTGAAGAAAAAGGAAACCTCTGTTTTTTTTTTGTTCCACAACTCGTGCCATGCAAGGTCTCTTCCAATGTGCTGCCGAAGGGTTATCATACTTGATACTGTGGAGTGTGCAAAAGAAATTAAGAACTCTCACAAAGAACTTCATAGTTCAAATCACATCAAGCACCCCTATATCAAATTCAGTTTCCTTCATGTCAGCAGATGAATATACCTTTGGGATTGGGCAGGGGTCAGGGTGGAGCATGTCAGCAAAGGAGGGAATTGGAGCACTCTTGAAGGAGCCTGATTTGAAATTTGAAATCCAATGCGAACCTCTCAACTTTGCCAGAGTAGCTGACCGGTTCTGTCAGAATTATGAATCGTCTGTATTCACAGGAAATGTATTTCCAAGACTTGTTCCAAGTAATAGAAAATTGTACAAAATGTGTTTCAATTAAATGAAGTTGCCGTTTTAAGAACTTTACCCCACACAAGTATAAAAAAGCATGACTGCAGAAAAGCATAACCTCCAAACAAAGATAACAAAGTGTGGAGCTGGATGAACACAGCAGGCCAGGCAGCATCTTTGGAGCACAAAAGCTGACGTTTCGGGCCTAGACGCTCCATCAGAAAAGGGGGAGGGGGAGAGGGTTCTGAAATAAATGGGGAGAGAGGGGGAGGCGGACCGAAGATGGGTAGAGGAGAATATAGGTGGAGAGGAGACAGACAAATTTCGAGGCAGGAATGGAGCCAGTAGAGGTGATTGTAGGTAGGGAGGTAGGGAGGGGATAGGTCAGGCTGGGGAGGTCGAATAGGTCAAGTGGGTGGGATGAGGTTAGACAGAAGGAAATGGGTGTGTTGCTTGGGGTGGGAGGAGGGGATAGATGAGAGGAAGAACAGGTTAGGGAGGCAGGGGCAAGGTGGGCTGGTATTGGGATGCGGTAGGGGAAGGGGAGATTTTGAAGCTCAATTTGTTTATGTGTCATCATATTTTGATCCAGAAAGACAAATAACATTAAAAATAAATTGATGTTTTATGACGATGATGACAATCTCAGTGAGAGAAATTATGTAATGTCCATCTTTAAATATTAAAAGAGCAAAACTATTGAATGTTTGCAATACATTACTAAAACAAAGGCTACCAGCTGCCAATACATTGCCTTCAACATTTTTAATGGTGAAATCTCTGTTCCTTTCTCTCTCACCCTACTACTCATTCCTTCCATCTGTTCTGCTGTTGTGGTAAAAGGCTATCAGCTCCCCTACTCAAATTTACTTCATAATCATTCTTCCCGCTCCTTTCCTTCCCATTCATTGCACGGTGTAACAGAAGAAAGGACAGGATATCTATGGAAGGATGTGCCCTCCAGTGTTCTAAGTTTTCACAATTCCAGCAAAAAGGAAAAAAAAATACAATCGAGCGCAGTAAATCACGGTCCCTCAACGCACAGTTTTTGCGGCGATAAATCAAAACTGGTGCGTTTTCTCAGTATATTGTACACATGCAGTCAGTAAGCAATCAACAGGCATGGAGGAAATCTCTCAAGCAGATATTAATATGTCAATAAAAGCAGGATGGAAGAGTTGAAGTTAATTATGCAGCGGAGAGAATCAACTGAAGTGTGCACATTCAGGTTTCAAATATTAAGTAGAGTTCCACATGAACATTGTTTTATTTCCCTCTCGTAGTCAAAATGCCACAACACACTAGCTTGCCTGACAGATGACATGTTCTTTTCTTGTTTCGAATTCAGGAACTGGTTTGCAAATCTGGTTCAGATTTGGACTTTGTTCACTGAAGGTTGCCAGGCACAGCATGTGGCAGAGCAGTGGAAAGTGGCCAGTGATTGAAACACCATCTAATGCCCACTCTTAACCCCTATTAACACACTCCAGTTTGTGGCGACAAGTTAGTTCTAGTCATGATGATTGTCAAAAATTTATGAAAAACATGACAGTTATTTTCACCACCCCCACTACACGACATCAAGGGACACAATTCCTCTTCATGATTATATCGTTGCTCTATGTTCATCATGAATGTAAATTGGGTGACTATTCTATCTCAGTCTTAAATTGAAAAGAAGAATTTGCACATGTCGCTTACTTAATTAATAACAATTAGAAAAGTTTGAACAGATCTCTATCCTAGTACACAGCATACTTTTGTTACTCCATTTGTCTTACAGTTTGCTTGCTGAATATCTCAGAACTTAAACTATATTTTTTGAATTCATAGGAATAAGGTCTCTTGAGCTTGCTCCATTGTATCACATCATGATGCATTTCTCTCTTAACTCCATTTATCCATTTACTGTGAATACACTAGCGTAACATAAATGGCAGTCTTGAAGTTCTGAATGAACCCAACAGACTTCAACTTCAGAACCTCCAATGGACGACATTTTTTGGAAAAACGTCTGTCGCCAGATTTCACACCCATCGGACGTAGCTCGGATTTGAAAAGTGCAGCAATAGATATTTCCTGACATAAACAGTCAGTGATTATCACAAAAAAACCCAGCTTGTCTGTTCCAAAGTGACCCACCTTCGAAAAAAAAGTCACCATTACCACACCACATCATAGGGCTGTGCTCACATGAGTGAGAGAGAGAGAGACAGCTGGTGATTGTTTAACCAGCATGTCAGGCACGGGGAGAAGTCGATAAGGACAAACCCTCATGGTCAACACAAATGTTTATTTCCTCTTTCAATATCACCTTGCTCTTCCTTAGAACAATTGAAACTTTAAAAGGCCAAGTGAGCAGATGAGAGCATCAGCCTTCAAACATTTCAGCTCCCTCAAAATAAAACGGGACAAACCTGTGACCAAATATATAAAACATCTTGCACATCGTGGAAGAATGTGCGAGTGAGTGAGTGTTGGATGGTGTAGAGGAATATGAAGAATAAGTAATCAGGGGATTGGAATTTGTTGTGTGTGAAAAAGCAAGGATAGTACATACCATTTTTATTCTGAGTAGTATGACGGAAATCTGACTGCTTCGGCAAGCTGACTGACCGGAAACAACAGTCAAATCTATAAGATAAGTGAAAACATCATGAGAGACAAAACCAAATTCAACATATAAAGAGAAAGACTGCCATAAAAAAATTAAATACTGGACCAAAAAAGATAAAATGCTGACTTCAGTGTAGTTACATGTGTCCATGATCTGTTTGCTCTTCTGATATCATGTTGCTCTTGTTCAGAAAACACAACTTTAAAATCCTAACTGAGCCAACACGGACGTCAGGATTCAGACTTTTTAGGCCACTCAAAATAAAAATCAACAAAGCTTTCACATCAATATATGAATAAAAATCACTCTACACACCCTGGAAGCACTGTCTCAGAATCTAAAGGGAGTAACCCAGAGTCAAAGCAAGCGAGGCTGCCTTCATGCAGGATCGGTTCACCAAGAGCAGTCTCTGGCATTAATACAGGGTAATGGGCTCTGCCAGATGGACACCTGAGGCAGTCAGCTTCTCAGAATCCACACCTCTGCAGTCCAGTGAGTGGGACACAGTCAGCCCAGTGGGAGACCGAACCCGGTGTGGGGAGTGGGGAGAAAACAGCTGGGAAACTGTAGAGACATCAGTTAGATGTCGGGTCACCTATTGCTCAGTCTGTCAAGGTCGCAAAAGGGGGCTGCCACATCAGTCCTCATTGTGCTCAAAGATATTACACTGAGAACTGTCTGACTCCAGGGTCAGGCTGCTGTCATTGATGCAAGGCTGACAACTACTACTTTTCACAGGTGTCATGGACCGCTGCTGTTTTAATCTCGTCGGATACGGGAGGCACGGTGGCTCAGTGATTAGCACTGCAGCCTCACAGTGCCAGGAACCCGGGCTCGATTCCAGGCTCAGGCTGACTGTGTGGAGTTTGCATATTCTCCCCGTGTCTGCATGGGTTTCCCCTGGGTGCTCCCACAGTCCAAAGATGTGTCGGCTAGGTGGATCGGCCATGCTAATTTGCCCGTAGTGTTGAAGGGTGTGTGGGTGAAAGGAAGATGGGTCTGGGTGGGATGCTTCAAGGGGCGGTTTGGACTTGTTGGGCTGAAGGGCCTGTTTCCACACCGTAGGGAATCTAATCTAATTTAATATGTCACAGATGAGTATGAGCAAATGGAACAAAGGAGCAGGAATATTTCCAAGATAACAAAGTGTGGGGCTGGATGAACACAGCAGGCCAAGCAGCTGCAGTTCCCTGCTGTGTTCATCCAGCTCCACACTTTGTTATCTTGGATTCTCCAGCATCTGTAGTTCCCATTGTCTCTAAAGGCAAATTTCCATGTGAGGTCTGGAATAAGTGAGTCGATGCCTGACTGAACACAGGGAGACAAGGAACTGGATTGAAGCTTGTGCTTTGTGAAAAATTAATGATAACTCATACCTTTCAGAATCAAAGTGGGTTGGAGTCTGAGGAATGAGAAAGGTGAAGTATCGTCAAACCTAAAAGACAAATGAAAACACCATAAAAGTAAAAACCAAATTCAACATGAAAAGAGAAAGAGTACGATCACACTTAAATACTAGACCAAAAAATATGCTGACTTCAGCCTCATTACATATGTCAAATATTCATTTGCGCCTTCACTGTCTACTTGGTCTTCCTTCAACAATTTAACATTTTAACATGTCAACTGAGCAGCCAGGACATCACCCTTCAGATACTTCAGTTCAAAATGAAACTCAACAAAGCTTTGCTCTAATCCAACACCTTGAACATCTGGAATGATTTCCCAAAGGGCCTTTTTCATCTAAATACTATTTTTTGGCTGCTGTAATGTAGGAAAGGCACTGGTTAATGTGCAGAAAGCACGTTTTCATGAATAACAATTGGTAATGATTAGCTTTTCCATTGAAATAACATTCACTGAGGGATAAATAGTAGATGATTTATACGGGAGAATTCCATTCTTGTTTTTTTTGCGAATTGTTGTGATAATGGGATCTTGCGGTCATCCGAGATGAACATTTTTCCTGCTAACATCACCTTCAGCAAAGACCAGAAGAAACATTTTCCTCCATCAAAGAGCGGACACAAAAATGTGGCCAATATAATTTTGGTTTTGGCAAGTACTGGAACCATTGCGACCCACAACATACACGCATTAATTCAATCGGGTTACCCCAAATTCACATCATTTTTCCAGTTTTCCCGTCTTTGAAATTCGTACTAAAATCCAATTTCTTTACAAATAGTGTCCAGTATATATTGAATTCAAATTACCTCAAAACTCTTCTCACAACCAAGAGTGATACCACAAAGGTATTGCTCCTTTCCCTCCGCTTCAATTAGTGTTAGTTCTAATTACACTGATGAGGGAGAGAAAAGAAATAAGCGATTCGCACTTGAAACTGCAGAGCTACAAGTCTGCAATGTTCACCTCACGTTGTCTCAACATGAAGTGAAGACACACAGCAGTTATTGTTTATTCTTGTTTGTGTTTATGACATCACAGGCAAACCATTGTGATGTCACTGGGCTTATTCTTTTTTAAAAGAAAACCTTCCCGAGAAAGAACACAAAACCTGTTCGAGCAGTTACCTGCTGTTTTCCACTTCATCTCCGTGTACGCGGTTGTCATGTGGGGAGGGCTTGTTTGTAAACGTGGGCATCATAACATGGATGCAGTTTCCCATCTTCACCATCTTCCCTTAACAGCCTTCCTGGGATATTGCCCATGGGGGTGAAGGCACCAGGAGGCCTGCCCACATGTGACCAATACGTCTATTAATTTATTTGGTGGCCAGACTGGCTGGTCAGCTGTCAAGAGGATGGATGGTCTCATCTGTCCTGAAAGTCCCTTAAAAACATCCCTGAGGTTAATTTAACCTTTATATTCACCTTCGAATCCTTTGCACTCCTCTCATCACAGTCACAACAACACTTACTGTTATGTCCTGCATGTTCACCAACTCTCTATTCATGCTCATACATTACCTTCAGTTCCAGAGCCCTTATCTTATCTATTAGCCACCAGTGTGACACCCTACAAAGTGCCTCTTGGGAATCCAAGTGTTATGCAGCTGTTGGTTTCCTCTTTGCGACCTCACTTGTTTGACTCTGAAAAAGGAATGAAATTGTCAAACATGCCTGGCCCCAGGGTGACCTTGAACTTACCTGCAACTGCCCTGTCTCCATCATGGAATGTCTTCTTCTGGATTGACCACGTTGATTTAATCAGATGATACGATTTTTGTTTTAAAAGCATTGCTGAAACATACTTAATGAAGAGACATTATTAAGCACTTTCCCAACTGATTGAAATCATGTTAACTGGCTTTATCCCTTATTTTTGCTCCTCTTTCTTTCTTACATAGCAGTGTTACAACTGCTAATTTCTACTGAACTCAGACTTTTCCAGAATCCAGGATATTTTGGTAAATCAGAAACCAAAATATCTACGATGTCTGAAGCTGGGCTCCAGGGGTATTCAGTTTCTTGGAAGGACTGACAAGAAGGAGGAGGTAGGTCAGCATTACTGGTTACGGAATAAAATTAATATGGTAATGACAATGGATATTAGTTCTGGTGAAATGGAGTCTGGGTACAGTTTAGAAACATCAAGGGACAGAAATTGACAGTGGTCGATGTATATCCACCCCAGTCAACTCAAGTGGTAATTTTAGCAGAAGGCACTAAACAGGAAATTGAAGACACCAGCAGAAAGGGAGAGCTCTAACTGTGATGAAAGGTCACTGACTTCAAGAGTCAGGTGACTTCAGTCTGCATAAAGATTGGGCAAAGCAAATCAGTTATCATTGCATACAGGAGGAATTCCTGACATACTTATTAAATTCATTCACGGGATGAGGGCATCACTGGCTAGGGTAACATTTATTACCAATTCCTAAATGTCCAGAGAGCAGTTAAGAGTCAACCACATTGCTGTGGGTCAGGAGTTACATGTAAGCAAGGCTGGCAGTTTACTTCCCTTAAAGGACAACAGATTCATGCTCATCATTAGACGCTTAATTCCAGGTTTGTATTGAATTCAAATTCCGCCGTCTGCTGCAACTGGATTCAAACACAAGTCCCCAAAGTACTATCTGGGTCTCTGGATTAAGTGTCCAGTGATAACAATCTCAGGCCACTGTCTCCCCAATGAAGTGTGTGCAGTGCGGGTTTCTGGGTCAACACTTTGAGGAACCAACAAGCAAAACTGAAGTTTGAGGTGGGAAGACTGTGTCCATGCCCCCTCGGGGAAGTGACCCTCATTTTCACCCACAGAAGGAAACTAACAAGGACACCTTCCACTGAGAGTGCCAGAGGCTTTCGGAGAGAGCAACCCCCAGAAAGCAGAACGTCACTCACTTGGCTCTATTGTCCCATTCCAGACTCCAAAACTAGAACCTGTTTACAGCAACAAATGGAAGTATTTGATGGATGCCCTGGGTTTGTGCTCCTCCCCCATTGCTCACCTGCAGTTTTCCTGCTTCACCTTGTACTTCCAGCCAAACATCACTGATGTCAGCTGCTTCCTGCCATTCCAAATGCTGCTCCTCAAGTGGAAGGACAAACAGCAATGTGGAAATTCACACATATTTCTGGTCTGTGGAGGAAATGATACTGTTATAATTTCAGATAATTTTTAAAGGGCTCTTTTTGACCTTTGAAGCAGGGGGTGTGCAAACACTATCACAGGCTCGAACTCACAACCACTTGTTTCTGAGACCAGTGCTCTGACCACTGAGCTGTGCAGCCAGGCACAAGGCATGGAAAGAGGGTCTCATGTATTGGAAATAGCAAAAGAATAGATAACTGGAGACTATTATATATCAAGACGTAACAAAACCGAAACAGAGCAGAGGGGCATCATGTGCAGAAGGTTGGGAGAATGCAAGGCCGAATCAGACAGTGTCCTGAGTGCCATAAACTGATCTTTCCTGCTGGTCCAGAGATTACGATTCAGTGCCTTCACTGTCGTAGCCTGTTCATGGTTATCATTTAAAGTAATAATCACAAAATATTGACTGATCTTGAGAAGCAGAATTATGTCATTGATCAGTCAAAATCAATTCACTCCATGTTACAGTTCCACAGCAGCAATGCCAGCTGAAACTGCCTGGTGTGCAATCAGTTTAAAACAAGAATAGAGGGGAGGTCAGGAAAAGTGAAGGGCAATGGTAGTTTGTGAGAGGTGACTGGAGGCCAAGTGGAGCCAGGTTCAATGTGGGTGTTGAAGACCAGTCTTCACTGTTACCCTGGCATACAGATCACATTGGATCAATCACACAAGGATCCTCCTTTGTGTGTTGTCTTTTGCACACAACAACTCGGGTCAGTGCCTCGAGGGGCTCGGATATTTTTAATTTGGCAACTAACTCAGGTCAGTGGTGCACAAACTAAGCTGTGTCGGGACACTATTTAAATGGGTCACCACTCATTGCAATGACCCAGAACTATGCAGAAAGAGGAAGAACACCAATACAAAATCTTCGCTTTGAATGGCTATCCCTGCAATTTCATCCACAGGTACTGACTAAACAGCAACACGAAGAGGACACATTATGCCCTAACACACTGGACACACTGCCACACATCAAGAACATATCAGAACTGACAACTCCTATGACCACTAGGAATTACGGTAGCACACAAGCCCAAAGCCATGCTACGACAAACATTCTCAAGGATTAAAGACACCATACCCACGACATGCAGAACTGACAGTGTTTACAAAATACTGTGCAACGATTGCCACAAACATTATATCAGACAGACAGGAAGGAAACTAGCCGTCAGTGTACATGAACATCAGCCGGCAGCAAAATGACATGACAAACTTTCCCTAATATCAGTACACCCGGATAATGAAGGCCATCAGTTTAACTGGGACAACATAACCGTAGTAGTGCAATCCAAACATAGCCACACATGGGAATTCCTAGAGGCATGGTTCTCAATCCATAATGCAGTCGGCACACATATAGAATTGGACCCCATATGCAACCCATACAGAACAGAATGCGAAATGACACAAGTTGCCGGAACAGACCGGGCAGTATAAATTTCAAGTGGAGGAGAACAACATCGCTTCTTCGGAAGTCTCACTCATGACGTTACCTTGCGTGGTGACGAAAAGTCTGAACGAAAACAAGCCAGCTGGGTGAGCAAGTTTACAACTTTACTTGTTATCTTTACCGTTTAATGTGTGGCTCAGTGTCAGTCTTATACACACAGTGTTCTACCCGCTTCTCCTGCTGTACACAAGGTTTCCCAGCAAAAGGCAGCTTTGTGTGGAACACATGCAGTTTCTCCTGACAATGGGTACTGTTGCCATGAGCTGGGATATGAAATATACAATGAGCTGAAGTAGCCCCACACTCAAGTTACTCATTTACCTTTTAATTTCAATTTTCAATTTCCAAAACCCAGCAATCCATTCACTTAAGCTGCTGGGAACCTGACAAAAACAGCGTTGGCCAGACATTCCTCTTCGGGAGTGTCTGTCAATTTGCAAGGGTAGAAAAGCTGTCAACTTCACTCGAGTGAGAGAGGATACAATATTCCAAACTTCCAATTCAAAATCAGATGCCGTCTCAATTACACCACTGGCTCCACACGTCTTGCTGCAGCTTTCATCCTGTCGATTGCGATGTAATCAGGGATACTGGCGGAAAAACCATTTGCAAGGTGAATATCCTGCAAAATAATCACCGTCGCTGCTGCACTTCAACGTTCTCCACTTTGTGAAGCGGTGAATGTCACTGGCAAACGAAACACATTAGCCCTCACATGCCTGGTTCACTGTCACCTGTTTCTTTGCCACCCGTTTCTCTGCTGGAACTTGCCATTGCTTTGTTCACAGTCACTGCAAAGTTCTGCCTTGCATATTTTTTTTATTAAATTATCTCCTCCCAACTTAAAGACATTCCCTAGTCTTGAAATCTCCCATCCTTGGGAAATGACGACCACAATTCATACTATCTACATGTCTCATTATTTTATGAACTTCTAACAGGCCGCCTCTCAACCTCCTAAGCACCAGCAAGAAAAGTCAAAGTCTATCCAACCTTTCTTTATAAATCAAAGCTTCCATACCAGGCAACATCCTGGTAAACCTCTTCTTAACGCTCACCAGCTTCATGATATGCCTCCTGTAATTGTGTGACAGAAACCGCACATTGTATTCCAGAAGAGGTCTCATCAACATCCTGTGCAACCTCAATATGACTTCCCAACTCCTAAACTGAAACAATTGAGCAATGAAGGCTGCCGTGCCAAAAGACTGTTTAACCACTGTCTAAATGAGATGTAAACTTCAAATAATCATGTACCTGGATCCCCTAAGTCCATGAGTAGGCACCTTAACAGTGAGAGAAAGTCTGTGGGAGGATGAGGAATAGTTTTGAATTTCTTTGACCTCACATCTGAAGAAATTTATTGGACACATGCAGCTGAATAAGTTCAACAATTCATACTCCGTGAAGAACTATAAATGAACCTGAAGATTTTTCAATTAAAAAGTAAAGTTAGACCCTCTCGAGTCAGAAGGAAGCCATCGCAGTTCTGTTTCTGAACTTCTCCTACCCAACAGGTTCTGCAACATGTCCATATGAAGATGGATAAGGGAGAACCAGTGGATGTAGTGTACCTGGACTTTCAGAAAGCCTTTGATAAAGTCCCACATAGGAGATTGGTGAATAAAATTCGGGCACATGGTACTGGGGGCAAAATACTGAGTTGGATTGAAAATTGGCTGGCTGACAGGAAGCAAAATGTAGTGATAAACGGGTCCCTTTCAGAATGGCAGGCAGTGGCCAGTGGGGTACCACAAGGTTCAGTGCTGGGACCGCAGCTGTTTACGATATATATTAATGATATAGACGAAGGCATTAGAAGTAATATTAGCAAATTTGCTGATGACACAAAATTGGGTGGCAGTGTGAAATGTGAGGAGGATGTTATGAGAATACAGGGTGAGTTGGACAAGCTAGGTGAGTGGACGGATACGTGGCAGATGCAGTTTAATGTGGATAAATGTGTGGTTATACACTTTGGTGGCAAGAACAGGAAGGCAGATTACTATCTCAATGCAGTCAAGTTCGGTAAAAGGGAAGTACAACGAGATCTAGGTGTTCTTGTACATCAGTCAATGAAAGCAAGCATGCATGTACAGCAAGCAGTGAAGAAAGCTAATAGCATGCTGGCCTCATAACAAGAGGAATTGAGTACAGGAGCAAAGAGGACCTTCTGCAGCTGTACAGGGCCCTGGTGAGACCGCACCTGGAGTATTGTGTGCTGCTTTGGTCTCCAAATTTGAGGAAGGACATTCTGGCTATTCAGGGAGTGCAGCGTAGGTTCACGAGGTCAATTCCTGGAATGGCGTCCGGGACTATCATATGTTGAAAGATTGGAGCGACTGGGCTTGTATACACTTGAGTTTACAAGGATGAGAGGGGATCTGATTGAGGCGTATAAGATTATTAAGGGATTGGACACTCTGGAGGCAGGAAGCATGTTTCCGCTGATGGGTGAGTCCAGAACAGAAGACACAGTTTAAAAATAAGGGGTAGGCCATTTAGAGCAGAGTTGAGGAAAAACTTCTTCACCCAGAGAGCGATGGATATATGGAATGCACTGCCCCAGAAGGCAGTGGAGGCCAACTCTCTGGATACTTTCAAGAAAGAGATAGATAGAGCACTTAAAGATAGTGGAATCAAGGGTTATGAGGATAAGGCAGGAACAGGATACTGATTGTGGATGATCAGCCATGATCGTAATGAATGGTGGTGCTGGCTCGAAGGGTCGAACGGCCTACTCCAGCACCTATTGTCTATTCATTCACCATATCCAGATACATGAACGTTGGATCACTCTCCAAAGGTATCAGTAACTATTGCCAATCCTCAGTTACATCTGGAGAACTTGATGTTTGACCTTTCTGAACCAGTGCAGGTCATGTGGTGAAGTCGCACTTGCAATGATATTAGGTAACGAGTTCCCAAATGATCGTAAAGGATTAGTGATGTTTTCCAAAAGAACAATTTAAATGTTTTCACATTTTTGATTCAATCCAACGATCTGACATATTACACAAGGTTGTCACAAAACAATATTTGATACCAGGTACTTATTAGGACAAGTGACCCAAAACTGGCCAAAGAAGTAGGTTTCAAGGAATATCCTGAACAAACAAGGGGACTTTGAAAACCACGGATGTTTAGGGAGTAAATTCAAGAGCTTATGGCCTTAGGAACTGAAAACATGAAAAAGGTGGGAGTTAAAACCAGAAATCCACAGGAGGTTGGAAGTCAGGGAGAACAAATGTCTTGAAGGAAAAAGCAAAAGGACAGTAGATGCTTGAAAGTTGTAACACAAGCAGAAATTGATGTAAAACTCAGCTTATCTGGCAGTGCTTGTGGAGAGAGAGAGAGCAGCATTACTGTTTTGTGTCCAGTGACCCTTCTTCAGATATATCTCAGAGGGGTTTGCAACTGGAGGGACTATCAAACGAAAGTGGTGTGATGCCAAAATTTCAAAATAAGGATATGAATTTCAAAACCTTGGTGCTTTGCCACTGAGAAAATGTTTATGTTAGTGAGCACAGAATGGCAAAACTTGAAGATGTTAAAATCGGTGAGAATAAACACATGGGCAGCAGATTTTTGGATCAGTTCAAGATTTCAGGGAAGTAGTATTAAGAAGCCGGCCAGGAGTGTGTTTGGGGAGTTAAGTCGAGAGGTAGCAAAGGAATGGATGAGAGTTTCAGCAGCAGATGACCTGAGATGCTGTTGAGGTTGAAATTGTATGTGGTCTTTGTGATAATGAGTGTGGGGGTGAGTAATGTGGTTAGAAGCTCATCTTGGGGTGAAATATTGCACCCTGACTGTGACCAGTGTGTTACCTGCCAGTTACCCGGGGCAGGGATGGAGTCAGTGGCGAGGGAGTAGAATTTTGCTCCCAGCCTGGATTGACATTTTTCATTGTCTATTTAAATGTGATCTATACCCCTTTTCAAACAAGAACAGACTTGGCAGCAGAACTAATTGGTGAACCAACTGTCAGCTTTATTGAGACAAAGTGTGGAGTTTATCTGTTATGAAGTAAACTACAGTGACAAACTCAGACAGCTACACAGTTGAATGTGGATTATACTGCTTAAGTCAATAACTAGGCAGTAGAGCAGTGAAACAACTTATTGGAGTTTCTGCAGCCGCGGTCTTCAAACTTTTTCTTGTGTTGGGCTTTTATCTTCTGATTCTCGTTGCTTTCCATTGCACAGACCTTTCTTGAGAGTCTCTTTTCTGCTTGTTCTTTTTTGATTAACCTCCCTCTCTGTCCAATCACAGTTCATATGAACAACACTCACCTCACTTCACCACGTGATGTTCTTCATATTCATAATTATTCCCTTTACATCTTACCTGAGGACTGCTAGACCTGTATTTATTACCCTTATTTCATCGCTATTTCTCTATTGGCTGACAGAGCGGTATCAAGAGTACCTTTAGCTTTGAGCTGCCGGAAGCCTTTTCAATCGCGACTTATTAAAAAATAACAAAAGAACTGGGATGTTGTCAATCAGGAACAAAAACAAAGTTGCTGGAAAAGCTCAGCAGGTCTGGCAGCATCTGTGAAGGTAAAAAGACAGATCCAGTTTTCAGTCTCATTCGTCTCAAAATGCAACATTGCGACGACGTTCATTTGCTTCCAACAATAACACAAAGCACTGCGCATGCTCCAGCTCACAGTGAAGTCCGGCTGATTGATGTCAGTGCGCGACCAATAGGAGCACAGGTGTGCCGTGCATGACCGGACGGATGTCGCCCAATCGGAATGAAGGGAGGGCGGGATCAGTGAAAACCACGTGATCATCCACGAGTGCGGTGCAGAGTCGCTGAGATAACCGGAACTGCAGATGCTGGAGAATCCGAGATAACACGGTGTGCAGCTGGATGTACACAGCAGGAAAGCTGACGTTTCGGGCCTAGATCCTTCGCTGAGACCAAGATTTGTGCAATTGAGGTAAGAGCAGGCCACAGTAAAGAAAGCAAAACGGTAGAAAGCTGGAGGGAAGTGATATTCGTATGGGTTTGGAAGTTTTACAAACAGTTAGTGCACGTCGGAAAACACACCCATTTGAAACTCCCAGACTCACGTTTGCAGAAAACAAATCAACGCCTCAGATGGCGATAGGCCCGTGTGACCGTCACCATCTTTATTGGGGGCAGTGATCCGCGGGGCGCATGCGCGACAGCTTTGAAACTTTAAAAGGGCCGGGGGTGAAGCTGGAGGAACATAACAGGACAGGCAGCATCAGAGAAACAGGAAAACTGACGTATTCGGGCCCACACCCTTCAGAAATGGGGGAGGGGAAGGGGATGCTGAAACAAACAGGGAGAGAGTGGGAGACAAGTGGAGAGGAGACAGACAAGTTAAAGAGGTGAGGATGGAGCAGGTAAAGGTGAGTGTAGGTGGGGAGGGGATGGGTCAGTCTATGGAGGACCAACAAGTCAAAGGGGTGGGATGAGGTTAGCAAGTAGGAAATGGGGGTGTGGCTTGAGATGGGAGGAGGGGA
Source organism: Stegostoma tigrinum (assembly GCF_030684315.1). Taxonomy (NCBI): domain Eukaryota; kingdom Metazoa; phylum Chordata; class Chondrichthyes; order Orectolobiformes; family Stegostomatidae; genus Stegostoma; species Stegostoma tigrinum. Next base: position 348,198 of record NW_026728814.1, read on the forward strand.
TAGGTGAGAGGAAGAGCAGGTTAGGGAGGTGGGGATGAGCAATTGTTTATTGCGAACTGAGTGTAGGTGTTCTGTAAAGTGGTCCCCAAGCCTCTGCTTGGTTTCCCTGATATAGAGGAGGCCAGAACGGGTGCAGCGGTGCAGTATACCACATTAGCACCTGCATACCCCATACAGATTGCCTCAAAGCCCTACGCTATTTCCTGTCCTGCAGGTCTGACCAGTTCCCCTCCACTGACCCCATTATGTGCTTCGGTGAACTCGTCCCACTGCCTACAGACAAAGGGGGTGGCCATGGGTACCTGCGTGGGCCCAAGCTTTGCCTGCCTCTTTGTTGGAACAATCCCTCTTCCGTACCTCTTCCTCCAGTACATGGATGACTGTATCGGCGCTGCCTCGTGCTCCTATGAGGAGCTCGAACAGTTCGCCCACTTCACCAACACCTTCCACCCCAACCTTAAGTTCACCTGGACCATCTCTAACCACCTCTCTCACCTTCCTGGTCCTCTATTTCCATCTTGGGGAACAATCTCAAAACCGATATATATTTCAAGCCCACTGACTCCCACAGCTACCTAGAATACACCTCCTCCCACCTGTCAAGTTTGTTTTCGGAGACCCTCACGGACGTGCTGCAATAACAAGACACTGACCTGTTTAGAAAAACACCAATCATTTTCTTACCAAGCAAGTACAAGCTGTGAAGAATCACTGTACTCAACCCGGCACACAGTGCAAAGTCTCACAAGGAGTTCTCCCCGGACAGTCCCTGCTTTTTATACTTTACAAAAGACATGATACAGAAAACGATTTCACAACCTCCAATGACATGATACATAAAACAATTACTACAACAGACAAAAACAGGATACCAAGCAATTATTACATCGACAACATAAAAGACCAGGATATAGTATCGATTGCTTGTGAAGTAGCTGCTCATGGCAGGAGGTGATTTTGAGTTGTTGTCCGGGACAGATTGTGATTTCAAGTTGCCAGTGTGTCTGGCTAGGACAAAGTCAGTGCCCTGGCTCCTTAGTCAGCGACAGAAGTTACATGCTTTAGAGGTTTCACACCTTTACAAAATTTCCCCACCTAACCCTATTTGATACAGATTGATTCTAATTTCAGTTCAGTCAGGAAACTTAAGACAGTGTCTGCATGCCGATGTGTGAGAAGATAAGGAGTTACAAAAGCTTTACACTGAATTCCTAGCTGGGCAGGAAGCTTCAGGGCAGTGTCTGCATACCGATGTGAGTAGATAAAAGACTTTACTTCTATAAATCGAAGTCTCTGTATAGGAATCAAATGCAGATGAAAGACTTTGATTTCTATACTTCTTTAAATTAATGGGATGTTATCACATTAACATCTCACACCCACCCACCGTCCTGCAAAAATGCCATCTCCTATTCCCAATTGCTTCACCTCTGCCGCATCTGCTCCCAGGATTCCACTCCCGTACATCTATGATGCCCTTGTTTTTCAAGGACCGCAACTCCACTCCCCACCTCCCCACCAGAGTGGTCAAGAACACCCTTGACCGTGTCTCCTGCATTTTTCTACAACTCCTCCCTCGCACCCTGTCCCTGCAATAACAACTGAAAAAGAATCCCCCTCATCCTCACATACCACTCCACCAATCTCCGGATCGAACACGTCATCCTCTGACACTTCCGCCATCAGCAATCCGACCTCACCATCAAAGACATTTTTCCCTCCCCACCCTTGCTTGCCTTCCGGAGAGACCAGTCTCTCCGTGACTCCCTTGTCCGCTGCACGCTGCCCTCCAACCCCACTACTCCCAGCACCTTCCCCTGCAACCAAAGGAAGTGCTACACTTGCCTCCACACCTCCTCCCTCTTCTCTTCTCCCCCCCCCCCCCCCCCCCCCCATCCCAGGCCCCAAGAAGACTTTCTACATCGAGCAGATGTTCACCTGCACATCTGCCAATGTGGTATACTGCATCCCCTGTACCCGTTGTGGCCTCCTCTACATTGGGGAAACCAAGCGGAGACTTGGGGACCGCTTTGCAGAACACCTACGCTCAGTTCGCAAGAAACAACTGCACCTCCCAGTCGCGAACCATTTCAACTCCCCATCCCATTCCTCAGATGACATGTCCATCCTGGGCCACCTGCAGTGCCACAATGATGCCACCCAAGGGTTGCAGGAACAGCAACACATATTCTGCCTGGGAACCCTGCAGCCCAATGGTGTCCATGTGGATTTCAGAAGCCTCAAAATCTCCCCTCCCCCAACTGCATCCCAAAACTAGCCCAGCTTGTCCCTGCCTCCCTAACCTGTTCTTCCTCTCTCCTATCGCCTCCTCCCACCTCAAGCTGCACCCCTATTTCCTGCTTACTAACTTCATCCCACCCCCTTGACCTGTCTGTCCTCCCTGGACTGACCTATCACCTCCCTACCTCCCCACCTCTCCTCATCTTTACCTGCTCCATGCCCGCCTCTTTAACTTGTCTGTCTCCTCTCCAAATATCTTTTCTCTCCATCTTTGATCTGTCTCCCCCCTCTCCCTATTTCGTTCAGAATCCTCTTCCCCTCCCCCGTTTCTGATGAAGTGTCCAGGCCCAAAACGTCAGCTTTCCTGCTCCTAAGATGCTCCTTGGCCTGCTGTGTTCATCCAGCTCCACACCTTGTTATCTTGGACTCTCCAGCATCTGCAGTTCCTATTATCTCTTATCCAAGAGAAATGTTTGTTTCTTATGGATTTTTTTTCCCAGACTGTTGGATCATAGCAGCTCACACTGCTCTTGCTCACTTCTGTGCTCCCTGATCACCTTTGTCGGTGTCTAATCTCTTCAGTCTCTACTGATGGATAGATTTGATCTCTGTAGTATTTTACTGTAATTTCCTTGTACCTTTTTTGTAAATAAATTTTCCTCTGCTGCCCACCCCCTGACCATGTGCTGCTCTCTGACCAGATTAATTTTTGAATGGTATCTTTCACAGTCAGGAAATATTTTCCCAGAAAGAGTGTATTTTTCTTCCATTTCAGACCACCAAATTCTACAGCGTTTTTATCTGTCATTCATTTTGCACTTCTGCAACATTTACTGTGTGTTTCTCCTTCCACAGATACCAGCGATCGTTGCCAAAGCCCTGTTACCTGTGGAGAAGGTGATGTTTAACTTTCGTGTGCTACTGCAGTTTGTATGATAAAGGTGCTCTCACAATGCTCCATTTGAGAAGTTACAGATCATTCATCTAGCGATACTGAAGAGCTACTGAAGAGCTAATGGTGTATGTCCAAATCAACAAACTATTTGTATTTTTATCATGTTTTATAATTTCACAAAAATATTATCAACAAACTTTTGACGTAAGGCCATATTAGGTCAGGTGACCAAAAAGTTACCAAATCTACAGGTTTTCCTGACTCTCTCAAGGAAAGCAAACCTAAGAGGTTTATCAGGGGAATTCCAGATCACGTTTTCTGGCAACTTTAGAAACAGCCTCCAATAGTGAAGGGATGATTAAACGCATTGTTGGAGTCTGGAACTAAATGAGTTATCCAAGTCTTGAAGGTTGTTTGGTGCAGGGAGATAGGGCTCATCACAGCCAGGAATTAAATCACTGGTGAGAATTTTAAATTGTTGCTTATAAATAGGAGCCTTTGTGGGTCAGGGAGCACAGCAGTGATGGTGAACAGGTCTTGGTACAAATGAACTTGTGTGCAGCAGAATTTTAGGTATTCTTGAGGTTGCAGGGATGTTGAATGTGGGAGGCCGACTGGCAGTGAGTTTGGATAGTTAAGTCTAGAGGTAACACAGGAATAGATGAGAGGTTCAGCAGATGAGCTGAAACTAAGGTGTCACTGTCAGTCATTGTCACTGAAGTGGAAGTAAGTGGTTTTTGTGCAGAGCTCTGCTGTTTACCCTCCCCTCACCTCAGGAATTCAGCTGTTTGTGAATTTGCGGATCAAGTCTGTAATAAGATCAGGAACCGAGTGCCCACCATGGCCCATGCTGGGTGTCACTGAGCAGGTTACTGCTGAGTAAGTGCTGCTTACGACCGCTGTCGACGACGCCTTCCATCACTTTACTGATGATAGAGAGTAGATTGCTTGAGGGGAAATTGGTCGGGTTCAATTTTCAGTGTTTCTGTGCTGAACAGACCTGGGCAGTTTCCCAAATTGTTAGTAGATGCCAGCGCTGTAGCAGAACTGAAATAGTTTGGCTTGGATGCTAGCAAGCTCTAGAGCACTAGTCATCGCTACTATTGTCAGAGTGTTGCCAGGGCCCATAACCTTTGCACTGTTCATTCATTTCTTTAATATCATGTGAAATGAATCAAATTGGATGAAAACTCACATCTCTGTTGGGGACCTCTGGAGAAGGCTGAGATGGATCATCCAGTTGGCACTTCTGGCTGAAGATTGCTGCAGACTTGTCTTTTGCATGGATAGGTTGGGGTCCTGTGTCGGGTAAAGATGGGGATTTTTGGCATTCTTCCTCCAGTGAGTTGTTTAATTGTCCATCACCGTTCACGACTGGGTGTGGCAGAACTGCAGAGCTTGCATCTGATCTATTGGTTATGGGGTGGCTTAGCTCTAACTCTTGCTGCTTATGCTATTTGGCATGCAGATAGTCCTGTTTGGTGGTTTTACCAGGTTGGCACCTTATTTTTTAGGTATGCCTGGTGCTGCCCTTGGCGTGCCCTCCAATACTCTCCGTTCAACCAGTGTTGGTCCCCTGGATCAATGGCAATGGCTGTCTGTAGGATATGCTGGGCCATGAGGTTACAGATTGTGCTGGAGAAGGTCTGCTACTGTTGCAGTCTCTCTCAAAGCCTCATAGATATCTGGTTTTGAGCTCCTGTGTCTGTTCCAAGTCTGTCCCTTTTAGCCGAAGTTAGTGCCACCCAACGCAATGGGGGGTATTCTCAAGTTTAAGATGAGGCTTTGTCTCCACAGGACTGTGCGGTGGTTGCTGTTAACAATCCTGTCATGGACAGATGCCTCTGCAGCTGGGAAATTGGTGATGATGAGATCAGCTATATTTTCCCCGTTTTGGTGCGTCAGCACCTGCTGCAGTCCCAGCCAAGCAGCTTTGTCCTTCAGGACCCGACCAGCCTGATTGGTAATCCTCCTGCAAACTACTCCTGATGTGGACATTGAGTCCATTTAGTGCTATTCACACTCGCAGTGCTTTCTCTAAGTGCTGTTCAACATGATGGAGTTTTTTGTTTCTTAAAATTCCCTCTTGGGATGTGGAAATCGCTGGCTGGACCAGCGTTTATAACCTGGAAGGCAGTTAAGAGTCAAGCACATCACTATGGGTTTGGAGTCACATGTCATCCAGACCAGGTAAGGATGGCACATTTCCGGAAAGGGCATAAGTGAACCAGATGGGTCTTTCCTGATAATTGGCAATGGTTTCATGGTCATCATGAGAATCTTAGTTCCAGATCATTATTTAATTCATGTTTCACCATCTGCCATGGCAGGATGCGAACCCAGGTCCCCAGAATGTTACCTGGGTCTCTGGATTAATAATCTAGCGATAATACTACTGCTGATTTATCAACCAAGGGAGGATGGTACATGGTAATCAGCAGGAGCCGTGAGACTTCCAGGCGTCAGAGTCAAAGTTGAGTACTCCCAGGTCAAATAATCTGGTCAGAATAGCACTGTGCTGTCACGTCTGCTGGGACAGGGCTTCACTAAGGACAATGATAGTGGTGTGTGTCATTGTTTGCCAGGTATGTTTCCATGAGTCTGACACTGTTCCTTGACTCGTCTTTGAAGCGGCTCTCCAAATTTTGCCACTAGCCCCCAGATATTATTAAGCAGGAGTTTGGGGGGCCGATAGGGCTGATTCTGCAGTTGTCTTTCCTAGTTCCCTGGTAGATGCCAAATGGGCCACCCAGCTTCATTCCTTTGTTGAAACTTTGCAGTGATTTGCAACTGAGTGGCTTGCTGAGGTTGGCAAATTTCTTTCCCCAAAGGACATTAGATTTTTTTTTCACTCTGTCATCAGCAATTGTTGCCATGGCAACCAGTTGATTCTTCCAGTTTTTTTAATTGAATTCAAATTCCACCATCTGCTGAGATAGGATTTGAACCTGGACTTCTGTTGTACATTTTAACATTCTGGATAAAAGTTAGTCATCAGGTTTGTTCACTCATTTTTAAATATCACTAACACAGGCATTGTTTCTTTGCAAAACACTGTCCATCATCCTGTCTCCTCCATCCTCCGCTCCAACAGCAAGTGAAGGAGACACATGCAGTTTCTATGTCACTAAGATTGAGACAATCCAATCAGCTGCCTCTGCTGCTTCCCTCTCTTCCACAAGCCCACCAAACCAAATTGCCTAGCATGTTGCTCCTCGTTTTAGGCTTAAACTTGCATCTTTGTCCAGTTTCATGTCAAGCCTTATCAGAGCTCATCTTAACCCTTTGCCCTATTCTCACTAAACTACAAATATTCCAACTCTTATTTCTCCTCCTCCTCCTCCCTGCCTCTTCCCCCATGCCAATTCACAGATATTGTTACTTGTTCTGTCTGTTTCTCTTTTCTGGTTATGTCCTTCTCACCCATTCTGTTTAAAACCAATGTTCGACCTCACCGTCATTGGAAAATCCCACTCCATCTCTCTTTCCTGTCTGAAATCCATGTAGTAAATGTCCCTCAAGGATCTATCCTTGGCCCATGCTGTTTCTCACCAACATACTTCCAGGAGGTGAGATCTTCGACAAGCACTGTGTTAACTTTCACATGTATTCTACAATGTTCAGATCTAACTCGTCTCCATCACTTTGCTCCACTGTTACTCAATTATAAAACTGCTTTTCATGCTTCCACTACTTGATTAGCTGAAATTTCCTCCAATAACACTTTGTGATAGTAAAACACATTGCCTTCAGTTATTATTACAAATTATTTTTCCTTACTATTGTACTGAATCCATCCCTCTCATTGGGAACTGTCTGAGGCTGAACTGCACCCTTCTCAATAATGCTCTCATATCTGGTCTCAAGATGAACATCTTACCGTACATTTCAATCACAAATGCCAGAAATTTCAATCTCTAAAATGCTCCTTCTCTCCACCTCACTCCAGCTCATTCGCGACTGAAACCCCTTACCCATGTCTGTGTTGCCTTAAGCTTGACAATTCCAAAAGAGAACCCTCTCCTCTGCCTTATCAAGAATCTGCTCCCACGATGAGAAATATTTCCTCAGCATTTATCCTGTCAACTCCCTTGAGAATCCTCTATTTTTAATTAGAACATCTCTCATTCTTCAAAAAAATCTAGTTAGTATATTCCAGACCTGTTTAGTCTTAGCTTAAAACATAATCCCTCCAAACCAATGATCATCTTAGTTCAACTTCTTTGAAATGCCTCCAGTGAAGTGATATACTTGCTCGAATAAGTGGACCAAAAAAGCTGCTCACATTCTTCCAGATGTGGTCTTGCCAGCAAGTTGTATATTTGTCCTAAGACATGTATTCCAAACTCTTCTACTGCAAACACCTTGACATAAGGATAACATCCCATGACCCTTCCCGATTACCTGTTGCAACTGTGTGCTCGCTTCATGCTTCCTGCACAATTATTCCTGAATCCCTTTTGTGTTGCAGTTTTCCACAGTTTTTACATTTTTAAATAACACTGTTCTTCGGTCATCTCCTCAAAAAATAGCAACTTCTCATTTTCCCAAATTATACTCCATTTGCCGACTTGTCGCCCATTTATCAATATCTCTCCATAAACTCTAACCCTCATGGAACTTGACTGTTATCCCTTTTTATGAGATCCTCCCTCATTCTTCTCATCTTTTTGTTGGGAGCACTGGGCAACATGACACATATGTAATTGCTGCCTTTTTAAGGGGCGTTTTTTCAAATGACTGGGAGAAGCTTACTGCCCATTTCTCAGAATCGAGACAACTTGTTCATCAAGTTGCATTGGGCCGGAAAAGCTGATGTCTCATTGTGGCAGTGCAGCAGCACAGAAGGAAAGAAAAGGAAGCAAATCCTGCTGCCTGCATCGCACTAAATCTTGGCCATTCTTTGCCTTGTGTCAAACACCTGTTGTTCTGTTCAGTGACATGAAGCCCCAATGTGGAAATTCCAAGAAACCCAAATAGAAATCCCTCAAATCAGCTGCTGACTCCCACAAGGAATAATGTGCAGCAGGAACAATGCACAGTTACCCTCGGCCAGGAGGAGGGGATGTTGTGGATTTCTACTCTGACAGTGATGGATTTTATGAATTTGTGTTACAGGATATTACAAGTGGACTTTCAGGTAGGAAGCTCAATAATTGTAACACCAAACTCTGACAGAATTACTCAATTCATCAGGACCTGGATATTCGCATTGTGTGTGAGTATTGTGTTCCTGCTCATTCCCATTTGCCATGTAAAATTTCTCTCTTATTACTCCATTCTCTCAATAGATCTTTCCTACAACTTTCAATATATGTCCTGTAGTCCTTTTTTATGGCCAGTTGTGTACGTTTTACCATTCTAATGTTTATCTTTTGTAAACACCTCCTATCAAAGGTCCCCTCAAAATCCTTTGTTACAAGGAGATCAATCTCCGTTTCCCCAAGCACCTGATTACCCAATGACAGTTTGCTTCTTGTGTGTGAGGCACTCATCCACTTTTCATTTCCACTTACCTGCATGAGTACAGCCCCAACAATATTAAAGGAAGTTAACATCCTCCAGATGAAGCAGTGTCGGAGTGGTGTCCCATCCACCACATTCAACATTCCCCTCTACACCACTGAGGCAAAGTGGCATCACTGTGCCTAAGGTGAAGTCACCATTATCCTACCTGACCATAGGGCTAGTTTAACCTGAAGATTACCACACCCCAGGCAAGGGGAGAGGTTGAGAATGAGAGTCCATCTATTGTCGATGGATATTCTCAATATGTACCAGCAATACCTAAGTCACATGAAATTATAACTTTAAAAAAAACCCTATCCATGCAACTAAAAACCCTCTTCGTACAAACCATTCTGTTAAATCTCCTCTGCCCCCTATCAGGGACCCTCCCGTCCTTCACGGTGTGTGGGGGATCTTTGGTTTGCACAGACTCAGCTCGTCTCTGTTCCTGTCTGTGATGTCATCATGCTGTGACAATGGCACTGAGCCTCACTCTCTGTGAGGGTGGTAGGCACAGAGATCCTCATAGCGTTTAAGGCATATTTAGATGCACACTTGTGATGCCAACACAGACAAGTGTATGGGCCAAGTGCTGGAAAATTAGATTAGAATAGTTAGGGTGTGGTTTTTAACCAGCCCAGGCTGTATGGGCCACAAAGCCTTTTTCTGTGCTGTAGACCTCCGAGACTCTTCACATAGGAAGATGCCCAGCAATATTTCAAGTTATTTCAGAAAATGAGATATTAGACTAAATGACTCATGATTGGTCAGTGTTTTCGGGAGTAAAGTGAGGTATAGAGGGAAAGCGGTTGACTTCAATTCTGGGGCCTGAAGCCCAGGAAATTGAAAGTGCTGCCATCATGTGGATGAATAAAAATAAGGATTGTATTAGAGGAAAGAAATATCGTTCTTGTATCACTGATCTGTGAGGCTGGATGATATGAGAGACAGGAAGGGTTCTGAGACTGGAGAAGACTACAAAAATAGAGAAAAGTGAGCTTGGAGGAGATTACAGAAATGGGGAAGATTGTGAGGCTGGAGGAGACCAGACAGAGGGAGTTTGTGACGGTAAAGACAATTATAGAGCTAAAGAAGTTTGTGGGCTGGAGGAGATGACAGATAAGGTGGTCTGTGAGACTGGAGGAATCTAGATAGATGGTGTGAGTTGAGGCTGGAGGGGGATTCCAACGATAGGCAGGTCATGAGGCTGGAGAGGGATTCCACAGATGTGAAGGGTGTTGAGACTCGAGAATGATGCCTGCAACAATGCAGGTAGTGAGGCTTGAGGGCATGATCTGGAGGGTAGTGAGGTCTGAGGTATGATTCCTGCAGTAGGGAGGGTAGTGAGGCTCCAGGGTGGATTATTATCATAACAGCACAGTGGTGTACTTACAGCAGATGGAGTGCAGCAGTAATAGAAAGTACCACTTTCTCCAAATTGAATAAAAGTGGAAATCAATATTAGCCTGTGCAGCAAAGGCCACATCCCATAAGTCAATTAAAATTGATGGGTCTCTGGTTTGGAGAGAGTGAACAAAAGCTCAGGTAATTCTCCATTGTAGCAATGTTTGGTAACCGTGGAGTACAACATTCAGATAATTGGCAAAAAATGCAGAGTGAAAATGTGAAGAGTGTTTGACTCAGCAAGTTCCCAGGATCTGGAACAGTCTGAATGGCAGCTGGATGCAGATTTAGCAGTTATTCTCAAAAAAGAGTTTGGATTTAACTTTTCAAGGAATGATGGGCAAATGGTGGGGGAATTGTTTCAGTTTTGCAGCACCTCCAGAGTGAGAGTGAAGCCTTTGACACGATTCCACATGGTAGACTGATACGTAAAGTTAGATCACATGTGATTCAGGAAGAGCTCGCTAATTGGAAGCGGAATTGGCTCAGTTGGAGGAGAGACGGTGGTGCTGGAGGATTTTTCAGAGTGGAGTTCTGTGACCAGCATGTTCCACAGCATTTGGCACAGGGTCCACTTTTGTTTCTCATTTATATTAATGATTTGGATGAGAATTTAAGGGACAAGATTAGTAAGTTTGCAGATGATACTAGAATTAGTGGTATGAAATGTTGGTATAGTGGTCAGTGAAGGTTATCGAAGATGACAGCAAGATCTTGATCAATTATGTCAATGGGTTGAGGAGTGGAGGATGAAGTTCAATTTGAATAAATGTGAGACATTGTATTTTGGTAAAATGAACCGGGTAGGACTTGCACAATTGATGGTTGCACCCAGGGTAGTGTTGTGGAACAGAGAAATGCTGAGATTCAAGTGCATAATTCTTTGAAGTTTATGTAGACAAGTAGACAGAGTGATTAATAAGTTGTTTAGCTCACTTCCTTTCATTGCTCAGACCTTAGAGTCTCAGAGTTGGGATGTTATGTTGAGGTTGTACAGGACATTGTTTTGGCTTCATTTGAGGTATTGTGTGCAGCTCTGGTCGCCCTGTTACAGGAAGGACATTATTATTAAACTGGAGACAGTTCAGAATAGACTTGCTGGGATGTTGCCAGGAATGGAGGGCTTGATTATCAAATAGACGGCCAAAGCTGGCACTTTTCTCACTGCAGCATAATGGGTTAACGAGTGGCCTTGGAGGTTCATAAAATCATGAGGGCACAGATTATGCAAATAGCAAGGGTTTATTCACAAGGTTGGCTGATTTCAAGACAAGCGGACATGTGTGTAAGGTGAGAGGAGAAAGACATATTTAAAAAGACATGAGGGAAACTTTTATTTTTATGGAGTTTTCCATGTGTGGAACAAACTTTCAGAGGAAGTGGCAGATACAGGTACAGCCACGTTGTTTAAAAGACATTTGAATTAGGACATAGACAAGAGAGGTTTAGAGGAGTATATGCCAGATGCAGGCAGATGTGATCAGTTTAAAATAAAACTTATTTATTTAATATACATTTCAAAATTCTAAATTGGAGTAAGGCCAACTTTGACATTGTTGGGCAAGAACTTGCAAAAGATGATCCAGAGAGGTAATATGCAGGTCAAGGAATGCTTGGAAAGTGGGAGGTCTTCAAAACTAAAATAAGGAGAGCCCAGACACAATATGTTCCTGTTCATGTGAAGGGCAAGGCTGGTAAATGTAGGGGATACTGGCTGACTGGAGAAATTGAGGCTGTGGTCAAGAAAAAGGCGGCAGCACATGTCGGGTATTGACAGCAGGAATTAGGTCAATCCCTCGAAGTACAAGGGCAGTAGGATTATACTCGAGAAATCAGGACGGCAAAAAGGAGACATGAGCTATCTTTGGCAAATCAAGTTAAGGGGAATCCCAAGAGATTCTGAAACTTCATTTGGGACAAAAAAGCAACTAGGGAGAAAATAGGGCCCCTTTAAAGATCAACGAGGCTGTCTGTGTGGAACTGCAGGCTGAGATAGTGAATGAGTATTTCGCATTAGTATTTACTGCAGAGAAGGATATGGAAGTGAGAGAGCTTGGAAACATAAATAGTGAGTCGTGAGAAGTGTCTATATTACAGAGATCTAGGTGCTAGATGTCTTAAAATGCATAAAGGTGGATAGGTTCCTGGCACCTGATCAGGTGTTACCCACAAACTCTGGGAGAAGCTGGGGAAGCAATTGCTGGCCCCTTGCTGAGGTATTTGTATCACTGACACTAGTGAAGTGCCAGAAGGCCGGGTGGCTAATGTGGTGTCATTCTTTAAGGAAAAGCCACGGGACCATCGACCGTTGAGCCTGATGTCAGTGGTGGGTAAGTTGCTGGTGGGGATTCTGAGGGACAGGATTTGCATGTGTTTAGAGAAGCAAAGACTGATTAGGGATAGTCAACATGGCTTTGTGAGTAGGAAATCTTGTCTCATTAACTTGATTGCCTTCTTCGTCACTTCTTCAAAAAACTCAAAGCAGTGGACATTGTCTATTATGGACTTCAGCAAGGCATTCACCAAAGCTCCACATGACAGATTGGTTAGCAAGATTAGATCAAATGGAACCCAGGGAGAGTTAGCTATTTGAAACAAAATTGGCTTGAAGGTAGGAGACAAGATCATGGTCAGCTGGGGGAGAGTGGATTCAGTCTAGATGACTATGAACAGCAGTGTGCTGCAAGGATCGGTGCTGGGTCCACTGCTTTTTTTTAATCATTGATGCAAATCATGCGGAATGAATATTGGAGGAATGGTTAGTAAGTTTGCAGATGACACTAAAATTGTTGTTGTAGTAGACAGCAAAGGCGTTTACTTCCCAAGCACAATGGGAACATAATCACATGGGTTGATGTGCCAAGGAGTGATAGAAATAAGTTTTTAGTTCAGATAAATGTGAGCAATTGCATTATGGTAATGCAAATCAGCGCAGGACTTAAACAGTTAATGATGAGGCCCTGGGGACTGTTATGCAACAGGGACTCCTTGGGGTGCATGTGCACAGTTCCTTGAAGGTGGATTGCAGGTACAGAAGGTAGTGAAGATGATATTTGCTCTGCTTGCATTTATTGGTCAGTGCATTGAGCGTAGGAGTTGGGAGGTCAATGTTATAGGCTGAACAAGGCATTGATGATGCTGCTTTTGGAATACTGTGTTCAGTTCTGGTCTCCCTGCTATAGGAATGATGCTGTTGAACTTGGCAGGGTGCAGAAAAGATTTACAAGGATGTTGCAAGAGGTGGAATTTTGAGCTGTAGGGAGAAGTTGAATATGCTGGGTCTATTTTCCCTGGAGCATTGAAGGCTGAGGGGTGACCTTATAGAGGTTGTTAAAATTATGGTGGGCGTAGGGTGAATGGCCAAGATTGTTTTCCCAGGTTAGGGGAGACTAGAACTAATAACATTGGCTTTAGCCGAGAGGGAAAGTCTTAAAAGGGAACCAAAAGAACTGCAGATGCCTTAAATCTTAAAAAAAAACAAATTTGCTGGAAAAGCCTAGCAGGTTTGGCAGCATCTGTGGAGGAGAGAAGAGTTTCGGGTTCTGAGGAAGGGTCACCGGTCCTGAAATGTTAACTTTTTTTCCTCCTTAACAGATGCTACAGGCCTGCTGAGCTTTTCCAGCGAATTTGTTTTTTTTAAAAAGGGAAAGTGGGTGGTGCCTGTGTAGAATGAGCTGCCAAAGGAACTGGTGGAAGCTGGTACAGTTACCCATCCAGATACCTTTTAAATGTTGTATGTGAATAGGAAGGGTGTCGCAGAGTATAGGTCAAATGCTTGCAAATGGGATTAGATTAATTTGGGATATCTAGTCAGCATGGACAACTGGGACCAAAGGGATTGTTTTGTGCTGTACAATGCTGATGAAGCATTTTTTGTTTTCATTTCAGATTCCCACAATTTTACTTCTGCACTATTCTTAACCTTTCGATCCCTCTGAAAGACTGAGTTACAGATCTATACAATGACTGTCCTTCCTCGCTGGCTTCCCCCACCTCTCTTTTGGTAGTTTTATGCAAACACTGACTGGATCCCTTACCTGGAGGATATTTATGAATGAATTTGTTCTAATGGTGATCCAGCATTTTCCCCAAGTATCGCTCCACACATGCCCAGAGAATTTCTCAGTTTCACAATCTGTGTCCTTCTGGTTTCTTACTCGCTACACTTAACTTTCTGTTTGAAAGTATAGTCTGCAGTTGGAGAATTTTAACAGGTCCACATCCAGGTCTGACGGTCACTTTGTTTATCACAACCCAATTATCTCAGGGTTTTGAACATTGAAGGAAAACGCAGCACTCACATTGGGGAGAAATGCACATGGTGTGTGTGTTGAAGAGTCTGTGAAGATTCATCTGAAATGTCCGAACACCAGTGCAGTGACACTGGGAGACAGTGTGGAAATGTGCAGATTGCAGGAAGGAATTTCTTCATCCATCCCAGCTAGAAACTGACCACCAGAGTCACACTGGAGAGAGACCATTGGCCTGTTCTGCATGAGGGAAAGGCTTTGCTGATTCGAATTCCCCGCTGATACACCAGCGAGTTCACTCTGGGGAGAGACCTTTCATGAGCTCTGAGTGTGGGAAGGGATTCATTGTCATCCAAACTGTTAACACACCAGCGAGTTCACAGACAACCACAGTTGAAGAACTTTGCTGTCACTCTCACTATCAAATGAACCATGGTTTTGGGCTGTTTGTACAGATGTTACCGACCCCTGCTCAATTAAAGGTGCTGGTATTGTGAATAAAATGTCACACTAACAGTTGTGTAAGGTAGAGCTTGGAAATAGTCACGTTGTCACAACACGTCGACACATTCGCACTGACTAAAGACTATCCACCTGCACGATATGTGAAAAGGGACTTGCTGGTTCATCAGGACTGGTTAACTGCCAGCAAATTTCTGAATAAGTTGATTGGTTTGAATATAGCTAACAGTAGAATCAAAAATAGTATCAGTGATAATGGGAACTGCAGATGCTGGAGAATCCAAGACAACGAAGTGTGGAGCTGGATGAACACAGCAGGCCAAGCAGCATCTCAGGAGCACAAAAGCTGACTTTTCGGGCCTAGAGAAGGGTCAAGGCCTGAAACGTCAGCTTTTGTGCTCCTGAGATGCTGCTTGACCTGTTGTGTTCATCCAGCTCCACACATTGTTATAGTAGATTCAAAAACCATGTGTTTTGGGCTTGTTGCTGGAGATCATAGAATCCCTCCAGTGTGGGAGCAGACCATTTAGCCCATCATGTCCGCACTGACCTGACAAACAGTGTCCTACCCAGACACTGTCTGCGTGAGTTTCCTCCAGATGCTCTGGTTTCCTCCCACAGTCCAAAACTGTGCAAATTATGTAGATTGACTATGCTAAATTGCCCATAGTATCT